>NW_020229503.1:0-450380 GCF_003227725.1 Camponotus floridanus
CTAAGGATGTACGCACTCTTTTAAAGACTCCTTCTAATACTGGAGAAATTGTAAAATTTGAAGATGGAGAATATGTTCATATTGGCTTCGAAGTATCTATTATTGCAAAATTATCTAACATGCATTCTCATGCAATTCCACTTTCCTTAGAGATAGATATTAGTACTGATGGAGCACAATTACATCGTAATGGAAAAATTCAAATTTGGCCTATTCAATTTCGAATTTACAATATAACTGATAATAGTCCTGGAATAGTTGGAATATACAAAGGTTATAAAAAACCTAATAATCCAAATATATTTTTTAAATATTTTATTGAAGAAATAAAAAAAATTTCTAATGCTAGAGGTATTGTTTATCGAAATAAATTAATACCTATTATTTATAGGAGTTTTATAGCCGATGCTCCTGCTAGAGCATTTATTTTAAATCATAAAGCTCACAATGCCAAGTATCCTTGTTCTAAATGTAGAGTTTCAGGTCTTTATTTAAATGGAGTAATGTCTTTCCTTGGTACAATTCATGAGCCTCGTACAGATAATGAATACGCACAATGGATATATAGTAATCATCATAATAATGAGATAATTAGTCCTCTGTTACAAATTCCATTAAATATGGTATCTCAAGTACCATTTGATTACATGCATTTAGTGTGTCTAGGCGTGGTAAAAAGACTTTGTAAAGCATGGTTGATTGGAAATTTTACAAAATCCGCTAAATTATCTGCTAGACATATTGACTTGATATCTTCAAGATTGGAAAGTATACAGAAATATTGTCCGGTAGAATTTTCTCGACCACCAAGATCTTTGAAAGATTGGAGAGATTATAAAGCCACAGAATTCCGACAATTCTTACTATATACAAGTCCTGTTGTACTAAGTGGAATATTGCAAGAAGATGTTTATTTGCATTTCTTGTTGCTTCATACATCAATACGTATATTAATATCTTCAACATATTCACAAAAATTATTGCATTTCTCTGATATTGCATTAAAAAAATTTGTTTTATTATCTGAGAATATTTACGGCAAAGATTTTATATCTTACAACATTCATGGCTTGTTACATTTAACAGAAGATGTCAAAAGATTCGGACCCTTAGACACCATTTCTACTTTTCCATTTGAGAATAAAATTCCATTTATCAGAAAATATATCAGAAAGCCACATCTTCCTTTGCAGCAGTTTATTCGAAGAATGAGTGAATATCATGGACAATCAATACACTATGAAAAGTTGACAATGAATAATCACATTCGAGTATCACAATCACATGAATCTGGTCCATTAATTCAAAATGAAATATTTCTTCTTTGTAAGCAATATAGAAAATTAGAATACAATAACATGATTTTTAGTCTTCGTCTTAACAATAACTGTTGTCTTTTGAAATGTTCATCAATTTGTTTGATTCAAAATATTCTTATAGCGGATGAACAATATTATTTTATTGTAAAAAAATTTAAATACGTTAAACATTTTTATGATGTTGGCATTTTATCTGATAAAGTTGAATTTTTTTTATGTTCAGAATTACTTAATAATGAAATTGTACCTTTAACAAATGTTGTAACAAAATGTTACAGAATGCCATTTTTTGAAACCGATAAAAGTGATAATAGTAGCAATAATGAAGGCACTGACATATATAAGTTTGTAGTAGCTGCTATAAATTTTTAATAATAGATTTTTCAATTATTTAATGTTTTGTTTTTACGCTATTTTTACTTTTGATTTATGGAAAAGATTATTTTTGTTCTTTTTTGTACATATTTCATACATCTTTATTATTCACATGAGGGAGCGGTCCTCTTTAGAATTTAAAAATTTTTTAATTATGAATATGCTTTTTAATGTGTGGGGATTTATTTATTATACATGGTACGTTTACAGTAAAAATTACATAAAAAATATTTTTCTTTTTACATTTTATTGCAAAATAGGAATATAACAACATAATATTTGTTACTGTAAAAATTGTTAATTTTATGTACAGGGTGTCCAATGACTCGAGGTCCATAGCTTAAGAGCGTGTTATTGAAGTCATTTAGAGTTAAAATTGTTTAATAAACATGTTCGAAACTGCTTCCTAACAGATAATCCCACTAATATATACCTAATATATAACTTCGCTGTATACCATATACGTACAGTGCAGGATTCACAGTATTTCCGTGCTTGATATACATAACATTCATAAGTTTGAGTCAGACTTTTGACATTAAAATTAACTGACAGTGAAGTGAATGTGCCCGTGGGTAATGAATGTAAAAAGGTAAGCAAAATTGTATCTTTACATTTTGTTGCTACTCACACTGCACTCATACGTTACTATAAGTTACAATTCTTTACTCTTATTTTTACAATGTATTTTTTATTAGCTCATCAATGACGAATCAATAACTTACTATGCAAAAGCGCATGAAAAAGAAGAACAATGATACAAAAACGTATTTCTGTAGAAATTGATAGACCTTTTTTGGGATTAGATACATTGAATACGAGTTTCATCGATTCTGACAAGAAAATTACCAGTCCACCAAGAAGTCCATCAATATTATTCCGTGGATATCCTAGAACATATGACAAGAATCTGATGAAGCAATCTCGACTTGTGTTTCAACTAGCAAAGCACAACGAAAAGAAGATATTATTGCCAAATAAACCAGCTAGCATATTGCCAAAAACAGAAGAAAATTCCATAAGTGATATTCCTCTAGAAAAAGTATTTGTTACTTCGAAAAGTAATACTTCAAGCACCAATGAAACTGTCGAGGGTGATGTAATAGAGCTCAGTCCTACAGAGAGTAGATGTAATAGAGCTAGACGTTTAAAAGAGAAATTAAAGAGGAATGACATCAATTTATGTGATACGGAGAATAGACTACCTGTGGAAATATTACTGAAGAAAGACAGGTAAATATTTTTTAATACAAGTTAATGTAATTTTCTTTGCCCATCTGATACATAAAAAATTATTTGCAGGAAAAGAAGAAAGAAAAACATCCCAGAGCAACTTAATATGCGACGCAAAGGTGATAAAGCAAAAATAGATGGCTGGGATTGCTGGGAATGCAAACAGGTAATAGATTAACAAATAATATACATATAATTGCATAAAGCACATTTTTTTACAAAAAAAGAATTAATTTCTAATATTGTTTTATTTTCAGTATTATAAGAATTTGTCGTTGATGGGAGAAGAGTTAAAGAAACGGAAAAATCAAGTCTCGCGTCACCGACATAGATACGAAAGACCAAATACACCAGAAGGTACACCATAAGTGTTGTGTATTTCCATATGTTATACATAATACATATATTATACATAATACATATATATGATAAAACGTGAAATTTTTGTACAGGTTTTTGGGATTTAGAATTTCCTGAAACATCATCCACTTACCGGCAAAAATTAAATTGAGACATAATCAATTACAAACAAGTAAGGACATAATATGTTTAATACTGGTAATAGTAAAAATATTTAAATTGCATTTCGAGTGGAGAACATTTAAATTATATGCTTGGTAATGTACCAAGAAAATTTGTGCCTTGTGCACAGCATTTAGCTTCGTAGAAAAATTAATTTTCTACAAAGCTCAATGCACTACCATCCGCGTTTGGCTCATTTTTTTTTGCCTCGATTATTTACATTTGTAACTTTGATCTTATGAAACTGTCATTCTAAATTTGTTTATAAATATATTTGTTTCAATTATTCCATGTATTTTGTATTTCTTAAAGTTTGATGAAACTAAACAAACATAAAACATCTGTATTCAAAATATTATACATGCGTCAAATAGGACTGGGAGGAAGTGTTAAATACTTTCATGATTTGAACATAGATCATTTTATTATTTTACATGTATATATTATATTTTGGATAACAATATAGATTTATACAGGGATCTCATAATAGGTAAAAAACCTCTCGTGTACAGGTAGAGCGGGTTACTAAGTAGAAAAGTACTGTACCATTTTGCGATTTTGACATATTTTGACATAAAATACAAAATATCACGTAAAATATTTAGTTTTCAGTAATCTTACCTTAATACTTTTATGCACAAAATAGTGAGATAAATCAATTGATGCAAAGAAAACGCCTCTAGTTGTCTCTAAAAAATTGTATGCAATTTGCAACATGCAGTGTCATATATTTTTTTTCAAGACAACTATGCGTTTTCTTTGCGCCAATTGATTTGTCTCACTATTCTGTGCATAAAAGTATTACGGTAAGATTATTGAAAATTAAATACTTTACGAGATATTTTGTATTTTATGTCAAAATATGTCAAATCTTTTTTAATTAATTTCTCAATAATTATTGCAAAAATTACAAAATGCTAAAGGACTTTTCTACTCGGTTTGACTTTCTCTATCAGTCCACGAGAGATTATGCGGTCATTGCCGAACATCTTGTATATAAATTTATACAGGGTGTTTCATAACATTGTGCCAACATTCATGAGCAGGTAGGGCATAATAAACTGAACAGGAAAGTTCTTTACCACTTTGCAATTTTCGCAATATTTATTTAGATATTAATTAAGAAAGATTGGCAAATAACCGCGCGTTTCGCGCAGCTAGACTATAAGATGCATGCTCGAGGTGTGTCACAGCGTGTGTCGCACGGCAACGCTTTTACTGCTCCCTGCTCGTGTTGTACCCCGCATCTCGCCGCACGTCCAAATTTTTCGTTGCCGTGCGACGAGATGCAACACACGCCGCTGGCACGCCCTGTGTATATATCCTACAGTCTAGCAGCGCTAAATGCGCGCGCTTATTTGCCAATCTTTTTAAATTAATATCAATAAATATTGTGAAAATTGCAAAATGAAAAAAAACTTTTCTGTTCAGTTTATTATGTCCTACCTGCTCACGAACGTTGGCACAATGTTTATGAAACACCCTGTATATAAACTCATCTCTTTACATAAAAATATTTCATCATCATTGCGATATCATAGCTTATATTTCTTGAGTGTTAATATTGTGCATTATCTTTTTCATAAATTACTACATATAATCATGTTTTTATTGCTACTTTATATATGATAAAATTATTCTTGCCAAAAAGTTTATGTAACAATTAAGTATTTAAATTTTGCAGATATAAAGTCAATATGAACAGACGACCTAAGAGGGAAAATATAAAAAAACCTTTGCGTTATGAAACTACTGAATCTTCTGATAATGAAGGGGAATCAGCTAAACGATATAAAGAGCAAAACAAGACTTCTGTTACCGATGAGATCAGAGATATTCGAAAGAATTTATCACAATATGAGAATGAAGAATTGGCTAAACAGAAAGCAATTAACAGTGCATCCAAATGTTATTCTGCATCTCAGAATGACAAATCACTTCACTTGCCGTCACGTATAGATGATTCATGTGTACATGGTTCTCAACCAATCATTGCATCTCAATTGGCATTAAATTCTCAGCCTTTTGCCAATACAACTCCGATATCTCATAATCAATTTCCAGCAACGTCTGTAACAAATTCACCTATCGTATCTCAATCTTCATTTTGTACGATATCTAAGCCTTCATGTTCTTCAACAATTAACCATCCAACATTTGCAAATTCTCAAACATTATCAGAATCCCAGACTTCTTTTCCATTAACTTCAATGAATGATACTGAACAAATACGTAATAAAAAATACGATTATGAAATGAATAATAATACACACACAGAGTGCCCTATCGAAAATATAGAAATACCTTGTCAAAATGCGACTAAACATCTCTCATCATACGAATATTTGCCAGTATCATCAGCATCTCATATTCCACCAACAATTTCGATGACAAATAATATGGTTTATTATACACCACATCATAATAGAGAATCAACACATAATCAGAAAATGGGACATCTTGAAAATACAATTGAATCGTCTTCAGTAATAAGTCCTGAATCTTATACATCACCTTCACCTCAATCTTGTTCATCTTCATTGTCACGTGATTCCGAGACTCCATCATTGACTTTACTGTCAGCTCCAGTACTTCATAATAATGTTACTTATAATACACAACCTAATACACTTACTTCTAATCACGAACATCCTAATCCCACCATAACGTATCATCAAAATACTCCGCAGGAAAATACTAATATTATAAATGAAATTAAAATGCAAGTGATGGAATGTGTGAGAAACGTAATGACAGAATTCAGGTAATGAAACAATTTTTTTGCAATTTTCAAATAACTTATCTGTCTTTTTTGCATGTTAATAATAGACTTGTGTTTATGAAATTTTTTCTCTATCTTTACCAGTAATTCCTAGTCTCTATAATATAATTTTTAACTTATTTTTTGAGATTTTTATATAAGACATAGAAATCATCTGTCATTAATAAATTTCAAGGTTTACTTAATACCTCTTATGGAAAAAACATTCAATTTGAGAGTGTTATTTCGAACACTGACAATGAGTAATATAATGCTCTATTTGAGCATTGAATTGAGCGTTACTCTCAAATATGTTATACATTGTTACAACAATGTTACAATAATATAACTTATTTGAGAGTAACGCTCAAATAGAGCATTATATTACTCAGAGTGTTCGAAATAACACTCAAATTGAGTGTTTTTTCCATATAAAATGATTTTTCTCTTGTTATTTAAAATGTAAGGAATTTTAGAAACATTTTTTATTAGAAAATCATCGAATATTTAACACTTTGTTTATAATTTTTCTGTTAACAGAACGAAAAATCAATGCTTACATAGAGAAAAAATAAATAGAAGACCTGTGAAACCAAAAATAATCCCGTTTCACACTGTTGAAGCAGTATTAGAGTTTAATCAGTCAGACGACACAATATATACCGAAATGGTAATAATTTTGTGTGTGTGTGTGACTTTATCTTTTTTAATGAATCAATATTTCATTATGTTAATGCATATTCTCTATAATAGGTGGAATACCTTACATCCATTGGAGGACGAAATCCAAAAGAAATAATACATTTGGCGTTTAAAGAGATTTTTATTACAAATGTAGCCTTATCATTTACATGGACAGGCAAAGATAATAATAACCGCTCTACAATGGAAAAGTTATCGAATCAACGAATAATTGATGCTTTATATGGTATGTCTACGACAAAATTATATTTTATATACAGGGTGTTTCATAAAGATTGTGCCAACGTTCGTGAGCAAATAGGACACAATAAACTGAACAGAAAAGTCCTTTACCACTCTGCAATTTTCACAATATTTATTGAGATATTAATTTAAAAATATTGGCAAATAAGTGCGTTTTGTGCGGCTAGACCGTAGGATGTATGCTCGGGGCGTGTGCCAGTGGCGTGTGTCGCATCTCGTCGCACGGCAACGAAAAATTTGGCCGTGCGACGAGATGCGGGGTACACGCGAGCAGCGAGCGGTAAAACCGTCCGACACGACTCGAACATGCATCTTATAGTCTAATTGCGCGAAACGCGCATTTATTTGCCAATTTATCTTAATTAATATTTTAATAAATATGCGAAAATTGCAAAGTAAAAAAAAAGGACTTTTCTGTTCAGTTTATTATGCTCTACTTGCTCACGAACGTTGGCACAATCTTTATGAAACACCCTGTATATTCAACGACAATAAATTTGCAATAATACTCGTATAAAATTATCTTAATTCAAGCATAAAAAATAAGATTATTACAGTAAAGATCTCGAAAAATGAAGTAATAAAATTATTTAGAATTTTTAATATAATGATTATTTAGATATAAGGTCTTAAATTTGACCCCTTGTAGATCATATTTATACGATCGCTTATTCGTGAATTGCATATGCAATAATATTGGTATCGCATATATGTGATTCACGGATAAGCAACTTTCTAAATGTATAGCCTGTAATTGACTTTAAATTCTTACTTTAAAAAAAATTCTGACTTCAAATTCTTACATCATAAAAATTATTTCTTACACTAAATAACCGCAAATATATACATATGCATATATACTTTTATTGCTTAATTTTTCAAGAGAATGTTGATATTATAAACTTATTGTAGTTGAATTTCGAGATGCTCTATATATAAATGTATATTTCAAAATAAATTTTGTATAAAAAAAATCTATAATAAATTGTAATTAAATCATAGATAATTACTTTAAATATCTGTTAGTTATTTAAAATAAATATTATTATTTTAGATGCTACTTCCGTACATTCAAAATTAACAACGGCTGAGTTTAAATATTATGTATCGGAAGCATTACGCTCAGCTAAACAACGATACCGACATCAACAGCGTATGGATCGAAGAAATTAAAATAAGACGAATAGCGAAGAAGATCTCCGTCAAGTAAATTTTTATTATAAGTTGAAGATTTTCGTTTAAAGTTTAAATGTTGGAAAAAATCTTATTTTATCTACTATAAACTTCATATTGTGATAAAAAAAAGCAATGAATAGAGTTAGTAGAACGTGAGTTTTTTTATTTTATTTTATTTTTTATTATCACATTTATTTTATTATCACATTACTCTTACGCAAAGTTTTATAAAGAAAAGTGAATTCATGCAATTGTAAAAAGAAAAGTGAATTCATGCATATTGTAAAAAAAATTATATGTACTTGGCGTCGCGACGCTCCCGCGTCGCTTGATTAATAAAACGCTAGAATTTATATATACATATATGTTCCTACTTATTTTTAATTAAGTATATATATAGTTTTTTGTTTTATTTTATAAAGAATGCTTTTTTTTCTTTGCGGAATCCCTTTTCTATCCATACGATAGATCCGTTTATATAATAAAATATATTCTTAAATTGCTATATAAAATTTAATATTATGTAAAAACGTATACATGTATTTGCTTATTGTATGTATGCCATTGTGAAAAGTGGTAAATTGTTAAAAATGATTATAATGTAGGTAATGACTACGTTTACATAACAACCGTTAATGCAGTTTAATAGGAACCGTAGTTGTAACTTCTGAAAAGTGATATCCGTTTACACGCAAAGATTTTAATTTAATCACAGATGTTATAACCGAACGGACTTCTGTCAAACAAAGAAATATGGCGAAAATAATAGAAATTTATTTAGTTGGCAATACGAGCGTAACAACTTGAAGTGTTTACACGTTTCTTTAAAACCGGATTTATAATTCTACACTTCTTCGTCAACAGGTGTAGAGTAAGAACAACTGGAGTTATAACACCGGACTAACCTAACGTTTATACATTTTACGTTAGTAATTATAACTACGGTTCTTACTAAACCCGATTAAAGGTGCCGTGTAAATGTAGTCAATGATATAATTATATACAATATTGCATGACTGAAATTGTATGTGTTATAATTTGTACATATATATTTAAAATAATTACACAAATTTTTGAATTTAAAAGGCCAAATAAGAGCCGAACGCGGATGGTGATGCGTAAAGTTTCATAGAAAATTATTTTTCTGCGAAACTAAATTACTGTGCACAAGGCACAATTTTTCTTGGTACATCACCAAGACGATTTAAATAATCTCAGTTTTGAGATTATTTAAATCGTCTTGGTGATGTACCAAGAAAAATTGTGCCTTGTGCACAGTAATTTAGTTTCGCAGAAAAATAATTTTCTATGAAACTTTACGCATCACCATTCGCGTTCGGCTCTTATTTGGCTTTTTAAATTCAAAATTTGTGTGATACACAGTAGAGCCTATATTATTATTTATTTAAAATAATTATATTATATAATTATAACGTGGTATATATGATAGTCTTCAATTGTTTACATATTACTTTTTTTACAGAGACATTATATTTTTATACAATATAAACAAATATATGATATATAACGTTTCTATATATAATATTAAAATTTATATAGTAATTTCAGAGTATATCTAATTTTATTTGAAGCTGCAAAGTTTGCGCGATTTGAGAGTCATATGCACATGCGAGTTGAAAGCGATATGTAGAGACGGCGTCATTATATAATATGTCTTCCTATTTTATATAGTATACATTACGTTTATCGTAACATATTACAGGTTACGTATAAACGTAACGTATACTATATAAAATAGGAAGACATATTATATAATGACGCCGTCTCTACATATCGCTTTCAACTCGCATGTGCATATGACTCTCAAATCGCGCAAACTTTGCAGCATCATATGCAAGCAACAGGCGTACATATCGGTTACTGAGATTGCGCGCAAAATGTGCTAGCGTTTTGCGTACATATCGCTTATTGAGATCGCGCGCAAAGTGTGCTAGCGTTTTGCGTACATATCGCTTATTGAGTTCACGCGCAAAATGTGCTAGCGTTTTGCGTGCATATCGCTTATTGAGATCGCGCGCAAAGTGTGCTAGCGTTTTGCGTACATATCGCTTATTGAGTTCACGCGCAAAATGTGCTAGCGTTTTACTACCGCTATGACGACGCACTGGGATAGGGTTTTGCTTGCGCGATATGAACCATATTTGTGCGCGACTTGCTAGATATTTACGCGCAAAATGTTTTCTGGGTACATTTGACATCTGATTAAGGTTAAAGTACAAAGTATAATGTTTGAGAGATAAAAATAACTAAATTACTAATATTTAGCTCAAAATAACAAATGTTGGAGCAAAAGTCAAATCAATTTATTAATTAATTTATTAATTAATTTTTTTTATCAAATATATTTTACGAATAACTATATATGTATAATACATATACACACATATCAAATGCAACAGTTTGGAATCTTTAATTATGCACTAATCGTTTGTATAATTGGACATTTTTCTAGAAGACTGACAAATTAAATCTGTTTTTCTCATTGTACTATTATTAAAATTATGAAAAATTGAATAAATATTATAATATAGTTTATGCAATAAAATCTAAAACAAGTAATCTGATATAAATTGATTTAATGTAATTATTTAGGTTTTTTATTTTTGGCTATATAATTTAATATTGAGAATAAGCATGTAAAATGTAATTAAATAAGTATAAAATATAATTTAATAAAAGTATAAATATATAAATTATAAATATAAAATATAATTTAATAAAAGTATAAATGTATAAATAAGTATAAAATATAATTTAATAATGACAATAAGCATGTGTAAAAATTACAACGGGAATAAATTGGCTAATATGAAGATATTACATTTGTCAAATAGAGAATCTTTAGAATCTCTATCAAGATTCTAAGTCAATCGATACATTCAACAACATTTTGTCGTATGAATGTAATATCAGCTTTAGGCTGATGGCAGAGAACTAGATGTCTGTCGTAGTCGTGGACGTAAAGTAAGACAGAGAGAAAACGTAAGTCGTACAAGGCCATTGTGACAATGGTCTTATACGACTTACGTTTTCTCTCTGTCTTACTTTACGTCCACGACTACGACAGACATCTAGTTCTCTGCCATCAGCCTTAAGTAGAGAACCTCTAGGAGAGAGAATGGACAACTGATCATGTGACATGTGATCAAGCTTTTTCATGATTGGCTGGCAGAAAATGT
The DNA here is from genome assembly GCF_003227725.1 of Camponotus floridanus. Taxonomy (NCBI): domain Eukaryota; kingdom Metazoa; phylum Arthropoda; class Insecta; order Hymenoptera; family Formicidae; genus Camponotus; species Camponotus floridanus. Next base: position 11,532 of record NW_020229503.1, read on the forward strand.
ATCAATTTTAGCTATTGCGACGCCAATGCAAAATATGATGCACCAAATAAGTTAGGGTGCTTTCCAGCAAGCAACACAGGCGACACTGTGTCGCTACAGTGTCGACACAGGTGCTTTCCAACTACGACACAAGTCGACACAATCGTACACAGCAAAAATGCTGTGTTCGCCTGTGTCGTCGTTTTGTAGCACCCCAGTGAGTGCCAACATAACATTTCATATTTGGTATCATTAATTTTTTTAAGAATGGTATTGCGTGATATTGCGTCCAAAAGACATCAAAAGACGACTTAAAGACATCTAGACGTCTTTAAGACGACATAATGTTGTGTGGGAACGTTCTGAAAATTTAGACCTAGTGACAACTATTAAAAGTGACTGCCCTGCACTCTAGTGGCAAAATAAAAAAGCTAAAAAGCGTTCCAACTACAAGTCGACACTGTGTAACACTGTGTCACACAGTGTATCACTGTGTTACCATAGCTGGAAAGCACCCTTAATATATGTGTGTCCTATTTGTGTGTCATCATATTTTGCATTGGCGTCGCAATAGCTAAAATTGATACATTTTCTGCCAGCCAATCATGAAAAAGCTTGATCAGTTGTCCATTCTCTCTCCTAGAGGTTCTCTAGCCTTAAGCCTATCGCACACAAAATGCATAGAACATAGACATAACATAGCATAAGCATAAAGAAAGAACGCAATCTACACAAATGTGCATAGACATAAGTTTTGGCCAATCAGAATTGAGGAACAATTGAAAATGCGTGTCTCTAACCTATTATTTACAAAAACTCGCGATACGTTCAGCAAATTTGTCAAAATGGACACGGATGATTTGATTTTCACTGCGATAATATCAGCAAGTTATGTTCTTTTACAAAAGCGTAAAAAAGTAAAAAAACGACTATGGATACGACCAATATATGTACGTCGACCACTATTTGGTGATTTTCAACATCTTTTTCAAGAATTGAAAGAAGATGCGACAATGTTTTTTAAATACACAAGAATGAATCTCTTGACTTTTAATAAATTATTGGATATACTGCGACCTATTTCTTTCCATGAGTTATTTTTTTTAATAATATCTTTAAAATCTCTTGATTCCTTATTATAAAGATGCGGATAACCTTTAACAAGATCCACTAATAACGAATCTTCCTCTCTCGAAGTCATTGTATTAATTATTCTGTTCTCACACATATTTTCTTCATTTTCACTTCTTTTCAAATAATAATTATTATGATCTTCCATATTTTAGCTTTATGAATTTTTATTTATTTTCTTTAATGCAGTCTAGCGTGAACATAAATACCACAGACTTCTATAACGGTGGAACTAGGTTGTCATCCTGGCGGGAATTCATGTCTGACATTTGATTGGCTGTACATAGACCATATGCATAAAAATTTCGTTCTTATGGATTTTTTCATTTCTTATGCACATGTTATGCTTATGCTTATGCTATGTTATGTAAATCAATATGGCGACTTAATACTCGATGCTCATTGGTCCATATGGTCTTATGTTATGCACATGCAGCTATGCAATTTCGTGTGCGATAGGCTTTAGGGTCTATCCAGACAAACTTGCATAGATGCATAAGCGTATACATAAGGAATTTGATTGGACTATAAGCAATAAAATAAAGAATTGGACTAATCAAATTCCTTATGCATATGGTTATGCGTCTATGCAAGTTTGTCTGGATAGACCCTTAAGGCCGCAGCACACACTTTTGCATAAGCGCATAATCATAAGCATAAGAAAATTGATTGGTTCATTTTCTTATGCATATATTTGGAGACCAATCAATTTCCTTATGCTTATGGTTATGCTAGAGAACCTCTAGGAGAGAGAATGGACAACTGATCAAGCTTTTTCATGATTGGCTGGCAGAAAATGTATCAATTTTAGCTATTGCGACGCCAATGCAAAATATGATGCACACAAATAGGACACACATGACACACATACAGGGTTGGGCAAAAGTCCGGAAACGGTCAAATATCTCGAAAAGGATCAACTATAGCGAAAAATTGTAAATAGCAAAGTTGTAGGGCTTAAAAAAATGTACCTAATGATGACTAAAAATTTTACTTTGAGTGGAGGACGAAGATCATATAAAAGTCAAATTGAATTTTTTAAATGGAACTGCCTACTTTTTATTGCATATTCTTATAGCTGACCTCGAGAGCTTTCCAAAACACTATAATAAAATATTTTTCCCTCAAGCATTTATCGAGTTATGAGGCTTCAAATCATTTCTTAATTTTACATAAACCGTAAAATATCTTGTAAAATATTCACTTTTCGATTATTTTACCTTAATACTTTTATGTACAAAATAATGAGAGGAATCAATTGGTCTAAAAAAAAACACATAATTGTTCCGAAGAAAAAATATGTAATTGTTAATTGCAAATTACATATTTTTTCTTCGGAACAATTATGTGTTTTTTTTTAGACCAATTGATTCCTCTCATTATTTTGTACATAAAAGTATTAAGGTAAAATAATCGAAAAGTGAATATTTTACAAGATATTTTACGGTTTATGTAAAATTAAGAAATGATTTGAAGCCTCATAACTCGATAAATGCTTGAGGGAAAAATATTTTATTATAGTGTTTTGGAAAGCTCTCGAGGTCAGCTATAAGAATATGCAATAAAAAGTAGGCAGTTCCATTTAAAAAATTCAATTTGACTTTTATATGATCTTCGTCCTCCACTCAAAGTAAAATTTTTAGTCATCATTAGGTACATTTTTTTAAGCCCTACAACTTTGCTATTTACAATTTTTCGCTATAGTTGATCCTTTTCGAGATATTTGACCGTTTCCGGACTTTTGCCCAACCCTGTATGTGTGTCATGTGTGTCCTATTTGTGTGCATCATATTTTGCATTGGCGTCGCAATAGCTAAAATTGATACATTTTCTGCCAGCCAATCATGAAAAAGCTTGATCACATGTCACATGATCAGTTGTCCATTCTCTCTCCTAGAGGTTCTCTAGGTTATGCGCTTATGCAAAAGTGTGTGCTGCGGCCTTTAGGCTTTAGGTTGCTCATCTTTAGATTGCTCATTTTTAGGGACCGACGAGATACTCCAGCCTCTAGCTTTATTGTCGATAACTTGAACTTAACACAAATTTGCAATGCACTGTAGGTAAATAAATCTTTGTATTATCGGTAATATAAAACGCTGCGAGATTTTAAAATAAAATATTTTTGTTATTCTTGAGACGACTAGACATAAAAGATTTATACATTTCCAATAACATATATAACATACATATATAATATATATAATAATAAAACAATAGCTCGATGAGCTAAAATTAAAATTGTGCCCAATTACACTTAATATAAACTTTATATTTATACATATAGATTTACACATAAATATATATTGTATCTATATATTTTGAGGTGTAAAATCTGATTATTGCAATGTCAAAAATTCGGAGAATACGCAAAAAATGATTCAAATAGCTTAAAAATTCTTTATTTTAAATTTACAAAACCGTAAAAAATTTAAAGAGATAGATTTTAAAGCACTTAACATGTAACTTTACATGTAAATAAAAAAATTTTAATTTCCATTAAATTTATAAATACAGCCAAATTTGCATTCTTTTGTGCTCTCGTCCAATATTACGTCAAAAGCTGATCAATCACATCCATTCCTCAGAAGAATGAAATAACTGCGATTGACCAATGATGTCATTAATCGCTCAAGAGGTGTCTATCGGGAACTCTTGCTAAAAATAATATTCAACGCGTTTTGGTACTTTGGAGGAAAGAATGTCGTGTTAGATTCGCGAAATTAGCACGACATTTTTTCGATGTCGATTTTTTAAAGGAATGCGAAACTCTTTTTAATTTTTACCAGGAACTGTATAACTATGAAAAGTGCTATCAGAACTCTTAATATTTTTTTGAAATTCGTAGATTGTCGTGTCAGCTTCACAGACACCTCTCAGAGCAATAAATTTCATCCGAAATATTATCGAATTTTATATGAATGTCAGTCGATGATTAAAAATTAAATATGACAGAAATACGATGTCATAAGTATTTTCAAAATATGAAAAGTAACGGTAAAAGTAACTGTTAAATTCGTTATCGTTACTAAAAAAATGTAATTACGTTATCGTTACAGTTACAGAAAAAAAATGTAACGACGTTATTAATCCGTTACCAAAAAAAAAATGACTATAACGGGGTAACGGTGTTATAAATAACGCGTTACTTCCCAACTCTGTATATACATTACAATTCTCGAAATATGTAGAGTTAAAAAAACAAATCAAATTTGCTTTCGAAACGTAAAAAAGGAGATAACATATTTTGAGTCTTAAAGTACGTAAAAAATGATATCAAAGAATATGTATATCATTATATATGTGCATAATTACACAGAAAAAAAATAAGTGTTAAATCAAAACTTATATACTTAAACAAACGCGTTCATTGTTTTGTATATACGCAACAATTTATAATCTTCTTAGAAGAATTTAATAATTTTAAATTTCAACAATATTATAGTCTTATTTTAATATTGTAATTGTCACCTCAAGAATATATAATTATTTAATTCTACTTTAAGAAAATTATAATCTTTGATTTAAAAATGTTATTTTCTATTTAACATTGTTTCTTTTCCATTCAAGAAAATTAAATTTTAAATCATAAGAGTATATTTTTCTCGATTGAATTATATAACATGGCTTCATTCAAATAAGCAATTATTCAAGTAATTATATTTTTCTTTAATTAACGTAATATAATCTCATTTCAAGATTTTCAACTAAATATGTTTTCAAAACAAGAATGTTTTTTTTCTGTGTATATTTTTACATATCCACATTATATTACGATATTTGTAAAACAAAATGTTAAAAGGTTAAAATTATGAATGTATCTAAAACAAGATATTACGTAATCTTTTAGTTTCGTATTTTAATGTAACATACATATCAGATATTTTGTCAATAAGATATAATTTATAATGTCAATTTTAAAGACATATTTGTCTTTTTTCTAAAAAAAAATGAAGATAAATTTGTGGAATAAATAATAAAGTTAAATAATAGAAAAATATCGAAATAAACTTGGAGATGATGTAATCGTATTAATATGATCATAGTTTAAGGATTTCTGAGTATCTTTAATATCAACCTTTGATACGCAGACATTTTTTCCTTTCATATTTCATTTAGAATTATGTATACGACGTTTATGGTTTTTTTTATACTACATTTTTTTATAATACATTATATCGCAGTCTTTATGCAATAAGAATTTTATTAATATACAAGTTCATTTCCGGAAAACACTCATCATGAATAATTGGAAAAATTGTCTTAGACATTGTCTTAGAAATTGTCTTAGAAATTGTCTTAGAAATTGTCTTAGACATATTATTTTGTATTTTCCATTCTGTCTCATGAATAATAATTGATGCAAAAACATATAATGTTATTTAATATATTGTCTGTCTTGCATCCGTAATAATATCTGTTAATGTGTTTCTCATAAACATTTTTATAAATGTTAAACTTGTCTATAACTTAATAATATAAAAAACGATTTAAAAATTATTTTATTTGTCCTTTAGATATTTTAAAAATGTCTTTTGGCCTTTTTGTGCTATTTAAAATATCAAACTCGATTAATTCTTTCAAAAAATTCATTTATTCGTACATTTTTCAAGAAGAAAATATTCTTTATAAATGTTTGTTCTTCACAGAAGAGTTTGTGACAAAACTTGAAAATGATCGAAATTATATAAAATTACACAAAGAATAAGATTATTTATTTATTATTTATTTGTTTAAGAAATGGAGAAGTTGAGAAAGAATTCTTATAAAACGCTTCGCTTCTTGATACTTTCTCTCTTTATATTTAAAAAAATTCATTTTTTCATATAATATTTATTTATTTATTTATTTATTTCGTCTTATTTATTTATCTCGTCTTATTTACTTATTTCGTCTTATTTATTTATCTCGTCTTCTTATTGTTTTTTTTTGCTTCTGTTCTCTAAATAAGATGCAAATGTGGGAAATAAATAGTAATTTATTTCACAATTTTAGAAAACGAAATAAAAAAGATAAATATATTTTTAGAATACGACGTAATATCATTAAGTAACATGCATAATTAATACTGTAATTAAAAGACGTATTTTTTAAATCTTTGGCAATACATTTTTTTTATCTTGTCTTCTTTTATTTCATTCTTAATTAGAAATGTCATCGTTAAACTCAGGTTTGTCAGGTATACACAAGTACAATTGAGTGTGACCATTATACAAAACAGGTTTTTGTACCAGCCAGTTCGTATAAATAAGATGTGTCTCCATTGAATCTTCAGTATTGTTATTACGAGAGCTGATACAAAAGTAGAGGAAATAATGGCTCGACCAAATTACATCGTAGCAATCATTGTCATTGCATTAACGTGTGTTCTCGCAGAGGAATTCTATTCTAGTCGATATGACGATATCGATGTCCACGCAATTTTCAATAGTACTAAATTGCGAAACCAATATTATAATTGTTTTATGGATGTTTCACCGTGCAAAACAGCTGATTCAAAATTTTTTAAAGGTATATCTGATATATAAGTATATGTAGAATATTTCGCTTTTATATTATTTCTTTATTGCGAATTTTTTAATATTGTAGAATAAATTTTTTTAATAAGTAATAACAGATAAAACAGTTATCCTTTTCAAATATTTAGCGATTAAAAATATAGAATTTTTACTGAATTAAATGTATAAAATGGTAATCAATAACATAACATTTCAGTTAATTTTAAATTAATTTTTACAGATTTTTAATTTTAAATTTGTGTGTGTATGTGATCTTCCACAATTCTGAAATTTAATTATAAATTTAATTTTACATTTCTACATATTATTCATAATAAAATATATTATTTTCTATGTAAATTTTTGAAGAGATGGCTCGTTTCTTAGAATAAGTACAACGGATAAAATTCTAATTAAAATTCTAATTAATTTTTAATCATTTTTCATCCAAATTTTTTTTACAACAAAACTATAAACGTTATCACGTTATTTTCTTAAATATCTTTCTGCATATTTTTATTTTGCGCAATAATTGTTATAAATTTTGTATAATTATTGTATAATAAAAGAGAGCAATTAAAAGCAATAAATATTTTTTTTATTTTGCTTTCAGAGATTTTTGGTGAAGCTGTACAATCTGGCTGTAAGAAATGTACTGAAAAGCAAAAACAAAATATGGAATTTGTACTCGATTGGTATTTAAATAATGACCCCGTTAAACTACAAAATTTCATTGCAAAGAGTATTGAGGATTTACGAAAGAAAAACAGTAAATCATAATTGCTGATGATAAATGCTTAACGGACACAAATAATAAATGTAAAATGGGCAAATAATCATGGAAAATTGCGTATATTACCTGTAAAATTATTGTAAATAATGTTTTATACTTAGAATTCTTTCTATTTAGAAAAGAGAAAAATTTCCTCATTAATATCCCACATAGCATCTATGTTCAAAAGACATTCACAGGACATCTTGAAGATGTCCAATCATCCAAAGATACTTTCTGAATACCTTTGAACGTCTTTTGGATATGCATGTTATATGGGATATTTCATTATAAATATGATATAATGTAGTATTGCATTGTTAAAATAAAATTTATAAAAGCAATTTTAAAATTTAATTTTATTTATTGTATATGTTATAATGTATTATACATTTCAATATGAATCGTGCAGCTTATTTGCAATTTTTTTATTTATAAGAACATATAAAAAAAGATTGCATTACGTTTCAATATAAACACTGTGACAACTTGTTTTGAAATAAAAGAGCAAGCAAAAATAGAACTTTCATTTTAATTCTGAAATATTATTTTATTAAAAAATAGAAAAAAGTAAAATAAAATTCTTAAATATTTTATTTATATAAAACAGAGTACACTCTAGTAAATTTTAATATATTTTACAATAACAATAATTGTAAGAGAAAAGTATTTTACATATATATGCGTCTAAAACATCTATATTGGCGCGTTCGAATCAAAAGTTCCTAATCTCAAAACGAGAAGCCGTAAGTATCCATAAAATGTCAAATGCATACGAATATTTCGTTCGTTTTTATTATGACAAAAACATATCTAATATTTTAAGAGAGAGGAGAACGCGCAAAGAGAGACGAATGAATCTCACGTGTAAATATATACGTGGTGGCTGTCACATTTAGTTGTTCAGCATGAAGATAGCTATTCATCCATTGACAGCTGATCCGACAGCAGCCTGGCGTGAGTTATCTCAGTATCAAAAAGTTGTTAAAATAACTGCTAAATTGCCGACGACCGAGGCACCGAGTGATAAAGTACGTCTAATCATTCTTATCGTTCTGATATTTTTACGCAGAAGGATATATATGTGTGTTAACCTCAAATCCCATTTTATATTTTTTATACGCAGGATTTTTAAATCTCTGGTCTTTACAATTGCTCACATAAATACCATCTATTCCAGCAACGTATATTTAATTTAAAACGATAAATTTTAATTTCCAGTTACGCGTAGTATGTATGAGCGATACACACTCACTCACACCGTTTATAAAATTTGATATACCTGCTGGAGACGTTTTCATCCACGCCGGAGATTTTACGAAATGCGGTAGTTTGCAAGAAGTTATAGAATTCAACAATTGGATAGGTACATTAATCAATTATATTATTATAACTCAATGATCAATAAATTGGAAAAATCTGTAATCGTAAGAATCAGTATTTTTATTCGTTAATAACATCTTGAATTTTTTCATCTAAATCATATAATAAATAATCATATAATAAATAATAATGATATATTATTTATAATTTAGGTAATTTACCACACAAACATAAAATAGTTATAGCTGGCAATCATGAACTTAGCTTTGATCCCACATTTACGCATCCCTTTTCTGTGCATACCAGTGGGGATCATCAGAAACATACTGGAACCAGCATACTTGACAATATACCCACCTTGGGTATGTCAAAAGATACTCTTGCTGAAGCTATTAAAACTACTAATGTTAAAGATTATTTGACAAACTGCACATATTTGGAAGATTCCGAGATTGTAGTACATGGAATCAAGATATATGGCACTCCATGGTAAATACTTTATCAAATTTGTTTTGCTAAAAAACTTGGTAGTGAATAAATGTGCGTAGACTTATTAACATATTAAGTAAGCACCTATGTAATTTGTAATTTAAAAGGTTAAGCTTTTGTCTATAAACACTTTTGTATTGTGTTTTTAGAATATTAGGCAAAAAAATATCATTCATATATTTAGAAATTTTCAATATATATCTTCAATATATATTTTTGTGACTGTACTGTGATATGTTGTAAGAGATGAATCGTCAGAATCATAAAACTATCTTGAACATATTATGAAAAGTATTTGTAAAAAATAGTTTTAAATATGAGAGACTTCTTATTTCTAAAGGATATTTCATTGAAATCTTAGGCAACCAGAATTTTGCAAGTGGGCATTTAACGTGCCACGTGGAGAAGCATGCCTGTCAAAGTGGGAACTGATTCCATCAGATACAGATATCCTTGTAACGCATACTCCTCCTGTAGGTCATGGAGATTTATGCTGTAGCGGAGTACGCGCTGGATGTGTAGAGTTATTGTCGACGGTGCAAAATCGTGTGAAACCCAAATACCATGTATTTGGTCATATACATGAAGGTATAATGAAATCTTAAATATAAAATCCAAATATATACATGTGATAATTATATTTACACGTTTTCTATCTATGTAATTTTATCTTACAGGATATGGCATATCGTCAGACGGCAAAATAATATATATCAATGCATCTACATGTGATATAAATTATCTACCAAGTAACTCACCAATAGTATTTGATATAACATTACCTCCCAGTGTTCAAAAATCATAAATTATTATTAAATTAGATGACACCGACATAAGAGAACACTCTGGACTTTTCTTACGAGCTTGAAAAAAATCTGCATATACCTACATACAATTATATATAGATACAATTACATAGAAAAGTTTCTCTTGCCTTAATTTAAACATGGAATATGTATAAAGTGATACAACATAAGTATTAATTTGTTTTTCTTTTTCATACAATTTGTAATAATTTAATATCTTAATATAATATTAAAAATTTTGTAATCTCTTTCTTTTAAATTATACATTACCTCCTCTTTTTCTTCTGGATACAAATTAAATTTTATAAATAAAAAATTAGTTTTCATTTTTTAAATTTGTAACAAATATATTTTAATATTTCTTATTTAAAAAAGCAAAATATTAATAAAAATATTTATTGAAAAAAATTTTATGGCATCTCAGAGATACATATGCTTCTTTAATAAATATTATTCTATACATTTGTTATATTTAATAGAGTAACAATAACATTTTTTCGTTAAATAAGAAGTTATCTTGAACAAAAAGTTACTATTCTACATCATTAATCATATTAAGCTAAATTATACTAGAGGTTATTTTCTAAATAAAAACAAAACCCACATTACAAACTTTCTTTTTATTGTAATATGGCTGATATATTAAATATTAAATTATAGTCGTATTGAAGAAAAACACGACCAATGCTACTTTCTTATTATCTATTCTTATGATAATCAAAATACAATAATGTCATTTTAACATAATTACGAAAATTTATTTACGTGATTTTAGCATCAATCTAAGAAAAATTGTTCAATGTAAAGATATTACAAATCTAAATTTTTTTAAATACTAGATATCAATCTTAATAATACCTGAATATTATATATGAATTACGTGAATGCGCATTGAGAACATTAAAAAAAAATCATAATTTACAAATATTTTAATCTCTAAAATTATTAGTAATTGTCATTTTAAGAGATCAACCCTTCTTTAACTTTTTCCAGCTGGATAAATGATAAGGATGCTGTAAGTTATATACAGCAAAAGCTGAAATTTTGATCACAACAAAATCCGAGCAAAACAAAGAATTATGTATTTTTTCTGCCTATAGAAATTTGAATGATACTTAAGTTACTAAATTGTAAAGAAAAAAATCAACTTTTATATATATAATATATATCTAAAATCTAATCTAAAAATTTATCAAGATTCACATCGAGTAAAATGTCAAATTTAGTTAGAAAAAATTCATGAAAAAATAGAACATAAATCTCAATTTGAAATAGGAAGATTTTCATCTAATACGGTACATTTGAAAACAGATATGATACAGATTCACCATTATGTGTCCGCCTTACAGCTTCAGCAAACATCATCGATACATCAATGCACTGAAAGATAAAATCAATTAGACATATTAAATCAAGCTATATTATAATTAAATTAATTTCTACAATTATTATCATTGTTATCGCATTAAGACAAGCATTTTATATGATTTCTCGAATGACGGTTACCTGAATCTTTGGGCAATCTTTCATATGACCATCTTGGGGAATAGTATTAGTCACTACCACAGCCTCGAAGCATGCATTATTAATCCTACTAATTGCCGGGCCACTAAATATACCATGCGTAAGTATTGCGTAAACTTTTGTGGCACCAGCTTCCAATAGCTTTTCCGCCGCATGACAGATAGTGCCGCAGGTATCGGCCATATCATCTACGAGGATCGCAACTCTGTCTTTGACGTCTCCGACCAATACCATACTGGCGACTTCATTCGCCTTTTTCCTTTCTTTATGTATAAGCGCAAACTCGACATTTAATCGATCCGCGATGGATGTGACTCTGTAAAATAAAAAATAATATCTTCGATTAGAATTTCTTCTCTTCCCTCCCTCCCCTCTTCCTCGATTATTACTTACCTCTTGGCGCCGCCCGCATCAGGGGAAACAATGATACTATTTCGCCATTCAACAATATTCTCCTTAATCCATTTGAGGACAGCTGGCTCGGCAAATAAATTATCTACCGGGATATCAAAGAATCCTTGTATTTGACTAGCGTGCAAGTCCATTGTGATAATGTGATCAGCACCCGCTACGGAAAGCATATTCGCCACTAGCTTCGCAGAGATTGGCGCGCGACTCTGTAAAACACATTTCGATAAGATAAGTTTTGAGAATTCTGGACGAGTCCTTCAAGTCCATTTGCAACTGGAAAAAGCCTGCAATTTAAAGAAATTGCTATTAAAATCTCATAAAAGCACGCCAAAAACATTATGAGAAATTGAAAAAAGTTACAAGTCCCGGTCTGTTTGCTATCTTTGAACAAAAATTTCACAGGATACAACATTAATTTATTTCGACTGCCTATGAGTGCTTTTTTTTAAAAGATACAAGATTTAATTTTTACTAAATAAAACTGAAAATAAATTGCCGAAAGAGTTCTCCTTTTTTTCAGAGGGGACAAAATATGAATACAATGGCCACGTAATAAAATATAATTTTTGTCTTACAAGATATACATTTATAGAAAATCAATTTTGACAGAGAAACAACGTTGCAAATGCACCCCAGTTAGACTCAAAATAACTATTGTAAGTAAAGCAAAATATCTAAAATTATGAACGCAAAACCACGAAACACAATGCATCTCGGTCCCTTACCCTCAGCAAAGGATGGTATGAAATGAACAAGAGGGCAAACATTTGTAATAGACATATTTAAATTACCACAATATAAAAATAGATTTTAATAAATAAATATATCAATATATCGCGAGTGCATATCTCTAACATTGTGTGCAAAATTATATAAGAGAGAATTTATAATTGTAATTTAAAGTATATCCATATTAGTACATTGTCTCAAGTAAAGAAATGCATTGTGCAAATGGAATATTTTTGACAAATCACTTGTGATAAATGAGTGTTATACATAAAGTTTACAAAAGACCATTAATAATCATTTCAAGGTATCTTTTCACAATTGCTATATTGAAAGGACAAGTTATTACGAAAAAAAAAAACACATTGACACATTCCTACACTATTTAAGCATTAATAAGGATGGGCGATACTTGATTAGTGCACTCGGACAATAACACCGATTTAAGCCTCAATAATTAGTACCCAATGAAACATACATGTACCCCATTATACTATACTAATTAAACAATGTACTGCGAGTGTACTGCTATTATATTAATATTTTGCCCTCTCATTCGGATATCAATATGCTTTGACCAAATGTTTCATTCATTCATTCATTCACGGGGATACCAATGTGCTGTATAGCAACGATATTATATAAGTTTGGTTAGTCCTACAAAGAAAATTTTTGTCTTAATCTCAAAAAATCAATATTACAAATCGAATAATTCATCGAGTTATCATTACAAACGCCGCACTCGACAATCTCGTTGCTATTATACTCACTGTAGACAGGTCGGGCAGAATATCCTGAAAATACCCAACTATTCAGAATCTTAAAAATATATATACAAGTTTTCTTTTCTAATAAACATTATAGTCAATGATGTTTCTTATCTTTTTACTTTGTAGAATAATTTAAAAATATAATAAATGTGACACAGCGCGCTGATAACTGTCTAACAACTGTTCCAAAATTATAGAACTTTTTTTTTAAGGTTTTCCTTATATATATTAATCTCATGCAATATCCAATTAATATTTGAGAGATGCCCATTTTTGTTGTAATAATTAATATATAAAAATATCATGCAATTAAATATATTAATTTAAATAAATTTTTAAATAAAATTAATAAATTAAATTTATATATATATATATATAAGAAATTTCATTTGTGATATATTTAATATGTACATTGTACATTAATGTATACATTGGCCAGATAAGACATATCAGAGATTGATAAAATATATATAGGTTTCATTGTTGTTGACACAATAACCAAAATGTGCATCCAAGACCCCCCTCAGAGAAATCTAGCACGAGTTTTGCAATCCATCCGTTATCCAAACGGGTTATCTAACGTCTGATAACCTTATATTATTATTGAACAACATGCTTGAAATGTATGTATTTGCAGTGCTCAGATCTAAAACATTTCCTATTTCTTGTTACAAACATCTTATCATGATTGTGGTAATGATTGTGGTAATAAATTGCTAAAAATTATACTTCTATGCTTAATATATAATGTTACAATTATCTACATTTTTATCAGTATTTCAAAGTGATATGTACATATTAAAAGCAATAAATATTTGTTTCAAAACAAAATTTTGATGACGCAAATGTGATTTAACATGATTTATAGAAACTTGTGTAACTCATGCTTGATTTGTACAATTTTTAGATAGTTATATAAATGATATAATTCATTTATAATAATAATTTTGATGTAACTTTTATATAATATTGAATACAATATTGAAATATTATTATAAATCTCACATATTATAATTAACATATAATTGTTATTATTTAATTCTGTATATGTATATAATCAAATTATATTCATTTCATAATTTCAAAAAAATGATATCTTTTATACACTTTATGTATCTAATTAATTTTTTCAGTTGTATATCATTTATATAAAAGCTATCTATTCATATAACATGAAATCATTTGACACTTTATAAATCGTAAATCGAGACAACTAATATAATATATCTATGATATATCTATTTCCACAAAAGATTAATGTCTCTATTAATTATAATTTTGCCTATCAGAAAAGCAAAAATATATCCCTGAAGAATATAAAAAAAGAAATTATGACAATCAACAAATGATGTCCAGAATGAAAGTCCAGTAATATATATGTGTATCTCTCTCCTATCTGGTGCAGCCCAATGATGTAAAGCCGGCAGAATATAAGCATATTTTATATATGACAATGAAATCAAGTTTTGCATTCCAAAAATGATCACTCCACTGGTCTGTTAAAAGCTATGAGAGAGAGATAAAAAAATATAACAGATAAAAAGGGACCACCGCAAGTTACCCTGAATTTCCACTCGTTCGACTTCATGATAATTTGATTTTTAGAGTCTCCAGCATCATTGCCCTGTGAAGATACATTAAAGAAATATAGCTTCTTCTTCAAGACAACGTTTCCTCCTCATTATTTTTGCCGCGTTATCTTTACTAACAAAGCATAGATTTTAAGATAATATTAAATAGAACAAACTGAAAACATATTTTACAAAAGACATAGATTTTTGTGTATTTATATATAATATTATAAATACATTGTTGCGCCTGTATTATATACATTAGAAAAATTGCAGCATCTTTTTAAATAAGAAATATAAAATAAAAGAATGGAAATTTTATGTGTATATTAAATATATATATATATATATATATATATATATATATATCAATTACCTATATATTCATAAAACACACTCAAATTTTGTTAAAAAAAATTATTGCACAATTTTATGTTTTATTTTTAACAACAATGTCTAATCTTTAGATACTGTGCAAGTGTGGAAATTAATGGAATTAATATCTATTTATTCATGTGTAGAGACTATGATTGCAGATATTATTTGTTGAATTAATATATATTACTAATGATTTTTATTGCAAGAATCATTGTAGCTAAATATTTAGATATATAGATGCATTTACATATTGATAAATTATATAAAATATATTATTATTTTACAAAGATATTTGCAATAGAAGTATCATTTTTAAAAGCATTTTGAGAATAAAATTTTCCACACGATCACAAATACAGATATATAATACACATATCGCATGTACATTTGCTAATTATTATTTCATATATTATAATTTTAAATGGCTCATTATATATTGTCGGCATAATCTAAATGTAAAAAATATAAGTATATACATTAAAGAACCAAATGATAATTTATGAAAAAAATATATAATACTTTAATATATTAATCTAAAAATTATTAATTTATTGATATGTCTATTTATATCTGAGATACAAAGAGAGAGTACAAGACAAAAGTAATTGAAACAAATAAATTAAAATTGACTCGTTTTTCCTCTCTCTTTCTCTAGAAAAATCTATGAAAGAATATTTAGACTGGTATAAGAAATTGTCAAGGACTGATATGTGATTAAATATGACTGAAATAGGACTGATATTGTGATTAAAGTGCATTATTCATAATAATTATAAAAAATTTACTTTTATTTGGCTTTTTACTCGAGTCTTCTTCAGTTAAAACTTTGTCACAAATGTATTTTAAACACTATCATATCAACATCAGTGCTCAATGATAGTTTCTAGTAGCCTAAATACCCTTATTTAAAAATAACTGACCTATGTAAATCTACATAATAAAAAATTAGAATCACTTAATTAATTTGTACATACTATATCTATTTTCCTAAACTACTTGAAGCGTAAATCTAATTAGACAAATAATCATCATTCTACCCCCTTCTCCTACCTTGTCTTTTTTATCCTGCCTTGCATAA
The DNA here is from genome assembly GCF_003227725.1 of Camponotus floridanus. Taxonomy (NCBI): domain Eukaryota; kingdom Metazoa; phylum Arthropoda; class Insecta; order Hymenoptera; family Formicidae; genus Camponotus; species Camponotus floridanus. The sequence continues at coordinate 27,985 of NW_020229503.1, forward strand.
GGAAAACAAGGAATGACTGCAGTCACCCGGGATGCGGAGGCAATTTTGCAGGCGTTGATCATAATCAGGAGCTCCATTAGATTATCGTTCACCTCGCCGCTTCCACTTTGTACGATATACACATCCTCGCCACGGACAGATTCTCCTATCTCCACACTAGGTGCGATTAAATCACGTGTTACTCTCTCCAATATACGATATAAAGCATATTACATAAGCAAGGTGTAAATTTAAAATTTCCAGGAGTCAGAGAAAGCGAGATAAAAATAACGTTATTATCGCGTCTATCGAGATTATCTCCGACAAATGAGGGAAAAAAAAATTCGTATTAATATTTCAATAATTAATGCGTACTACTGGGCGCTCGCGGAGAGCGATTACGAAACTTTTCTCATTCAACATTTCTACGACACAGCGTATTTCGATCTCGCGTATCGTTCACGAGACACCGTCTTTACAGGCGCATCAGCATTTTTACAGCCTGGATGGACGATTACAACATCGCGACGAGCGCACGTGCTTTCGTCTCCGTATCGAGATATTACGGCGCGAATCGATACTTGCGGGCATCGAGTTAAAGGCGAACCGGAATTTTTGCGGAGCGCGTGTTCTCGCCCGCCGACGAGGGTAATCGGCGGGATGTGTGAAAGTGAGAACGCGGGGCCGCGAAACGCGACGAGGCTCGCACGAGGGGCCCGATCGTGCGGAAAATACGCGATTCGCGCGCGATGACATGTCGCGGTTACGTCGCCAGGGCCTCGTGCAATTGGCTGGTATACTCAACGCGGTTGGCGGCGGGAGCGAGCCATTACCATGTCTCGAGGTTGCTGAATTTCTTGGTGACAACCTTGCCGATGTCGATGCCGAGCCGATCCACGATCCGCTGGGCGAGATCCGGATGCGAGGTCCCGCTGAAGACCTTGATGTTCGGCATTCTGCTCTGCAGGCCACGCACGCGTGAATTCTCCAAGTTTGCGCGTAACAAACTCTTGGCACGCACTGCCTGCGACACGGGCATCACTGAAACAGAAAGCACCGGGACGCTCGGCCAATCGCTGCTCGCCGCTCGGTACCGGACGTGACGTCGCGCGGGCTATGCTCCGCCTCCGCGCGCTCGCCCGTCCCGACCCCCGCGCGCCTCACTCGCCCCGCTCCCCGCGCGCGCTCGCCCTCCCCGCGGGGGGGGTGCCTTCGCGTTCCTCAGAACGCTGACGAGAATTTTCGTTATCTCTCCGATAAAGCGCGATAAAAACGGACTTACGTATGTCGCGCGGATGGGCACCGTCGATCATGGACATGTACTTCCGGTTCGAGCGCGCGCGCCTCGCTCCGTCACTCGCGAAGGGCTCGTCGTCAATGATCGATAAAGCGACGCGAGTCGCTTTTGCGTCTTTCGCGCGCTCTCTGTCTCTCTCTCTATCGCTTTTTCGCTCGTCGGATTCTCTTTTCTTTTTTATTTACGCGCGCGTTTCCGCCCCCCGACTCTGGTGACACTTCGGTCGCGCACGTGTTTCCGCTCCTCCCTCCCTCCCCCCCGTCGGGTATCCTACTCGACGATAGCGTACTCGAACTTCGCGTACTTTGCTTATTTATTTTTTTCCCTTTTTAACCCTATTCGAAATATTTGACGCGCGAGGAATTGGGGTCATTATCTCCTCACTCGTTTAGTTTGTGGAACGTACGAGGATTCCGTATTCTAAACGTCGTAGTCTTACATTATCGCGTATCAATCTTGATAAGTCGAGACGACGGACTATCGTCGAGAAAACTTACCCCATTCCCTTCCCTAGGGTTACCTCTAGATACGCGACCGTATCTCTAGATGGGTATTTATCGATTGGCGCGTTCGCATGAGGCCGTCAAGGTGTTATCGCATATATACAGGATGTTCCAGACTTAATGAATCAGCTGTTAATGATAGATTCTTGAGATCATTTGGAGGCGAAAATTCTAAAACCAAAATGTTGAGGAAGACTTCATAAAAATGTCGAAACTACTGACTATTGTCGAGGAAAACACAATCGCGCTCACTATAAAATCCTATTTTTTATTCTATATTCATCCCTTTATCGATATCGATATTATCGCGCTGTACGCGGGCCCCTTGATACGCTACAGGAGAACGTAACGCTTTGATTGGTAATCTTTAATCTTTTATAGCGCCGAAACTACATCTTCCTTAACATTTTGGTATTAAGATTTTCGTTTCCAAATGGCCTCAGGAATCTACCATTAGCGGCTGATTCGTCAAGTCCGGGACACCCTGTGTATCGGCGAAAATTCGGCGCCGTCGCGACGTGAGCCCAGACAAAATTCAAAAGGAGCGGGCGCGAGAACGAGTGACAGTCGACTTTTGCTACGATTATCAAATGGCGCCGGCGACACTGATCGCAACGATGGTAAATTGCATGTGTATGTAACGCAGCGTGAGTCTCTCTCTATCGATATCGATATTATCGCGCTGTACGCGGGTTCCTTGATACGCTATAGGAGAACGTAACGCTTTGATTGGTAATCTTTAATCTTTTATAGTGCCGAAACTACATCTTCCTCAACATTTTGGTATTAAGATTTTCGTTTCCAAATGGCCTCAGGAATCTACCATTAGCGGCTGACTCGTCAAGTCCGGGACACCCTGTGTATCGGCGAAAATTTGGCGCCGTCGCGACGTGAGCCCAGACAAAATTCAAAAGGAGCGGGCGCGAGAACGAGTGACAGTCGACTTTTGCTACGATTATCAAATGGCGCCGGCGGCGCTGATCGCAACGATGGTAAATTGCATGTGTATGTAACGCGGCGTGAGTCTCTCGATACGGGATACTAGGAACGGGTTAGGAACGGACCTCGGGCGAAGGCTGTTGACGGGGGTGACGGGCAAAATTCACTCGCGGGCCATCAGGTTACGAGCACCGCGCCGCGATAAATAAAATTAAGCCTTGCATGCCGCGACGCTGAGCTCCTCGAGGGACGCGGGATCCACGAGAGAGCGTTTGTTCATTCGCGAGCGACAATGACATCGTGCTAACTGTCCCTAGCGATTCCGAAGCCATGGCGAACATCGCGGCGCAGCGAATCAAACGGGAATTCAAAGAGGTTATAAAGAGCGAGGAGGTGAGTGAGTGAAAAATCGCGGGTTGAGGAAGAGGGAGCGACCCAGGGTTCTCGTTAAACGGCGGCGAAAAGCCCGTATCACGGTTATGCAATCTCCCCAACCGGGAAAGATGCGATGAAAATGTCATCCGCGTCCATTGGTTCGAGTACCAGTCCGGGTAGACAAATCGCCGATCATCTGTTGTGCCCCGTCTTATCAACTGTCATCTATATTTGTTATTTCTTTCGAGAAAAGATGATTGGAGGGAGAAAGAGAGCGACGCGAGCCGGACATAGGTTGTCTGTTGCGTGCAAAATACCTCGTTGTGTTCCTGTTACTTTGTTGGAATCAATTAAGTTTCTACTTCTATTTCTTAGATTGTTTCGTGTCAACAAAGCGCCAATAATTATACTCGTCGTGACATGTATCAATGTTTAGGACGCGATAATCTTGTCAACAAACTAATTAAACTAATGAGTATGCACTCACCATGATGTCTAAAGTCTCGGCTGCATTGGGGTCCTTTGCACCTTTTCAAATTGCTCATTCTGTATTCACATGAAAGTTTGTTGCGATAAAATGATCCACATGTGATGTATCCACATGTCTCTTCAGCAAGTTGAATTATGTCAAGACATCAGCAATGCCATGATTTTGTGAAATATCAGTAATTGAGATTTCCCTTATCATGCTAAATGTCAAAGGTTATGATCACATGTTTATTTTGAAAATAATGACGTAGAATCAAACACAAACTTTACGTAGGAGCATAGTTTGGCAATATGTTTATGAAGCTCTCATAAGTTTTCCTCCATGTTGCAATGATATGTAACTATTTTTTATATTTATCTGACTGGAAAACAGATGATTGAGAAACAAGTGTCATATATGTGTATATTGAAACTGTCCAAAACATTCCATTGCTTCGATTGTTTTTATATTCATAAAGATATCATTTCCATTTTTATTAATTTTTATAGCAACATATATTAATTATCTAGAAACCTTAAATTAGTTATAAATTTTTGGAATTGCTGTTTACGCAATATAATTAATCTTGTAATGTATTTTTATGTTTCAAATATATGTATGTAAAACAGAATCTTAATCATTTCTTTTATATTCAACAGTTTTATAGTTCATAATAATATAATAATTATTTTGTTTATTACATTTTTGTTGCTATCTAATATATTTATATTTATTCTTTAGTAAAAAAAGCAGCCTATATAAATTCAATTTATTCCCATAATATAATATATATTTTAAACTATTTTTGATCATGTTAACAAACATGCAAATGTGATAAAACATTTTAATATTCCAAATTACTATATATATATAAAACTAATATTTTTCTAGCAACTTGATTTTCTAATACTTTATTTATTTGATGTTTGTAATAGATAGCAAAATGTGCGATTAAAGTTGAATTGGTCAACGATAGTCTTACTGAATTAAAGGGTGAAATTGCCGGCCCACCAGATACGCCATATGAAGGAGGTAATTTTGTGCTCGAAATTAAAGTTCCCGAGACATATCCATTCAATCCTCCCAAAGTAAGTTAATATTTTTGAAGGATCTGTAAATAATATTTGTACAGTAAACATTCGTTATTTTTATCTTATAAGTAAAAGAAATTAAATAATTATAACACAAAAATCGTGAAATTATATCTATTATTGAATTATTTATTATGATATCAAGCCATAGTTATTATTTTGATTCCATATAAAAATCACTAGTGTGAATTTATATATCATTATCGTCTCTAAATTTTAATTTCTATTTTATTCTATTATAATCAATTATTATAATAAAATAGTAACATTATTTTTTTTTTGAAAGTGTTAATGTAATTTAAAAAATATTTTACATTACATAAATAATAAAATTCTTATTTTGTAGGTACGTTTCATAACAAAAATATGGCATCCTAATATATCTTCTGTCACTGGTGCTATTTGTTTGGATATTTTAAAAGATCAATGGCATGTATTTTCATCAAATTAAATTTAAAAAAATATAAATCAATTATTTTTGCTCTGTCTTATCAGTTCTTATGTTGAATAAAAATATTATATTTCTTAGTATAATATTTTTTTGTATATTTTATATAATATTAAGACTACATTACAATTATATAATAGACTAACTTTATTTTTACTTTCATATTTAAGGGCTGCTGCAATGACTCTGCGCACGGTATTATTGTCGCTACAAGCATTGTTATCTGCAGCAGAGCCTGATGATCCTCAGGATGCAGTAGTCGCTAAACAATATAAGGAACATCCCGAAATGTTTCGTCAAACTGCCACACATTGGACATTTGTATATGCAGGTGGTACGTGATATATTTCTGCATATACATTTATATATATATAGTATTAGAATTTAAATATAAGTTATATCCATTTCAGGACCAGCAAAAATGCCTGATTTAGATGACAAGATAAGAAGATTAACAGATATGGGAATTGAAGAACATAATGCGAGAGTTGCTCTATCTTCATATAATTGGGACTTGGAACGTGCTACTGAGCACTGCCTCTTCAGTTAGTGATAACTACATAGCTAATATGTTACATCCAAGCACCACTCATTTTGTCATTAAGAAATTCTTGTAATAACCATGTTCGGATATTGATATTATTAGTGATTTGACAATTGGTATTTTGCACCTACAGTGACAATATCTGATAAAAAAATCACCAGGAAAGCATTCAATATCCACCAATAGTCATTTATTTAATTTATAATATAGGCATGAGACATAATTAATAAAAAAATCATAATATGAATCAGTTAAATAAATTTCAAGTATTTTTTAATAATACATTGTTTTACATTTTGCTAAAATTCCACATTATTGCTTAACAAAATAAAATCTGTTAAATATAACATGTGAGATACCAAATTTAAAATAATATATTTTTAATTCCTTGTATATATATATAAGAATAGTATGCCACAAATTTATATAAATGCATATTATTTCTTTTACATATTTTATTAACTTTTTCTTTTTTCAGCTTTCAATGTTCTGCATTATCTTACTGATCTTGATATCTTGTATCTATAAATTTTGAGCTTATTAGTGTATTGAGCGTATTAAGGATATTGAATTGTCAGTCAAATTTACATATGTATTCTCATGGTACTGGATATATTTCAAATGTATAATTAGATATTTCAATTGCAATTTTTGTAATTATTTTATTTTTGTAATTTATGTTTACTGTCAATAATGCAAATTTTGCTGATAAACTGCATGCTTGTCTGCATTATCCATTTATAGTCTTAATGCAGATAATATATTACAACAAACATAATGTATTATTTTTCTTTTTTGTTTTTAATATAGAATTCATATTAATTGCAATTTTTGCGATATTATTAAATCCTTTTTTTATGTGCAGAAAACTTCTTTTATTTAAGGTTTAAAAAAATAAGATTTAAGAAAAAGCTATAATTTGAGCAAAAACCTATTGTATATTATTGAGATTAGTACATGACTTGTAAAAATATTCACTTAATCACTTTGTTAATATCTTACATTTGTACATTTCTGGTGTTGGCTTACATGAGATGGTGGAAATTATATCACAGATATTTACGTGTTTGCGGGTATATATACCTATCATTCTTTTTATATTCGTATCATGCAGTGTACATTCCAGATTCAGGCATAAGTGGCATTTATTTATCAATCTTTAAATTTTATATTACAAAGCTCAAAAAAGAATAAGATTCAGAAAGATTGAGATAAATTAGCATGTTGCTTCTGATCTTTATATTCAATAAAAAAAAATAGATGATTTAATTTGATAACTTGTGTATGTGTAAAAAATTACAAAGCAAGAGATACAGCATAGCTAGAAGATAAAGATGAAAATTTAATTAGCTCATTATTTGTATAATAATGTATATGATGCAGAAGTGCATAGTTTTTTGTACAATCAAATGTTAAATCATGTGTGTTATATTAGGAAGGGATAGACATTTAATTATATCTCTGCTATATAATTTGTTGTATTAATTTTCATATAGACTGTTAGAAATTATAGATATCAGTCGATTGTATAAAGACTGTTTTGCTCTTTATCTTTTAAATTTCAGCTTATAGAATATGATTCTACATATGAGTTTATGGATGAAATCCGTTTTCATCTTTTATAATGTTTTAATCGCTGTAATGTTCAATATGATGAAAAAATAAATAGTTCTTTTTTTTCATTGTTCTAACTTTGTAACTAGTCTCTTTATACATATAGAGGAACTTCTTTTTATCATGTATATATAAAATTTCCTAAAAAAATATTAGGATGAGTTTTTTTATATTATTCTCATTTCAATATATAGTCATTTCTCTCCTTTTTTGTTAATAGAAAATAAAATGTGTAGTTTTTCATTCTTCTATTATCATTTAGTACTAAATTTTATAAAATGTATCACATAATAGTACAAGAAGTTGAATATGGATTTCTCTCAAAATTTTTGTATAATAGTCTATATATGTATAAAATGGTAGATAAAAATGTTTCTGTATAAAGTTACTACTGCATAATTTTTAATTCTCGAATTAAAAATATTTTTCCTGCTAAAAACATTGTTAAATTTAATTTCAAACGTGCATATACAGATATGACCTATTATTGTACAAAAACGGAATAAACTAATAGAATATAATGAATTTAATCTTATTAGGAAGAACATGCAAAATGCGAAAATTTTTTGTGAAAAATTTCTTAAAATATAAGAATGACATAATTAAGACGCTCTTTCTTTCTCTCTCTCTCTCTCTCTCTCTCTCTCATTTTTGCAACATTTAATTTTTAAGTCCTAATATATATACAATTTATGTATAATTGTCTCATACATAAATATTTATAAAAAATAATTACAATTTATAAGAAAAATTTTATAAATTTTAAACAAAGAAGCATAATATTCTTAAATTATAATGATATATAAATCTAAATAATTTTTAAGTTAATCCGAAAATTGTGAGAATTATAAGTATCTTTCTACAAGTATATATTTTATAAAATTCCAATTAAATCAAAGAATTCCAAATATAATGTGATGCATTGTGTGTAAAATAATAAAAATTATAGTTATAAATAAATTTTAGGTATATATTTGTCTTCTCAATAAATTAAAGAGTTTTGTGTATTATTACAGTTTAAAAAAAAGTATATTTTTAACAATTCAATCTGCTTTAATATCAAAGAGACAATTATGTCTCACGCAAAGTATCACACGCAATAATTGGCGAGACAAACCATATAGTATATTTGTACTTTATGTTAGTTGTCCATAATTATATAATCTAAGTCTTTTTGCAGAAAGTGTTGCTAAAAATAAATAATTGTTAGCTTCAAACGAACATAGATCCATAACAGCATCTGATACGGGAAGATTATGCAATTGTTTGCCATTTGCTGTACTCCATAATGATATATTACTACTTGATTCTATATGTGCTGCAACTAATGTGTCGTTTTCTGCATATAAGTAACATGGTCGAGATAAAAGTTGTTGAGAATTGCCGGCTTGGAATGTATGTACAGTATTACACATAATTACTTCTTCGTTAGATAAATTTTTTCCAATAGTACACACTACATGTCTTGCGTGTGGTTGCCTAGCATTAGGACGAGACGATATCAAACAATGATGATTTCTCTTGTCATAACGTACTGAAACAAAAGGACCCTCTAAAAAGATCTGCTTGGGTAAATATATGCTGTCTTTAATCTCATATGCATAACACGTATGAAAACGGCACGCTATAAATCCACCCCTACTGATACCGCTATCAGGATTCGGTGGTACTGTTGCCATTGATACAACTGGCGACCTGTCACCATGACCATCTAGGACATTAACAGCACCAGAAGTTTGTCTGATATCAAATTGAGTGATGGATCCATTTTGTGCACCAGTTAGGAAAATATGTGGGTTGTCACCTGACCAACAACAACTCCAAAGTTGATGATCTGTTTGATATGTGTGCACTGTCATATTATTCTGGATATCCATTAGTTTTGCACATTTATCAAAACCGACACTGAGAAGGAGCATTTGTTGCGAAGAATGAAAAGTTACATCTCTTATAGCCTGAGTGTGTAAGAAAATAAATTGCCGTGAATGGAAATATTCACAATCAATTTTCCTTATGCCATATCCATTGAACAGCATGTTTGTTGATTTCTGAGAAACAGCCAAAATATTGTGCCATCGATTAAAATCTAATACACGACATCCACCCTCTTTGCAGATCTCTATAGATCGTTCCAGGTGAAATTTTTTAATCGAGAGATCCAAAATATGATAATCTTGATTCTCATGAACATCCATCTCTAATTGTTGATTTTCCAGTTCGGAAATACGTTTCTTCATACAAGCCATTTGCTGGTCAAATACTTTCATACGGATATCATACTGTGATAATTCCATTTGTATACGGTTCTTTTCAGCTGTTACATGAAGTAATTCATTCTTTAGTTTATCATATTCTGCAGTATCTATTGCTGTTAGTTTCTTTGCATATAACATTCTAATTTGTTTTACTGAAGCCTTCTTGTTGCATTGTGGACAACGACGATTTGTACTGTTACAAGAATGTTGTAGCCATCTCAGAATACAACTGTGTCCAAACAAATGTCCGCAGCGTAAACAACACAAGCGGTGTTCCCCTGAGCTTGTCCATTGCTCCATGCAAATTGGACATGCTTGATCAGAGTCTACATCCGAGACATCCAAATTTGGATCTACTGTATTTGCTGTGAATTTAATCATATTTAAATGAAAATACAGATATGTATAACTATATCTAACAAATATTAACTTTATAACATGATTATTCAAACATACTTGATTTCAAACTGTTAGTTGGATCATCATTTTTATCGTCATCTTGCATGTTATTTTCTTCATTATAAGAAATGCGTTCATCTTCATGTTCATCCTCTGCAGTTTGTTGCTCTTCTATTTGCATTGAATTTTCGTCTATAATATTATCATAATTGATGGATGATTAATGAAATTTAATGGAATTTGATTTTAAATAGAAAATATTAAAAATAGAAAGATAGAAAAAGATATCATTTGTCTTTAAATTATATAATTATTAGTTATAATTATTACTTACGTGTACAGAATAATTATTAATGTACATACATACTTTCATTTATACATATTAATGTTATTTATTTCACTTACTGTTTTCCATAACCTTTATCTTGTAATCGAGATTGATGACATAAACATTGGCATAAAAAAGTGAGCCGGTTGTAAGATATTTAGAAAGATAAGAATGGAGAAATCAAATTAATTAATTATAATCAATTTTTTCTTTAAGATTTTGTTCCTTAATTTTTATTCAAGTGGTCAGAATGCATTGGATATACTCCACTTTTTAACCAATAGTGCGTCACATGTGAATGAAAGGTTGTGTTCCGATATTTACTGCCAGTACTGAAAATCTATAGTTTACGTTACATATATTATAGATTTTCAGAACTGACAGTTTATATCAGAACGTAGCCTTTAGCACATCTTTTTTAAGAAATAGAATATATTTAAAAAGGAAAAAAAAGAATAATTTTAAAGAAATAGAATATAATAAATATTTAAAAAGGAAAAAAAGATTGAAAATTGATTGACATAAACAATAATGTTAAATAAGAAAATAATAAGAATATAAATTATTGTATGAAAAGATGGAATTACATTTAAAATGGTTCGAAAATTTCTCTTTAAAATTCTCTATCTTTCACTATCTTTTTCTATTTTTTCTTTTTCTATTCTCCTTACTATTTTTCAAAAGACAGATTTTTTTATCGATTTATTAGTGATATAATATTATTTAATGATATAATATTGATATAAATTTATTAATTGCTACAGAAAGAGAGAGAGATATATATCATCAGGTATATCTCGAATCTCGAGGAATAAAATAAAAATAATTGACGTACGCATTGTGCGTGTTCAACGAAAAGAATTTCGAAATATTTTGAAGTGAGTAAAATATATGATGACATTACTTACATGATATTTAATTTCTTTTTATATTTAATATATTTTACAATCCCTTTCTTTCTGGTAAAGTCACGCAAAAATACTTTCCAAGTATATTCAAATTATCTCTCTTGGACAATTTGACAGTATAATATAACTTTATCACACACGAAGTACCGAAGAATTTATAGGCTTCTCGCACTATACATACATTATATTTTGTGAGATCAATCAAAGAACGGTTTTAATTTGAAGGTAAAAATATGAAGGTAAAATTAACGTTTTTGAATAAAATATTTGTGTTTTTTTACATGAAAATATGTGATTAATCTTAAAAATCTGTATATGTGATGTCTTATGTCAGAATACATCAAACTTCTTATGACATATCTTGCAACATGTTTACAATATATTCTAATTACTCTAAAGAATATAAAATAAATTTTCTTAGTGTTATTATATTGTAATATTTTAATATTTTAATCATATCACATAATTATTACGTACATTAAAAATATATGTATATAATATATATATTTTAAATTATTTTACGTATATATATATATAAATGTTATGAAAATATAATTATTAATATAAAAAATATTATAAGATATAAGATTACAAAATGTTTCTGAAACTGATCAAAACTCTGTGTTGCAGAAACGACGACCGCATATAAAAAGTTATTCCCCTTCGCAAAAGTATTCTCATACACACGAACGTTTTCCGATTAAGGCGAGAAGCACTTACGATTCGAAGGGACGACATTCTAAACGGAGCTATTCAGAACTTCAACAAAACAATAAATATTATGGCACTACATCATGCTTGAAAGAAGACGCGTTTGGTTCGCTGGAATCTCTCTTCGACTTAAAAAAATCTTTGAATTTGCGTGATGCGTATCCATTAGCGTTCAATATCTGTAATGAAAAATTATTCAAAGTTTCTAATACCACAAAATCAGAACCTCTTATAGAAACGTTATTTTTGCAATCTTTTTCGCAACAGATCGACTCCGATCCGCATATTTTCAAACCGGTAATGTTATTGTATCATAAAAAACGTCATAAAACCTTAAGTGTTTTCAATCTTTATATTCGACTGATTATATATTTTATACTTTAAAAAATAATAAGATAAAGAGATATCCTTGTATAATAAAATTAATAATTAAACATACAATTAAATATCAAGCATACAATTAAACTGTATACTTGATATAATAAGATTAATCTATGCATGATATAATAAACATAATAATCTTTTCAGTATAAAGACTATGAAAGGACAAAAGAAGAGAATGTAAGAAATCAAATAAAAACAATTCAAAATTTCCAAACAAAAACGTCAACATCCGTGCGAAAATTACAGCAAAACAATTTAATTTACAATCAACAATATAATTCAATGTAACAATTTATTTATTCCTGTAGCATTTTTATATTCAATTAATTAATATTCTGAAATAATAATATACTTACATAGAAATATGGCCGAAATAGAAGACAGTGAAATATTAGAAGAACAACCTGAGAAAGAAAAGGAATCAATAGCTATCGTAGATGAAGCACCTACTACAATGATAGATCTTGCAGAGGATAAAACCGAAAAGAGAAATGAAAATGAAGACATAAGTAAAGACAAAGACAGAGTTGAAGAAGGTAAGATTGCAGAGGATAAAACCGAAAAGAGAAATGAAAATGAAGATGAAAGTAAAGACAAAGGCAGAGTTGAAGAAGATAAGATTGATGACACAATTAAAGATGAGGATAAAATTGAGAGAATAGAAGGTAAAAGTGACTTGAGAGAGATATCCTTATCCTATTCTAATCAATCTAATACTGCGAAAAATATACATTTTAATTGTTTAGAATAGAAATAGATAAATCTACCCACGATTGTTCAAAATTATTACAAGTATGATTTAAAATTGCAGACAAAATAATGAAATTTGATGAATTTGCAGATAATCAGATACCAACAATCATCTCACCTGTTTCAACTGAAGATATAATTAAAGAATTAAAAGAAATGAATGAGAAATGTATTATATTAGCAGAGGAGATTCAAAATCTGAAGCGTGAAGTTCAAGAGTTATTAGATGTATAATATTTCACACATTGTTATATATTTAATGAAAAACTTAATAATATTTATAATTCATTCTCTTTAATCTACTAGAAACCCGAATTAACAGAGGAAGACACGTTAATAATTCAAGAGAAGCAAGATATCCTCATGTCAAAAGTAGCTGAACTCGAACAGCTGACACAAAAACTTGAAAAAGTACTACAAAAATATATTTAGTAGTACAATTTTGGTAAATTATTTTACACATAATTGTATCTTTGCGACAAGCTCGACGCAAAATATAGTTCTGTAATGATGCATATTAGAAAAATGAGATAGAGATATATTCTAACAGATAATAAATATTACAGACACGAGAAAAGCTAAAACAAATTGAAGATGTAAGCGTCGAGATGGAAGAAGTTATAGAAGAAAAGGAAGAGGAAGTTGACAAGGAAAAAAAAGACATAGAACCCTTAAAAAGGATTCCCGAGGAGGATCGCTTTGAGTTACCGCAAATAGCCTACCCTGAAGATAAGTAAGTTAAAAATGCTAATTAATTGTGAGATATTTTCCAGCATTTATTTTTGTATGAAATCAGACTTCCAAGAGTGATTGTTTGCGGTTACACGGAAGATATGCTTCCAAAAATCGTCATAGCAGATGGCGAGCGAAAAGGGAGAGAAAAGTGTTTTGAAAAATTAACTGGAAAACTGACAGAATCCTTAACGATGCAAGAAAAACTAGTTAAGGAAAACGCACAACTGGAAGGGGGAAAGTATGCTCATTTCTTGCATATCATAAAGTCTAAACAAATATAAAACATAAAAATTTATAGATAAAATCTATACTACAAATAGAAAGATATAAATAGTTTAGTATTTAATTAAATCGCGGATAATTGGATAACATATATATATATATATATATATATATATATATATATATATATCAAACTTATTAACATTTTTTAATTAAATCTTATAATTAGATAAAAATTTACATATTAAAAACAGACAAATTTACGTAGAGTTAAATCTTATTTAAAATAATTACATTTGAATTAAAGAAAAGGATTTTCCCGATTAATTTTTTAAGAACACCCGGTTTACAAGAAATTTTTTAATAGTTGTTTTATTGGTGTAGAATAATAGAAAGTCGAAAAATGTTTGAAAGTTATACCGTTCCCTCGGCGACGATGTTTTCAAATATTGAAGCATGTCAATCATATGTCATTCATACGTAACCCGATATACCGATTTTATAACAATGAATTAAATGTGCAATTTGAAGATTTCATTTTTAAAGAAAAGTGTGTATTTTACAATATTTTGCTTAAATACTCCCTATTCTCGTCCGATTTTAAAATAAAGCAAACGGAAGATCACGAATACATGGAAAGCCGTGCTTTTCCGTAAACAGGTACAAGCTAGAGGAAGCCTTACTGGAGAAGGACACGGCTCTCGAGAGTTTACAGAGGAAGGTATGCGCCCTCCAGGCAGAAATGCGTATAATTGTCAAAGAGAATACGGAGCTGAGCCGTCAATTGTCCAATTTGAATCAGTTAGTGATTAGTTCTACCTGCTGTTACACCTGCCCAGGTGTTGCTTCGTCTCCCCCATTGACACCGCCATCATTACCTCCTCGTCCGCATGTCAGTACGCAACCTCAGGACGACGTTTACTGCCGATGCAAATGTTGTCTTCAGTTCGTTGATACTCTATCACCGACTACGGAAACCGCATGCAGTAAGACAGCTTATAATTACCAATAGTAGTCTGCCAGTTGAAAAATAATCTGATTAGAAGCTAATTAATTATATTAAATATTATATTATAATTATATAATAATAAATATTCTTGATAAATTCTTCTATTCATTATCTGAATGTTTAATCGATCAGATTCACCAAGGCTCACGGGAGGCGGCTCGAGAACGGACGATCGTTGTTTCGTAGATAACAATCCTTTGCAAAACGTGGAGATGTATTCCCGCGGTCCAGCTATTGTTAAGCCACCACTTCCTCGGGGACCGTGTCCCGCAGAACTGGAAGATAAACTCGCCACCTATGGTACTAGCACTAAACAACTGGTAAGTCTTAAGAACTGAGTAAATCATTATAATCTTTTTGAGGATAGTAAGTCGAGGACGATTTAAGAAAAATAATAAAAAATTTCCTTAAACACAATTTCAATATTTTTTTTATAAAAGATATGTGGTAACATCGTGGTACAAGCAGTGAGGAGAATAATTTTCGTACGTTCTAGATATATTTTCTATTTCTTCCTCTTCTAATTTATTCTCTTATAGTTCTGTTTGTGTATCAGCTACATAGAATAATAAAATCTATATATTCTATAATAATATATAATATAATATATAAATTGTATAGTATTTTAATAATATATTATAATATATTTATAATATATTATTTATAATATTTATAATATATTAATATATTTATTTTATATATATATAATTTATAATATTTATAATATAATATATTATAATATATTATAATATATTATACTAATGTTTATTATGCAAAAAGAGATTAATTGAGCGAATCTAAAGCTGCAATATGGCTTCATCTCGACTTCTTCAGGAACAACAGTTAGGTAGTATGGAA
Organism: Camponotus floridanus; assembly: GCF_003227725.1. Taxonomy (NCBI): domain Eukaryota; kingdom Metazoa; phylum Arthropoda; class Insecta; order Hymenoptera; family Formicidae; genus Camponotus; species Camponotus floridanus. Next base: position 43,803 of record NW_020229503.1, read on the forward strand.
ACCGAGGTACGTAATATGCAGATGGAGTTAGCGAATGTGCAACGAGAGCGGCAACAACTGGAACAACAACGTAAATTGCTCAAGTGTACTGGACCTTGTGCACCATGTGCTTGTTGTCCACCTCCACCCTCGACGTGTGTGACCCCGGGACTTGCGTTGAAAGGGCCTGCCGCTCAGATACCTGTAACACCTATACACTTTCCGATTATTTCTTACTTATATTCTCTAAGATTTTCAAACAATACAAGTTTCTATATTTATTTTGATATATATTTCATTTTATCGATATAATTCTATAATTCATATATTATATAAATTTATATATTATATAAATATATTATAAATATTATAAATAATATCAATAATATATTAATAATATACATACATACATACATACATACATACATACATACATACATACATACATACATATATATATATATATATATATATATATATATATAAAATAAATAAATATATTATAAATATTTTAAATAATAATATATTATAAATATAATGTATTATATAATTTATATATTATTTATATATTATTCTATAATTTATATATAATCAAACTATATTATTTATTTAGTTTGATTATATAGTTTGCATAATTATATATAATATATATATATATATATATATATATATATATATATATATATATAAACCATTTATTTATTTTCTTCATCATGCGAATGAATAAAAATTTATTAAATAGCAAGCAAATACATTTTTTTTGTCAAATATAGATGACTGCAACTGATTCCTGTACAAACGCAGCCATGGTAAGACTATAATGGGGAGAAAATTTCATTGACCACCTTGAATAAAATCACAGAATATCAATGATTTTAGAGCAGTGTTAGCGCTCAACAGCAATTACGCGATCTTCGCGAACAATATGCCCGTCTTCAGGATGATTATAAGAGCAAATTATGCGAGGTATCATGTATGAGAACAGAAGCGGAAAAGTTCAAACAGGATACGCGGGATGCAAAGGAAGAGAAAGAACGAATGGAGATAAAATTGATAGATGTTCAAGAACGGCTGAAGCTTTTAGAAACGGAAAGAGGAAAATTTGAAGGCAATATCTTTTTTTCTTTTATAGACGAAGTCTCATCTTTCACAACTTCATTTTAAATGTCTAAAATATATAAATACGAATTAATTTCAAAACAGGTCAAAAGGAACAACTCATCGAACAGGAACAGTCTTTAATGGTGGCGAAACAACGCTTTCGTGAAGCGCAGGATGAATTAGAGGAGCTTCGTTCTTTGATTCAGGATCAAGCTGCCCAACTGGAAGATTATCGCAATAAATATTTACAAGTCGGTACCGTTACGATTTATCAGTTAAATTTTATCAGACTTAATTATTCTCGAGCGTAAATAATTTTATAAAACTGAAAACAAACTAATTAAAATAGGCCCAGCAACAAGTTGAAGAACAGCGTCGACAGCTGGATCTTATGGAAATGGATAATGCACGAATGAATGAGAATGTAACTTTAGAAATTGGACGGGTTAAAGTATGTCAAACATTAATATTATTGTAATTTGTTATTTAGATCATTTAGAAAAATTCTTATTCTATAATATACATATGTATATATTAACATATAATAGAATCAATTTCAAGAAAAATTAGCCGAACTTGCACCGCTACCCGATATCCTGAAACAAATGCAAATAAAGATGCAAGAAGCGCAACAGATGCGCCTAGTCGCTGAACGCAACTGCGAAGATCTGTCACGGGAATTGCTAGGATGCAAGGATAAGATTCAAACTTTGCAAGATCAGTTAGACATGTTGCGTCCAGAACATCAGGCACTTCAGGTTGCAATTTATTAGCTTAATAAAAAAACTTAATAAACAAACAAAATTTTTGGTGAAAAATAATTGCTTGTAGGATAAAAAGAATCACGAATCCGCTAAATTCGAGGAGATAGAAAGAAAGTGCAGCGAGTTGCGACATGAAAATGAGAGAATGAAAAACACATTGGCACGATTTGACGAACAGGAAGCGCAGTTGCAAAAACGCATCGACGAGAAAATGCACGAGAACACGCAACTGTCGTCGATGTTGGAGCAGGTATGTTGTGTGCGTTGATTCTAAAATAATAAAGTATATGATAAAGTAAAGAGAAGAGCTGGATTTCCTTTTTATTTAAGATAAGAGAGGATTCTGCTCGGCAAGTAGCGAGAACGAAGGAACGATGCGAAACTATGCGAAGATCGATGCAAGGCCAGATCGCTGAAATGGAAAGACAATTAGCACAATGTAGAGCAACGGCACGTGCTGCTCAACGTGACAGAGATGAGGTAACAATTGCTGTTACGAGGTAAAAATTTTAACAGGGGCAATGATGTATCTATCACGGTTTGCTTTTCGTTTTAACGTATGTAGATCAGACAAAAGATGCAGAGTCAAATAAATAATTTGAACGAGGCATTTAAACACGCGCAAGGCCGCATAAAATCCTTACAAGGCCACGTAAATTATCTCAAGACTTCTTATAGTAATATCTTTCTCGGCCAAGGAGAAACACCGACAGGTGCTTTGCCAGCAGACGATTCCTGCGATTGCAACTATTAAAAACTACACATATAATTTTTCAATAATAATGATATATTTTTGTTTAACGTAACGAAATCGAAGTATACTATTTTGTTGCAGCACTTAAATCTCGTGCATTTATATTCTAAATAATATGACATCCTAATAAACAACTGAGAAAATTGATTGATAATTGTTATATCATCATCATTTTTATAAATATATGTGTAAATTTTAAACAATACATAAAATATAAAAAAGCAAAGCCAAAACCTATGTATTCATTATATAGTATAGTTGTTGATTTCATTATCATTAATATGGATTTATTTCATAGTCTAATTTTTTCATATAGAAAAAAATGCTATGTATACAGATATAACAAAGCATTAATTTATCAGAAACTTTAACAAAAATTAGCATGTATATTATTAGAAATGCATATTGAATGAATATTCCTTTTTCATTACATATATATTTTTATTTAACAAACTTTCACTATATTTATAAGCATTGAAGTAAAAGAATGTAGCATATGATAGTACTGCAATAATTGATTAAAGGAAAACAAGCTGAAAGAAGTGAAATATATATAGTATATGAAATAGAATGTCACAATATTGCAATTACCAATTAAAAAAAAAACGAATTGTGAAAATTCAGATAAGATGATATATGTACATATGAAAAAGAAATACCTAACATTCAGAGATATGAATTCCTTTAGTTCGCATCTGAATGAAGCATATTGAGCATATTAAGAATAGCATCCGAACGCGATCGCACTCTTTCCATTTCTACTCGAAATTCCTCCAGCTGAGATTCAATTCGCTGTGCATAAGCATGACAGCATCTGTAAACCAATATAAAATGATTTTAATAATAACTTAAATAAATGTAATAACTTAAATAAATGAATAAGAAAAAAAATATATATATTTAAGTTATAATTATATATATATATATATATATATATATATATATATAATATATATATAAAATTTATTCATTTAAGTTATTATATACATATACATATATAATAACTTAATATATATATATACATATATATATATACATATATAATAACTTAAATGAATAAATTGTACAATAATATGTGATATACAGTAATAATTATATACAGTAATATATAACATTATTATTTATCAAATTTAGCCAATTTTTTTGTTAACACAACTTGAAATTTTGTGCTTTCATAAAAATTAACATCCATGTATATACATATACATACACATATATACATATATATGTGTATACATATATATGTATACACATTAACAAAAAAATTGACTAAATTTTATAAATAATAATATTATATATTACTGTATATAATTATTACTGTATATCACATATTATTGTATATAATATTGGAAAAGTTGTTGAGAAATATTTGTTTATGAAAATATACCTTCCAACAGGTTGTCCTGAGTTTGAACATGATGGTTCCGGAGATGTACATGACGAAATTTTGATTTGTTGAGGACAATTCGTTAAATAACATTCCTTCTTGTGCATAAAGTTTTTGTTACTATTAGATGGATTGGAATTGTAACAATCTCCGCATCCTCGTATGAGGTCCATTAGGAGTCCTCGCACTCTTTTCCCACTTAATCTTCGTCGTCTTGTCTAAGAGAAAAGAAAATATATAGTTATAATCGCGAATCCTTATAAAATATTCAAATAGAATTATGCAACTTACCTCTGGTGTTTCGCTACATTGTTTTAATGTTATTAATGGTTCTTCGTCACGTAAATTAGGAGAAAGATGATTACACGACTCGTTACAATCTCGATCTATACTTATTGATTGCGGCTCACATGTACAAGTCTCTTTCAATGTGTTACAACATTTATGACTCTCTTGACAAGTTTCTCTTGGATCATGTAGCGTGTCATGATATGCTGCTGTTTGACATTTATACGTAGGTTCTTCTATGGTAGAATTAACAATATTTTTATGTAAATGCTTGTTAGGTTGTAGGTTTCTTGAAAAACTTCGCCGATGTTCCTTGGTGTTTAGTTTTTCTTTGCTACAATTAAAATTATCTTCAAACTTCTGTTTTTCTTTATGTAAGGAACAATTCTGCTCTAATAAATCTACATTATGAATGCAACAGGAATGTAATTTTTCTTGGTCATGTGTTTGTTTATGTTTTGAACATTCTTTATGATCTTTTGACAATTCATAATCTTCGCAAGAGGAAACACATATGCTTGGATTAAGTAGGGTATTTGCATGTGCTTTCTGTGCATCTGTTGAACAGGATGCTTTTGCCATATTAAATGAAGGTGAATGTGTGCATGAAAAATTAGACACGGCTGAAGAGAGGTCAAATGTAGGAGGAGTTTTACATTTTTTACTTGTCGAACATACTAAATTATTGCCATTAAACCTGGTATGTGGTGTCTTTTGTAAGCAAAAACATTTTTTATCATTTATCCCTTTAGTAGATATTTCTATCTCATTTTCTATTCCAGTTTCGGCTGTCGATTCTTGACTGATCTGAAAAAAACATTTTAGAATAATTATGAGGCAAAATCTTAGAATATTTATGTATATCTTGTAATATATATAATTATATAATATAATATATATGATATATGTAATTATAATATAATTATAATATATATATATGTAATATAATTATATAATTTTATAAATTATAATATAATTTGATTACACACACACACACACACGCGCGCGCGCGCGCGCACACACACACATATATATATAAAATTTGTAAAGTTACTTACTTCTTTTCCCCAAATGTTGATTGTTCCATTAATTTCAGACATTCTTACTTCTATATTACCAACTATGTATGGACCACCTTCTCGTCTTTTTTCATTAACAGTCTTTTCTTTTGCAGGTTCTTTTGCTATGATTAGAAAACTATGATCTTTACTATTTTCACTCTCGTGATATACGAAGCATTTTACATTATCATCTTGATCATCAGACATTTCCATATTTTCTTCCATAGAAGCAGAAGTTTCTAATTGGCTTGTGTTGATATTAAAAGAATTTTCTTGTGATTCCACTTTCTCTTTTACCAAATCACATGGATGCTTAAACTGTGAATCATTAGGTAAATTATTTAACTTTAGATGTGATTCTGTAGCAGTTTCATAAGCTTTGGAAGATAGAAAACTAGATGGTTCAATATCCTCAATCTTTCTTTTTTTAGAGCTAGATGGTCGACAACTACCATTGACAACTTGACATCTACCATCATCATTTTGCAGTTCTGTCATTGAATTTTCACTTAATCTTCTCTTTGAATTTTGTACCAAAGGACTTTCTAATTTTGTTTTTCCTTGTGTAATATTTGAAAGAGTTTGTAAGATTCGGGACGAAGTAATAAATGTGCGAGATAGTGATCGAGTTGTTTTTGCTGGTGTACCATTGGTCAACATTATACTATCATCAGAATGTAACGTTTTTACTGCTTCAGGTGGTTTCATCGATATCGATAAATTACAAGCGCCATCACTCCACTGATCTATAGAGCTTAATGTCGAGGCGACACTATTACCTAATATTTTATTATTAGATTGCTTTATGTGTGTAGATTCTGCTTCCTTGTGGTGTTTTTCAGGTGCAATTGTTTTAATGTCATCTGTTTGAATTGATGCAACTTTCTGTTCTGGAGGTTTGCTTTTCTTCTCATATTTTGCTAAAGATTTCTTCAGCTCTTTTATTTTGTCTTTTAATTTTATATTCTCCATAACTTGTTCGTGAAATGCATTGAACAACTTATCATGTCTTACATCTCTTTCATATAACTCATTTTTTAATGTGGCAATATAGTTCTGGATTTTTTCATTTATCTTGCCTGAGCTTACTTGCTCGTTATTATTTTTTATTTCATCTGACATTGTCTTAATGCTCTTAATGTTTTCAATTTTTAAGAGACAAGTTGTATCATCATTATTTATGGACATATCCATCAGCTCTGCATTATTGTATGTTTCAGGTTGAATATTTTCTTGCTTAGTAACATGTGCATTTTTATTTAGATCAATTTTTTGACTAGGATTAGAAATGTTGTGCACAAATTCCTCACAATTTAATGTATGTGAATTAAAAAGTACTGTTGATTCTTCTTGATGACCATTTGGAATAGAAGATGGCTGCATAGCATTTTCATAATGTGAGACTTCTTCATTAAAAGTTGCTGCTTCAGGAAAATTAAGCTTTAATTGTTTGTCTTCAACTGTTCCATTCTGTTTTTGCATCTTTTTTGTAATGTTCAAAGGATCTCTTTCATCCTGTGTAGATTCCTCATGTATCGATTCTAAATAATTTTTATTATCTTGACCATTTAATATTGGAGAAGTACTGAAAGTTATTTTATCTCCCTCACATGCTTCTGCGGTTTCCAACTCTTTAATTGTTCTTTCGGCATAATCTTTTATTGTCTTGTTGGTTACTGTAAGCTTTGTCTCTTTTACATCATTGTTCTTATGGTTAGTGTTACTTTTGTTATGAATCGTATCTTCCTGATTCTGCTTCATATGATTTTCTGCGGAACGTCTATTTTGTTCTTTTACATCTTTAATATAAAGTTTGACTTTGCTTTGTACATGATGATATTTTTCTGATGTCGACTGCTTTTTCTGTAACACGGAATACATTATAGGCTCTTGTGCAACGTTCATAAATTTCTTATTATATGGATCACACAAATATTTTCTTTGTATATATTCAATTTTGTTCTTGGACATATTCAAGTCTTGAAGAGAAAGACTCTTTTCCTTGTCAGGATATTTTAGTCTTCTATTTAAGACAAAATCATCAGATCTTCCATCACAATACAGCTCGAAATTATTATCCATTGTATCATCATCATGTATTTGTCGTAAACATTTTTCATCATCCCTTTTATCCATCTCATCATCTTCATCCTCATCTTCTTCGTCCATCAAATGTCTCCTATTACCTGAATCTTCTGGATCCAATTCATTGTCAAGCTCCAAATTTCCCATATCTATGTAAATAATACAATAATTATGATTAAATTGTGTATATATGTACATATATATATTAATGATTATTTCATATATAACTTTGTAAAACTAAGCGCAAAAATTATATAATTATCGATGTTACAAATATAAGATAAATAGCTAATTTCGTCAAACCTTTGACGATGTTCAAATCGTTTCAAATCGGGAAATATAGTCGATATACACGAGATTGCTTAATTTATTTAATTTTAAGAAGGCTTGACAAAGTTATAGCCATTTACCTTACTAATTATTTATTTGAGAAAACAATATATGCTAAGTTGATTTAATTCTGTGTATTACTTTACCATCAGTGTCGCCATCGTATTCATCTTCGTCGTCTTCATCATTATAAGGATGCTGATCCATATCCTCTTCGGATGACAAAACGTACACACTGCTTGGCGCCTGATTATCACTATGATAAGGACTTTGACTACAATCTTCCTCCATCTCCTGGGACATGTTCTCCTGGGACATGCTCTCCTGGGGCATATTCTCCTGCTGTTTCGCGTTGACGACGTCCGAGTCGTCGCGTCTCGACGTGCTGGACACGCTGATGTACGTCGGCATCTCCTCGTCCTCCAGCATAGCCGCGTCTGTTCGATTCATTAATTTCACCTCGCTCTTGGACGAATCGTTCGGAAGATCCTCTATCGTCTTCGTCTCCGCCTCGTTGTCGTCGGGCGGGTGTTCGCTGTTGTCCGACATCGTGGGGAGCTACGGGAAGGAATCACAGATTTTTTTTAGCGAACGATGACACTTGGGGTCCGAGGACAATCGCGGCGATATCCGTTCGCGATTTATTCCCGATCGAGTCGCTCGCCGGCGAAGTTTACGTGGCGCGTGCGATGGAAGGCACTCTTTCGTCAGCCGCCATTACACGGAACACACTAAGCGATATCTCCTTCGTGATAATCCAACGCGGGAGAGAGGTTGCTCTATCGATTTGCTTACATCGCGTCGCGAATAAATTTGGAGCGCTCTTACGCTTCGACGAGACGAGCTGTTAGCGAAGGAAATTCGTACACTAGGTGAACCCTTTTTTCCGATATCGAGTCGTAATCCCCGCAAGATTAATGACCCTCACATCGCAGGGCCGTACGTATCACGTGATAACCAAGCGATCGCATTTTACCTCGTCTGGGAATTTATTTGATTATTTACCGTCACTTCGATCGAAGGTTAAATCATTCAAATAATTACCTGAAGAAATTTATTAATTAATTCTAGGAGGAAACGTAGCTTTTTCCGCGTATCGCGCGACAAGCGCCTCAAACGTCAAACTCAACGTCACTGGCGCGCATGCGCGCGCCTCCAAACGTCAACTCAAACGTCACTGGCGCGCATGCGCGCGCCGCCGAGCGTCGCGGAAAATCGCAGGAAAATCTCTTTTGATTTTATTTCATCGCAGCAATCGATCCTCCCTCGATGTATATATATTCGTGCACATATATATGTGCGATTGAGAGTTGAGGCACCTTTGTTTTTTTTTTTATTCAATGTTGATCCCGTGAACACGCGAATCAGACGCAATAAACAGCGGAAACGTCGTGACGTCGAAGCGCCGATCATTCTTGGAACACGCGCGCAGAAATTCTATTCTAACCTCTACTCCATCCCTCGACGATGTCATCGAGCGTCGCTGGACTATCTGTCACCGTCGAGTTCGGGTAAGGTCGAAAAAAAATAATTTACCGTCCTCGAAAAACGGGATAAATCACTCGTATCGTGCTTGCAGGGGTGGGGCGGAATTACTGTTCGACAAGAAGAAGAGGCACGAGCTGAACTTACCTGGCGATGAATGTGAGTAGGCCGCGTTAAAAAGACGCGCGATTCGATTTATCCCTCGCTAACGACACGAAAATCCCCAGGGACCCTGAAGCGACTGCTGTTCTGGTTAAGAGATAACCTCCTGACGGAGCGGCCGGAACTCTTCATGCAAGGTGACACGGTGTAAGTTCGTCTGCCGATTATATATCTGTCCACGCGTTCGTCGCAATCGCGTTAATCACGTCCGTTCGAGCCTCAATAGCCGTCTCGACGAGCTCGCGATATCACTATTGCGATGCAACGCGATCCGAGAACGTAAACGTTATTACTGTCGTAAATCGACCGATACCGCGACCAAAATGGCGGCCTGGTTGTTGGCATCGATCCACAGATGTCGACACTATGTCCGATTCGCGGTAACTTCGGACTGAGGTGGAGCTCGACCGACCAATCAGAGGGGGCAAGATTTACTCGTCCTGATTGGTCGACCGAACGATGCTGGATTTAGAGCAAATTTTCGAACGCAGTCAAGGATTTGCATTTGAGTGTAATGTTATTTTCTCCTCGTATGAATAATGTCTCAAGTGGAGAAGGTCAATCGTATTTAAAAATGTCAAATGTCAGGTATGGAAAAAATGAAGTGCAGAAAGTTATTAATGTAAGAAACTCTTTGTTCTTTTTTATACTGATGATTGACCATTTTTTGTGCACGATGGCTGTAACATTTAAGAATAATAGAAATTTATATTTATATTTCAAAAATATTTATAAATTTTATTATGAAATTATTTTTTATTATGAAAATATCTGATATTCGGGCAGAAAGAATGTCAAATATCAGGTATGAAAAAAATGAAGTGTAAAAAGTTATTAATGTAAGAGACTCTTTATTCTTTTTTATACTGATGATTGACCATTTTTTGTGCACGATGGCTGTAACATTTCAGAATAATAGAAATTTATATTTATATTTCATAAAAATATTTATAAATTTTATTATGAAATTATTTTTTATTATGAAAATATCTGATACTCGGGCAGATATCAAGGCAAACCATACAACACAGACTGTATTGTTGTAATGTTATAACAATAATATTGCTGCAATATTCCATGCTGTATGAGAAGTTAAAATTATTAGAGATAATTCAAAAGATGGTGTATATAATAATAATATAATGAATCTTATAAAAAAAATATGATGGCGCCGCGATCTGTCGACAACTTCATATCGATCGGCCATATTGATATTTCGCATTCGTCATCATGTTTTGCGCGGTAAAAGATCGCGGTGCGGAAACGCGAGTTTGTTCGCTTCTAGTTTCGTTAACTTCCGTCCGTTTTGTTAACTTTCCGGTAATTGGGAGAGAGCGTTAATGCGAAATTCGTAAGTTTTTAATACACAATACGGTAGTTGTAGGAGAATCGCGTAACTCGATTTAACAAGTTTGCCTCTTGCTTGTTGTAGGAGGCCGGGAATTCTTATTCTGGTAAACGACGCCGACTGGGAGTTGCTGGTGAGTGTTTGTTGCATTTCTGTTTGAATATTTTCACGGACATCTACAGATGTTTGTAAGAGACGATAAGAAAACTTTATATAATTATCGTAAATCTTAAAGTACATCTTAGCGAAAGAGTCTCGCATAATATATACATTATATAGTTATTTTTTCGCTACCGGATACGTTTCTAACCAGGCGTTTTACAGATAATAAATAAATTTGAGATTAATGTTTTTTTAATAAAAATTATCTACAAAAATAATTCTTTGATGTGAAAATTAATATGAAATAAAAGCGATGTGAGAATATTTTTTGATATGAAAATTAAAGAACATTTTTAATTATTATTATTAATATTTAATATTTATTTATAATTTAATTTTTGCTGTTATATGCTATTTATGCATTAGTTTATTAATTAGCTAACTTTCTTTTTATTAATTAATTAGTTAACTTTCTTTTTATATTTCTTACAAATGAAATATGAAAATTATAATATCCAATATCTAATCATCGTCAAATTTTATATTGCATGTATATAAAATCATAAATAACCATAAAATAACCATAAACATTTCTATAAAAGAAATAGAATAAACTAAAAATTATTTACTTGTTAGACTTTTTTTATATAATAATTATTTAGCATTTGAGTTTTTTATTGGAAAATTAAATAGCTGATTTATTTACAATTTTATTATTATTTGAAATTATTATTTAAAATTTTTATTCAAGATGAATGTTTTTGTGTATGAATTTCAAAAGTATATTGGGTTATTATAACTTTATCCTTCTCTGAAGAAAATTTTTAAAATATAAATTTCTTAATGCCTAGCGAGAATCACAGACCAATTTAAATTTGAAAAGAATTTGAATAGACTATTTAACTTTTTAAGTCGTCATGTTACGAAAAATTAATGCACCATGTTTGGCGAATGAATTTTTTAAATACAATATTTTTATATTCTCAATTTTTGTGGAATTATTAAAAAATACATTAGTAGAGAAAAAATATACACGCGTTTAAATGTCAAATATATTTAAAAAACGACATTTATTTATATGCAATTTTGTTTAACTTTTCGTATAAATTTGCTTGTAGGTAATTGAGTTGTTTTGACATTTATTTTATATAATTTATATAATATTATTTTTATTACTTTTCTTTTACGTCATTTTTAAAGAGGAGAATATAATTGCGAAATCATATGGTAAAACTATTTATCTTTATGTTTCTTCTCAACACTGAGTTAATATTTTAATTGATGTTTTTTGCAGAGTAAAAGTTTTTTTGAATTTTTATTATGATTTAAATAAAAATCAATTCTTTTGTCGACTTTGATTATTTATAACTTTTAATAAAATTACAATTTTTTTTAAACTAAATGATTAAATCATAATTTATTTCTAAACAGAAAAAGATAATGAAAATTCAACCAATAAATTCGAGCCAAACTACACATGAAAGTTTGAGAATATGATTTTATAGAAGAGCATTTCAAAGATTTTGATAAATTTTTTAAAAAATTATTTTATAAAATTAAAATTTCTCAAAAATAATTTTTTTAATAAAAAAAATTTTGATCTTTATTTTTAACCGCACTTTCTCTTCCAAGATGCATATCTCATAATAAGGACTCGTAAACATTAGAATCAAGAAACATCGGCTTTAAAATACAATAGATCTAGATATTATTGAAAGCAAAGACTCTCTGAAGTGAAATTGCTAAGGAGAAGAAAAATACACGAAAGACGATATCGTGAAAACAAGTGCATAAATATCTAGCGGAGCTTTTAAAGTTGGGCTTTACGGTTAATAAAACCAAGAATTCGATTGCGGTTTGCGAGTGCCGAGAGATTGCCGAGCGGCGGTTTAAAATATTAATCTCAAAGGCGCGAAGAAGTGCACGGTGCGGGGGCGGACGACATCCCTCGTCGTGCAATATTTCTTTCCCCGCGCCAACCTTCCCGACAGTAAGGTAGGTGACGCACGGCCTGTGTTCCTGGCGTCTGACAAACGGGATACCCCGTGACCGGTTTTTACAAACGGCATAATCGGCCTGTCGACCGCCATCGCCATCGCCGACGTCGCTTACGCGGTAGATACGCGGGGGTGCGGGATAACGGAGCGACTCCGGACGCTGAAAGGGCGCAAATGACCTCGGTTTGCCACACCCACGGAGAGAATTATCATTTTAAATTTGTAAATGTACACGTCGCGGATATTAGGAGGAGAGAAAGAGAGAGACGCGGTTCTCTTCTCGCGCTCGAGCGGGAAGATGCTGCGGTAGAAAGGAACGAGGGATAAGATGATGGCTCCGGCCATTATTATGATAATACTGCCGCTTCTCCGCTTCGGCTTTTGCGTTTCCGCATCTTTTCGCTCTGGCCATCTTCTCCTCAAGACGCACGTATAGTAATATATGTCGTCCTTTCTCCCTCTTCTTTCTTCTTTCTCTCTTTTCCTGCAACATAGTCTTGATGAATATTCGAGATGAATTTTCCGGATTACGCATAATATGCTCGCTGTCGATAGCGAAGAGATATTATTACAAAAGCGCGAGCTTAAGAATGAAGTCTTCGTTAAAGATAGTGTTTTCATTTGATAACACGTATGTAATAATATGTCCTAGATTTATTGATGGTTTTTTATTTACGGATTTCTTATTAATGCGACTCGAATCATAGGTTTTTTCTCAATGGGACTATCGAGGGATTTTTAAATCATAAATAATTTAATAAATTAAAATTGAATCATAAATATTAAAAAATTAAAATATTAAAATATTTAAATCATAAATAATTTAATAAATTAAAATAAATAATTTACAAGGACTTCAAAACTAAATTTTTAGAATTGCAGATAAATACGACAGATATTTTATTTTAAGTAAACTTTAACATAAAATGTAAAAGTTTTAAAATTGATTGATATTTGATTGGATAAATTTAATAGATACTCAAGTCACAATTTCTAACATTGAATTAGAAGAAATGAAAGAAATTAAATGTCACACTTTCTAAATTTTCTTTTCTCTCATTTTCTCTTTTTAAAGTAAAATATTAAAAATTCCAAATTAAGACTTCTTTATTTCTTTTAATATAACTTTTATTAAAAAGAAAAGTTGAATATATATTTTAAATTTTTTAAAGAATACGAACATTAAATTTTTTAAAGAATATATAAATGTACATTTGATAAAATATTTTCTTAAAATTTCTTGTCATATAATTTCGCAGTGAGTTTTAATCATGTTTCACGCCGCTTTCGATTGATTAAAAATATTTAAAAAATTTAATTTTTTCAGGGTGAAGGCGATTATAAACTATGTCCGCGGGATAAGATTCTCTTCATCTCAACATTACATGGAGGATAGAAGGTACCATATTTTTAATATATTGAAAATCCACAATAAGTGCGATTCACTCATATTTCATGGAATTTTTTTTTATATAGTATATAAAGAATTTTATATGTATTTCAAGTCGAGAGAATAAAATAAGAGAGAATAAAATAATATTTTTCCCATAGAATATGTGATCAGAATTTTAATAATAATTATGATATTAGATTATTAAAAAAAAACACTCGTTTTGTCTTGCAATTTGACTATTAAAACAAATATTGTTTTTTCAATATTATTAGATTTGGCTAATTTTTGAAAATTTAACTTACAGATATTTTGAATGACATTAATTTATAAATTAATCTGAGTGCATAATAAATGAATAAACACGTTGTGTACATAATAAACTGATATTTTTAAATTGCATTAATTAGTAGTCACGTACACAATTTAATTTTATTTTCGGTCACGTGTGAATTGTGCATATTTCCTTTGTTGATTTAATGTTTCCATTTTATAAAAAAATATAACGTGATATATAAAGCGAGGTATTCATTCGAATATTTTGTTTATGAGAATCGTGTATGATGTATATTTGATGGATATTTAATTAAACGTAAATTCATATAAACTTAAAAAAGTTTCTCTTCGATAAATTGAGAAGCTTTGTAGACAAATAAAAGATTTTTTTTTGTATGCTTTATGTTACATAAAATATTTTTGAAGTCTATGAAATTATTTTTTATCAACTTAATGCAATTCAAACTAACTCAGAATGAATTCAAACTAACTAATTATTTTTTATCATGTTTTTCTTTTCACTGAGGCATTTTAGCCAGTTTTAAAGGAAGATATTATCATATTATTTTTTGAAACCATTCATCCTCTTCCTAATTTCCTAGTTGTAAGTTTTTTGATGCAATTTGATAACAATGCATATCTCTTATACATATAAAGTTGAATAACTTTATATATGGCGCAACAATTGCGTAACAACATATGGTATAGCTCTCTTTTATGTTAAAACGAAAAACTTAAATGAAAATCGAAAAGGAGAAGGAAAATTTTGTAGCAAGATCTGTGAAATCGCCTAATTATGTGTATTATAACAGTAAATATATTTAATAGGATTTGATTGATTTAGGAGTGTCAGAGGAACATAGGATATAATATCCCGAAGTTTTTGAAGCTAAAATTTTATATAATCGAATATTTATCTCATTGCTATCATTTTTTAATTTTCATTTATATATATTTATTGTATAAAATAGATTTATATATCTATAATATTATATATTTAGTGAAAAATTTAAAATATTAACGATTTAGAAAGAAATTTTTTATATTTATTTAAATATAAATTATTCTGTTTGGCATTACAGATAACTAAAAACAATTGGTATTCTTGGAGTCTAATGATACTTTTTAGAGCTGTTGTAAAAAAAACTGCATACTAATACAGTAAATACTAAATATAATCCATAAGCGTGTTACATAAAGAATATTAATATATTCTATGCATATAGCTTTATAGTACAGATATATTTGACTGCTTAAAACCGAATGAACGAGCACAAACGAATATCAGCAAACGAGCTCGCAAAGACATTAATTATGTTTCATTTTTTAAAATAGTGTTTTATAAAATTAATGTTTATTGGTATAAAATAATTGTTTATAAAATTATAAATTAAAATGACGCTTCTACTGACATTTGCTGATATTTGGTGATTTTTATATTCTTTCCTCTTGATCTACATCTGACTCACATTAGCCCACCTTCTTAAAAGATGCAATGATTGACACTTCCAAATAATACAAGTAAATAATTTCTGATTAAAGCGCAGGCGGCTGTATTTATGCAAATCGCGAAATCGTAGCCGTGCCTCGTTAATCGAAATCATAGTTAGGACATAATTTATTTTTAAAATAATGTTCTATAAAATTAATGAAATGTATAAAATAATTGTTTATAAAATTATAAATTAAAATGACACTTCTACTGACATTTGCTGATATTCGGTGATTTTTACATTTTTTCCTCTTGATCTACATCTGGCTTACATTAGCCCACCTTCTTAAAAGATGCAATGATTGACACTTCCAAATAATACAAGTAAATAATTTCTGATTAAAGCGCAGGCGGCTGTATTTATGCAAATCGCGAAATCGTAGCCGTGCCTCGTTAATCGAAATCATAGTTAGGACATAACTTATTTTTAAAATAATGTTCTATAAAATTAATGAAATGTATAAAATAATTGTTTATAAAATTATAAATTAAAATGACGCTTCTACTGACATTTGCTGATATTTGGTGATTTTTATATTCTTTCCTCTTGATCTACATCTGACTCACATTAGCCCACCTTCTTAAAAGATGCAATGATTGACTCTTCCAAATAATATAGTTAAATAATTTCTGATTAAAGCGCAGGCAGCTGTACTTATGCAAATCGCGAAATCGTAGCCGCGTCTCGTTAATCGAAATCATAGTTAGGACATAACTCATTTTTAAAATAATGTTCTATAAATTAATGAAATTAAAATAATTGTTTATAAAATTATAAATTAAAATGACACTTCTACTGATATTTGCTGATATTCGGTGATTTTTATATTTTTTCCTCTTGATCTACATCTGGCTCACATTAGCCCATCTTCTTAAAAGATGCAATGATTGACTCTTCCAAATAATATAGTTAAATAATTTCTGATTAAAGCGCAGGCAGCTGTACTTATGCAAATCGCGAAATCGTAGCCGCGTCTCGTTAATCGAAATCATAGTTAGGACATAACTCATTTTTAAAATAATGTTCTATAAAATTAATGAAATGTATAAAATAATTGTTTATAAAATTATAAATTAAAATGACGCTTCTACTGATATTTGCTGATATTCGGTGATTTTTATATTTTTTCCTCTTGATCTACATCTGGCTCACATTAGCCCACCTTCTTAAAAGATGCAATGATTGACTCTTCCAAATAATATAGTTAAATAATTTCTGATTAAAGCGCAGGCAGCTGTACTTATGCAAATCGCGAAATCGTAGCCGCGTCTCGTTAATCGAAATCATAGTTAGGACATAACTCATTTTTAAAATAATGTTCTATAAAATTAATGAAATGTATAAAATAATTGTTTATAAAATTATAAATTAAAATGACGCTTCTACTGATATTTGCTGATATTCGGTGATTTTTATATTTTTTCCTCTTGATCTACATCTGGCTCACATTAGCCCACCTTCTTAAAAGATGCAATGATTGACTCTTCCAAATAATATACAATAGTTAAATAATTTCTGATTAAAGCGCAGGCAGCTGTATTTATGCAAATCGCGAAATCGTAGCCTCGTTAATCGAAATCATAGTTAGGACATAACTCTATGAAATAGATTTCCACGCGATACCCGAGGAACCAATCGTTGACGGTGGATCGATAGGATCCGCCACCACCTGCATCTAGTATAATAATCTAGCGATACACAATGGCGCCAATTAATCACGTGCATGAGCTCCGCATAAAATCGGGGAAAAAGATCCTAACGAGCGTCGATCATAAACGACCGATATGTAGCGGATATTCCTCTCCTCCCCCGCGTGCCTTCCGATCTTTCTCACATGTGTGTGTGTGTGTGTGTACGTGTTTACAGGCGTCGCTCGTGTGTGCGTCGAGTATGCGAAACGCATCCTCCTATCAACGAGAACCTGAGTGTGTCGCAATCGCTAATGGCCTGGCGGGGTTGGATGGTCCAGTGATTAATTGTGTCACCCATGATTACATTACGGACGCGCGCTGCGGATCCACTATATTATATACGGCCATATACGTGCGTGTAGCGGGCGGATTGCATGTTTGCAGGAGGAAACGCTCGTGTACGTGCCTGTAACAAGTCGACCAGGCTGCGGGAAACGTGCGTCCCGGCGGAAACGTACGTCCAGCCCGCTAATCTGCAATCGCAAGGTGCACCCCGATGACGCATGCGAAGAAACGCTTCGCTAATGCTCGCTGTTGTGCGATATCACGAGCTTTCCGTTTCCGTGCGCGTATTTATGTACTCGTGACGCCGTCGTCGGCGTCTCGTTGATATTCGCAAGCGTCTGAAAGCGCTCTCGCACGCACGTACGTACTTCGCAGTCCATAATCTATACATATGGCACTGTACTATCGGCGTGGTTCGTGAGCGCCATACGAAACGGCGAGAGAGATTCCTTATTTAAATGTCAAACGAAAATCTTACGGGAGAACATTTTCAGCGTACGTTGTACGTAATAGAAAGTAAAGATCTCCCCGTGAATAATTAAGGGGTGGATAATATTTTTTTTTCATTCTTCATTTAATTTTGAAACGAACTCTAAGAATATTTTTTATCTTTAGTTTCAAATTGAAAAATTATACGTGTATAACTTTTTTGTTTGGAATGTTATTTTATTCGATTTATTTTCTCATACATAAATAAAAAATCCATTATCATATAGTAGTCGTGATTTTTCACTTTGCACACAGAAAAAAAGGATATTCTTGTTTTGAAAATATATTTAGTTTTAACATGGAAATCTTGCGGAATGAGATTATATTGCGTTAATTAAAGAAAAATATAATTTTATACAGTTTTATATAGTTCAATCGAAAAAAATATATTCTTATAATTTAAGACTTAATTTTCTTGAAAGGAAAAGAAACAATGTGTTAGATGGGAAATAACATTTTGAAATGAAAGATTATAATTTTCTTAAAGCAGAATTAAATAATTATATATTGTTTAAGTGACAATTGCAATATTAAAATAAGATTATAATATTGTTGAAATTTAAAATGATTAAATTCTTCCAAGAAGATTATAAATTGGTGCATATATACGAAATAATGAATGCATTAGCTTAAGTATATAAGTTTTGATTTAACACTTATTTTTTTCTGTGCATGATTTTCAAAGCAATAATTATCTTCGCGTTTTTTAATTTTAAACATGAGCAGTGATAAAAATAATGAGAAATGAGATTTCTTACATTTGGCAAAATTGTCATTTCTTCCCTGATACGGTTCGTCATTTTAACTCCATTTCCTAGAACCGTCCGAAAGAATTATATATTCACCATCCTTATTCCACGCCGGTACTTAAATGCTCAACGTTTCTGGTCTCAGTCTACCTCGACGAAAGTTGGACACGTGCACAGACTTACCGGGGAATTAGACTCGGAGGTGAAGGCCTGGGGATTCTCGCGCGAAGATGAAATCGGCTCGGTATCACCGCAGTATTAAAGTTTCGCGACGTCTCTAACAGTTGTTCCACTTTTAAACGCAAGTATAATTTCTGTTATCTCCAACTGGCGTGGTGTGCACCGCGCGATGCCGCGAAATATAAAATAATAAAAGGGGCACGACGAGCGGGGGCGGGACGACGGGAACTTTGGCCATTACGTCGAAACAGTTTGGCGCTAACGCGTCTTCAACTTTTAACGGCCCGGTCTCATATTTTGTATCCCTTTCGCTATTTCTTGCAATTTAGACAATTTAATCTCGCAATTTTAGGCAAATTTTATACATTGAAATCTCGATGGGATCGCCTCGAAACGTCAGGATTGGTTATTTGAAGGAAAAATTCCAGGGAGAATCTCGAGAGTATCCTTTTTTTTCCTCTCCGTCATTAGTAATTATGTAGCATTACTAATATTACGTAGTATTTAGTCGCATAATTACATTTAACTTGCGATCCCCTTTCACGGGTAATATTTGTTTTAGTTTACCACCCAGCCATTTGGCTACTAATCCTCTTAGTTGCGTCCTATCTGGCGCACCGGTACGCGGCTTTTGTATTTTGATTTCTACACGTACACCACAATTAAGTTGGTGCTAAATGTAAGAGAAATATATTTTCTATACCAAAGCTGCAAAATATAATGAACATATGTTTGAACAAGAACGCATTTTCTCTTCCATTTTTTTATAATTATATAAAAGAATATTATTTATCATACATATATAATTGAACAAAAGCATTAACATAAATTATTTTTGTGCAAAAATAAATTATTCGACTCATATTATACACTGCGTGTTCTTGTTCCTGGAGAATTATTTTATATTTTTAAATTTTTTTAAAACCATGAATTTTTTCACTCTCTGTCTTTTTCAAAAAAGCAACAATTTAATGTGCTATGGGGACTTTAATTTTAATTTAACATAGAGACTTTCCACTTTGTACATCGTTTTTTGCTGATAGCATCGACAAAAAATTAACAAATTCGCTATCCAATGACACGTTTTTCTTTCGATTTGAGACAAGGAAAATGAATACGCAGAGTAGAAAAGATCGGGCGAGATTCGTTCGTAAGGACGAATAATTTCCCATGGATAACACCTGCCGGATCGCACTTGGCTACGAGCCCAAAATCATTTTGATAAGATGAAGATCTATTTTTCATTGATCCTTTACTTTCGCGTTTCTTTCGTGCGATATTTATCCACTTTTACTATTCCACTACTCGCTTATTTTCGTGGTTTTTTCTCCTTTTTTTTGTAAAAATGTCTCTGGACCAACAGCATAAAACGAATACCTTTATGAGCTGTAGACACTATCGTTAAAATTTAACGTTAAATTTTCTTGAAGCGCGACGCCCGCATTGTTCCTCGCTCTGCGATTTCTACTGCTAATCATCGCAGACTCGCCTCGACCGACTATATTAAGGGCTTCAACCATGGTCCTTTTTCAGGGATCCTTTTTTACTCTCCGGGATACCTCTTTTTTACTCGAGGAAAACGTAAAAAAACTTCTTCTGTTGCAAAGAAACATTTGTAAAATGTGACCTTAATGAGCTTTGCACATGTTGTAGAATGGCTTAATATAAAAGACGCGTACTTTTTTTACATATCACGAATGCAGATTTAGAAATAGGATTAAAATTATACAGCAGTTGAAACAATTTTGTAAAAGATATATTTTAACAGAAAGATTCTAATTGAAAGAACTCGTGCACGGGCGCGATATTTATAATTTCGTAAAATTATTGTTTGTACGAAATTTATTTATATGTATTTGTTACTTCGCAGACTATTATTCAATCATTTATCGTTACACAGAAAAAAATAGGTGTCAAATCAAAACTTATATACTTAAACTAACGCGTTCATTGTTTCGTATATACGCAACAATTTATAATCTTCTTAGAAGAATTTAATAATTTTAAATTTCAACAATATTATCGTCTTATTTTAATATTGTAATTGTCACCTCAAGAATATATAATTATTTAATTCTGCTTTAAGAAAATTATAATCTTTGATTTAAAAATGTTATTTTCTATCCAACATTGTATCTTTTCTATTCAAGAAATTCAAATCTTAAATCATAAGAAAATATTTTTCTTGATTGAACTATATAAAATGGCTCCATTCAAGTAAGCAATTATTCAAGCAATTATATTTTTCTTAAATTAACGCAATATAATCTCATTTCAAGATTTCCATGTTAAAACTAAATATATTTTCAAAATAAGAATGTCCTTTTTTTCTGTGTATATGATAACATAAAATTTAACATTTTTACTACATATTATGGGACAAATTAAAAATAACTTATGGTATTAAGTTTCACGATTATATTAATCAACCTATGCAAATCCAATTCATATGAAAATACGTATCTTTTGTTTTGTATACTTTTCTTTCGTTTAGCATATTTTTTGTGTTGCAAATAGATTCCATCAAAGAGATTTTTCAACAATAATGTGAAAAATAATATAATGCGATATAGTATCGTTTTCCGGATGATGTTTCATAAAAGGCGTGGTTACGAGTACAATATCTCGTGGAATTATTTGACCGGTAGCTTTACAGGGGCCAGTCGATCGTAAAAAGGGATCTTGACACATAGCTCGTAAAACTGACTTAATTCGTCCTATAAAAGGAAACGCCTTCGTCGAGGCTAGTGGCTAATGTCTCTCGTTTTTCCTTTCGTTCACATACGCTTTATACGTCTCGATCATTAGACCCGCATTTTCATTAAATTCTGTGTTTCAATTAATTAAAATAGTTTTATTCAAATATTAAAATAGCTTTATTCAAATATTAAAATATTTTTTATTCAAATATGACTTTATATTTTGTTATTTCAGAAAAAAATTTATTTTTTCCCGTTTTCATTACATCAAATCGGTAATTCCATTTTATTTTATTTCATCTCCTTGTGTGGCTTTTAAATGCAAAAATGTTTAAATGCAAAAAGTAGACAAATATTTGTTGCACGAATACATTCGCAAGCTAAACTAATTTATATTACTGCTGTTATTTTCAATAATTGAAACATTACACAATAGAAATAAGAATAGCATTCCATGCAGATATATTAGACGTGAGTCTAAAAATTCTTTCATTACCGGTATATCGGTTACTTACCAGTCGTGCCCTTCATTTTACACATATACATACACGTGTAATTTCCCATAGGACAAAAGCCGAAATATCGCGAAGTAAAAAGCCAAAGGCGCACCTGTGTGCTTCGAAAGGTAAACGGTGGAAGGAAAGATAAGATAATAGAAGGAAGAGAAAGAGAGGAAGGGTGAAGAAGGGGGAGGGAGGGAGGGAGGAGGGAGAGGCAGAAAAGAGAAGGAATTTTCTTTCCCTAATATCTTCCCATCTCCCGTCGAATGCACAACTCTGGCAAATTGGAAGAAGTGTACCCCCTACCTCTGGCAGGCTCGACAGCCTGGGGTGTATGTTAAGGGCAAGCGGAGATAGGGAAGGGGTAGTTGGCGGCGGATTGCACAATGCACGAGATTTCGTCCGGTCCATCGGGAGTCCCGTCGCGTTCCCATGGACGGCTATTAGGGTGCGGGGTCTTCGCGGAGGGATTTCCTCCGCAGGATGGCAGGACAGCTCGACGAGGAGGACCGTCCGGGCAAGGATGGCAGATAATTTGTCCAGAGCGTCCCCTTCCTCGGTCCTTCTCCTCTTTCTACCGCCCCTTCGTCGACGTTTCGTCGATACTCAGGAAAAGCACGGGGACAAGTCTGCGCCGCTGACCCGAATCTCAACTAGATGTCTGTTTTACTTATATCCGCTCGCAACGAGTCCCGCATATGCGATAATGCTTGCAATAAATATGGTCCCGAACATCTAATAAAATGCTCTCGCTTTTTAAATAATTTTTCTCATGCGAATATATATTCTAATAAAATAAAAGAAATAAATAATAAATGAAAATATTATATAAAATATTGATAATTAAATAAATAAGAAAATAAATAGGAAAATAAAAAGTGCTCTCGCTTTTTAAGTAATTTTTCTCGTACAAATATATATTCTAATAAAATTAAAAAAAAATAATTAATTAAAATAATAAATAAATAATAAAATAAATAATAAATTAAATTAAAATAATAAATTAAAGCATACATTACATAAATTATATACATATATTTATAAAGTTTCTCTTAAATATATATTTAAATGTACAAATTATTGAATAGATATTATACTTCAGATTTTTTAAATTATTAATTAAGTAAAATTTCTATTTTGAGGGTTATTGATTAAAACGTGTACGACCATTAGTACTTACCGCACGCGCGTTTTAGTATGCTCTGTGAGCGATCATGAACAATTGCCAAAGCGGGTGCATGCGAAATCCAGGGTGCATTTAGGCTATCAATTTTCTGCTCCACTCGATATTTCCAGTATCACACAATTCTCTCATGTGGCACGAAGTGCTGGCGAGAATCTTGCCAGTTTTGCATCAGCGCAATACCAAAATCATACATACATAGCATATTGAATAATACATACATACGCGGCTGGCGTCGCATACGATGTGAAAATAATATCGGACAACTTTATATATTTAAACTTTGAAAATATGTTGAAAATATGTTGAAAATATGTTAAAAATGAAAAATTAATTGAGAGAAATAGAAATCAATCACAATTTACGATAGACATTTTGTTTAATGATTTCGTGCGTTAAAAAGCCAATGTTGGTATCGTAAAAATGTAATAACAATGGATGAATTTTCACACATATACACGAGCTAAATAATGCGCCTGCAGCTAGCTACGGACTAAATTCGATTATATCGTTCTTACAGTTTTATTCGTAATTTCATTTAACGTATTTACCGCACGATAAATTCCGATTTTTATTACCTGTCTCGAAAACAACGTACGATATATTTGTACCGTGAAGATTTGAAGCGTACACTGCTGTAATTTCGAGCTAAATAATGTAGTTTTGAAAAGTAATTACGCAAAAAAAGAGGAATATGTTTTTATTTATGATAAAATCTTTCTCTTGTTCTCTTTCTCATTCTATATTGTGCTCTTATATCACATTTTTTCGCAATTTTTGCATATTTTATTCTACATTATATATCTAATAATATCGTCTTTTTCATGCAAAGTTTTATTAAAAATAAGAATGATTAAAAAGTATAATAAATGGGAAATCGATAAAAAATTTCTATTAAACGAGCGTTTCTTCCACGTGCATTAAAGGCATTTGATTTTTTAGTTACTATTTACGTATTGTTTATTATGGTTTATAAATTATATGGTTTATATATTATATGGTTTATAAATTATATGGTTTATAAATTATATGGTTTATTATGATTTATAAATTATTACTTTATAAACCATTTTTAATTAATCTATAAATAATTCTTAAAAATCCAATTACACAACTAGTGTAATAGGACAGATACATATTATCTTTAGCTCACAATTTTAGGATTTAAATTTAAAAAAATCTCAAACTGATACATATCTTTCTATGTAGCTATATAAAACATGAAACGTTATCATGAAAATATAATAAACTAATTCTAATAGTTTAATACGATTCTATTATAAATTGTAATGAAAAACAAATTCCTATGGATACGAAAATATGAATATTTTATTCAACGCTTGAACCCCTTTTGGCCAGAAAATTCCTCGGCCCGTTATAGCGGAGGAAAAATAATTCCATAAGGACAAATGAGGACCTTAAGCGATGGACCCGAGCGGTAAAAAGGGGTGGAAAAAAGAAAATTGTGCGCCAGACCATCAGGGCGACTTCTTACTTCGGTAATTCCTCGGTAGTGTCTGGTTTCATATAACTACAACTCTTGGTACGGTGAATTTCGGTGTTGCTGCGGCCGTGCCAGAGAGGGTGGTAAATGGTACTAAAGAGAGAACGCAATTTGTATGTACAGTAAGCCGCTGTAATTGCCAGACCACCTATCTACCATCGTAAATGCGTATCGAGTGCCCCGAGTCTCTTCCCCTCCCCCTCCTCCCTTCCTCTCCCGTTACCGCCAATTTACATATTATAATTTATAGATGAGAGATACCGCGCCACAGGAGAGAAGCGGCTGCTTCTCCCACGAAGTTGGAACTTTAACGTGCTTCGCGGTGATAATTCTTTCCGGTCTCAATGCTACTTCAGCCTGTCGTGAGGCGATATTAAACTTTACATGGCGTATTGCGGGAATTTTATCTCTAATAATATTTAAGAAGAGAAATATTACGTAAATTCGTTTTTCGTTGTCTCAGAAAGGAGCCTATTATTTCATCGTTTTATCATTGTAGTTACCTTTGCGTAGACAGAGACAAGTTTAGAAATAAGAAAGCAATTTTCTACAATTATGCCGAGTCTTTCTTTTCCACAAAAAAATATTACGAGATAGTTTCGATATTTTATGAACTCTCTGCATTTTAATATTTTTGCACAGAAAACGAGTAATTTTTCGATTCACTGGAAATTATTTGTCCGAGTTTTTCTTTTTTTTTCTCACATCATTAAAAATAATATTTACGTTTTAGATTGTATATGTTTCTTTTCGATATTTTTATTTTGTAACTCTCTGCATTTTAATATTTTTGCACAGAAAACACGAGTAATTATTTTTTCCGATTCACTCGCGAAGGATATTACCGACTTTCGTGACTTTCTTGCGACGATTGATTTGCCTGTCTCTTTTTTTCTGCGGAACAATCTATCGATTAAAAGATGAGAATGAAATCGCGTTGCAACGATCTTTTCGGAGAATTTCGGTATCATCGTTTCTTGTTACAAGAGGGATATCTTTTATTTTGGTAAGTTTTTTTAATGCATTCGTTGTACTTGCCGGCAGAAAGGAGCCTATTATTTCATCGTTTTATCATGTAGTTACCTTTGCGTAGACAGAGACAAGTTTAGAAATAAGAAAGCAATTTTCTACAATTATGCCGAGTCTTTCTTTTCCACAAAAAAATATTACGAGATAGTTTCGATATTTTATGAACTCTCTGCATTTTAATATTTTTGCACAGAAAACACGAGTAATTATTTTTTCCGATTCACTCGCGAAGGATATTACCGACTTTCGTGACTTTCTTGCGAAAATTGATTTGCCTGTCTCTTTTTTTCTGCGGATCAATCTATCGATTAAAGGATGAGAATGAAATCGCGTTGCAACGATCTTTTCGGAGAATTTCGGTATCATCGTTTCTTGTTACAAGAGGGATATCTTTTATTTTGGTAAGTTTTTTTTTATGCATTCCTTGCCGGCAGAAAATTTCATTCCAAGAACATCAGTCCGTGAAAAGCGCAGTAAAAGTGAGAAGAGGTAGTTTATTTTATACTGACATGCTTTTACGTGGCGCGACGAAAGCTCGTTGATTATGACAGTGTTTTGGATGTACAAGAGGGTGCACTCCGTGATAAAATCTAAAATGTTTAAGAGATGACGAAGCGGACGAAGATGTACGAGCCGGAAAATTACCACGTAAAGAGAGAAAAGGAGAGAGAGAGAGAGAGAGAGAGAGAGAGAGAGAGAGAGAGAGAGAGAGAGAGAGAGAGAGAGAGAGAGAGAGAGCTTTTATGGAAACTAAGACGTACTTAACCCCGGGGTTAAAAGGTGGAGAGTCATCGCGTGATTGTGGAACGTTATCCTACACCACATAATCCGGCTAGCGAGGAAACGTTTCTGCTAAAGATTTGCGCTTCTTTTCCGATTGTAGGGACAGCGAATTGTAGAAACTTCAAAGGATCAAGCCACTCTTAGACTTGGTGATCTTGGGGGATGATTTTTCATCAAAAGATACATATAATTGTTAAACGTTAATTAAACTCGCGGCAATAAATCAATTTCTCATGTTTATTATTTTTCAGTAAATGATTGATATTTTTCTATTAAATTATTAGCGATAAGTTTTACGAATAGTGAGTTATTATTATAAGAAGAGAGATGTTATTAGCGGCGTGATTAGTATCATTTACGATGGCAGAAATTGTCAACTATTGGGACACGTTAGAGTTTAATTACACCGTTTGATGTCATAGATTTTTATTGCTTTTGTATTTATTTTCTATAGTTATTCGACGAGGTACGATGCTTTGCTATTTCGCGAAGAATACGACGCAATACGGTCATTTACGAACGAAATTGCCTCGAGAACGAAGATTCATCTTCAAGAAGAACTGAGAGATAGTTCATCCGCCAATATGTCTTTAAAATTGAGGCGATACTATGTCGATAATAAACACTTGATGATCCGTTTGCCCACAAAGATACGTTTATTACAGAATGCAGTACTGACCATCTTTTCATTTCTTTTGTAATTACTAGTCTAAAAATATTATACACAGAAAAAAAGGACATTCTTCTTTTGAAAATATATTTTAAAATATTAATTTTGAAAATATATTTTAGTTTTAACATGAAAATCTTGATGAATGAAATTATATTGCGTTAATTAAAGAAAAATATAATTGCTTACTTGAATGACGCCATTTTATATAAATTCAATCGAGAAAAATATATTTTTATGATTTAAGATATATTTTATAATTTTTATTTTATTATAATTTTCTTGATTATAATTTTCTTGAATGGAAAAGAAACAATGTTGGATAGAAAATAACGTTTTTAAATCAAAAATTATAATTTTCTTAAAGCAGAATAAAATAATTATATATTATATATTCTTGGGATGACAATTATACAAAATAAGACTATAATTATATTAAAATAAGACTATAATATTGTTGAAATTTAAAATTATTAAATTCTTCCAAGAAGATTATAAATTGTTGCGTATATACGAAACAATGAACGTTAGTTTAAGTATATAAGTTTTGATTTGACACTTATTTTTTTTCTGTGTATATGTCTATATGTCAACATCTCCCTTCTTTTCTTTGCCTCTAGATAAAATGTCACGTTATTGATCTCCAATATATTAATATTGCGATCGGCTTTCTTTGTTTAGTAGATTACATTGAATTTTTATCGAAGTTGGAAAAATTGAAAATACGACTGCAGAATGCATTTACGGATCGTGTCAAAGGATTCAGCGGTATAGCGCGATATAATGCAAAGATCAGAGTGTGGAATTGTATAAAGCGCTTATCATACCTATTCAATCGCGCCTTACATAGCACCTATATACTACGTCGCAGGAATACTAAGAAATAAGAAGTTCGCGTGTAAACGTGATTGAATGTGCATGCTCATATGTGTGAGAGAACACTCGCTAAAACGGCATTTTATCCAGCTCCGAGAGAAATCGATCATTCCGAAAGCGACCATAATACGATCGAGAAATTGCAAAGCATTCCTTTAGTAAAAGCTGCGATATCGACGAAATAAAACGTGAATTATAATAATAATAAACGTTTTATCACGTTTCATTCACATCGCGCGCCTTTAAATTAAGTCATTTCATTCGGCTTATGTGCTAAGACTGTCATTGTATCAATGACATTTAAAAAAATTTAGTAAATAAACCAAGTTTTATATCGTCATGAAATTCGAGGGCGATTCTAAAATAGATTTTCTTAAATTGTGCAATTATAATATTTTTTATTAACTAATGAAATCAATTTTTCTTCTCGGTGAAAAGGCCAATAATTTTCAATTTATAATTGATCAAAAGTAGAGAGAGCTTCTCGCAAATTAAGCTTTAGAATAAACGATGAATAAAAAAGATCTTGCTCTTTGTTTAATTTCAAATTTATTTCTTTTTTCATTTAAAACTGGGATGATTAATATTGAAATTTAAAAAGCGTGAAAAATGGTAATTTTATTTTTTTTTGTCAAAGAAAAGTTTGCTCTGTGGTTGGTCGACGGATGCATTTACGTTTAATAATCTATTTAATTAATTCTATTTTATTAATTACTTGTTTTATATTGATTAAATACCAGAACTAAAAAAATATTTGAATTTTACAATCGTTAAATGTACCGAAAGTTAATTCCAATCTCTTATGTTTACAAATCTGTGGCCGAAAGACCGTGATGAGCTATTCATCAATATACATGCGCAGCAAACTTACGCACACTTCATACTAACGAATGCTCTTGAATAAATCGATAAGTGCGAGACATCGTTCTTCAAGAAGAAGACTCTCTCGTTTCGGTAGAGTTACCGTGCCACGCTAGAAATTCTGAGCATGGGCGTAACATTGAATATGCATTAGCGTCACTACGTCGTCGGGTGCAACGTCGAAGGGATGGAGGGTTTGGCAGTGACTCACATTGTGACCGGAATAAACAAACTACGTTTTAAGTCTCTTTCTTCAGCGTCGACGACGGCTAGCGTCGTCGTTTCAACTGCAGGACGAAGATCCTTGATCGAATTATCGTAATCACGCGTTCCCTCGGGCGGGGAACGACTCTTCTTCCCTTCAATTTTATTTGCGCACGTTTCAACGAACGAGGTCGCTTTCTTCTCATCGTGAGGCAACTGCTCGAGTACCCGTGTCACCCTTTTGCTAAAACGTCCTTTGTTAAGACTTTATCAATGAGGAAATAACAATTGCTGTTACGCGCGAAACTCCATTCAGCCATGGAAATAATGAATGTCAGTACTTTATCGGTCTTTATTTTTTAAGATTCGTGATAAAAGAAATTTTGAAAAATCCCTTGTACACCAAATGTGCAAATAAGTGATATTAGAAATTCTAAATGTTAGTTTCGTTCTTATTCAAAAATATAATATATATGTAAAGTATATTTATACTTACATAGTAAAAAATAAAATTTTAATTTTAACATTTTTCACATGTCCCAGAAAGTCCACTCTAAATTTTAAATTAAAATAACTCGTTCTTCGTATGTTACTTATTGACAAACTAAAAATGTTAAATAATTGACACGATACTTTACATTTATTTTTGTTATTGTGTTAATTTAATTAGTGTTATTTGTGTTATTTGTGTTATAATTACAATAATTCGTAAGAAATGTTGAGAATTTTAACATATAATTATTTTAACTTGAATTATTTGTAATAGAAACATTTGATTTTAGTAAATTTGATTATTTTGTATGTCAAAGTTCAAGATTATTTGAAGATTTGCTTTAACTTTTTTTAGAATGTTAAGCAGAGACATATTGATTGTTTAAAATGATGATGTTAAAAATACTCAAAATAATATATCATTTCTAAGAGACATGTACAAAGTGTTAAGTTATAAAGTTGACATAAATATAATACATGAAAACGTTATAAAAATAATAGCATATAAGTTGTATATTAATTTTACATTAAAGTACTAATCAAAACGTGATGACACAAGAAAATTTAGACGCACAATTTTTTACTGTGCACAGGCACACAAATTTCCTCTAATATTGAGTTAGAAAAAAATGAAAGAAAATATAAAAATATGTAATATTTAGAGAGTTTATCAAGTAAGGGGATGCTATATCTGGAGAAGTGAACATATTGATTGTTTAAAATGATGATGTTAAAAATACTCAAAATAATATATCATTTCTAAGAGACATGTATAAAGTGTTAAGTTATAAAGTTGACATAAATATAATACATGAAAACGTTATAAAAATAATAGCATATAAGTTGTATATTAATTTTACTTTAAAGTACTAAACGTGATGACACAAGAAAATTTAGACACATAATTTTTTACTGTGCACAGGCACACAAATTTCCTCTAATATTGAGTTAGAAAAAAATGAAAGAAAATATAAAAATATGTAATATTTAGAGAGTTTATCAAGTAAGGGGATGCTATATCTGGAGAAGTGAACATATTTATTGTTTAAAATGATGATGTTAAAAATACTCAAAATAATATTTCATTTCTAAGAGACATGTACAAAGTGTTAAGTTATAAAGTTGACATAAATATAATACATGAAAACGTTATAAAAATAATAGCATATAAGTTGTATATTAATTTTACTTTAAAGTACTAAACGTGATGACACAAGAAAATTTAGACGCACAATTTTTTATTGTGCACAGGCACACAAATTTCCTCTAATATTGAGTTAGAAAAAAATGAAAGAAAATATAAAAATATGTAATATTTAGAGAGTTTATCAAGTAAGGGGATGCTATATCTGGAGAAGTAAACATATTTATTGTTTAAAATGATGATGTTAAAAATACTCAAAATAATATTTCATTTCTAAGAGACATGTACAAAGTGTTAAGTTATAAAGTTGACATAAATGTAACACATGAAAACATTATAAAAATAATAGCATATAAGTTGTATATTAATTTTACATTAAAGTACTAATCAAAACGTGATGACACAAGAAAATTTAGACGCACAATTTTTTATTGTGCACAGGCACACAAATTTCCTCTAATATTGAGTTAGAAAAAAATGAAAGAAAATATAAAAATATGTAATATTTAGAGAGTTTATCAAGTAGAGGAATGCTATATCCGGTGAAGTGTTCTAAAAATTACGTAAAATTGCGTTGCCATTCAAACGATAGCGAACGCTCACCCGTGGCGCTGGTCATTAATTTGTCTCGGAGCTATCCATAATCAGGATCACGTCGTCGAAGGGAGCGTCGGCCAGTCGAGGGGGTGTAAAGGAGCTAAGCCGTGGCGTATCAGCTCACACGTGGACGTGCGTGATAACGAAGCTTACCCCCCGCGATTGTCGCGTGTGCGTATATTGTGCATGTGCATGCGCATAGATGGGCAAATGGTCCTGGGAGGGGAGCTTAAAGTTTGATATTACCTTGGCAAGTGTCCACGAAGCAATCTTATAACTCAACCAGCTATTATGCGTACGCCGTATTCCCGTGCACGTGGAAACGACGGAGGTGCATGTACACGTTACATGTATATGCCTAATGTCGATTTCGTGATATTCACAATGAGACGTCGAGACGTGATTCGATCCTCTTCCCGAATTGTAGGCGTACATTTAGATTTCGCGGCGCAGAATTACTGCGATACTTTTGGCAGCCGTTCGACCCCGGTGCTCCAAGTTAAATTCAAACTTTAATTAACGTGCCACCGCGTCGCGGATTCGGAATCGCGTGGTCCGAAATTGCGGGACTGTGCATTATCTATCGTCGTGCGCCGTCACTAAGGCCGCAAAAATTTTCCCAAACTTTTCGAACGAACGCCGATAGTTACAAGCGGCTCGTTCATCCAAATGCGATAATTATTTTGCACGCAAGTATGCGATAGCGCGATGTAGGAGGGAAAATTTATTTGCGTCGAAATACGCTATTGAACGAAGATTACACCGTTCGCGTTTATTCGTGTCCGTCATGTTTTTTAGAGAGAATAAAAGCGCCGGGAAACTCGATTTTTACGCGAACGCACCTATCGTGTTTGCAGACATAGCGTACTCGTATTTGATGACGATCTTTCGATCGTCGTATTGATCCTGTATTGTCCCTCGCACTCGACGGAGCGTAAATAGGGATGTACTATCACGTCAATATTATCGGGCGAACATGCTTAACCAACTGGATTTACTCGACTGACATAAAGAGAGAAAGAAACTAGACACAAAAATTTGTAATTTAAATCATTCCATGCAGATTTAAATGCGTGTTTATATTTTTATTTTTGCATTATTTATGTGCCGTTTATTCGTCTGCATTATATTGGACGCATTTCTTTCTTCATGTACTATATTTTCGAAAATATCACATAATGCTGATGTTAATTTCAACTTGTGATAATTTTTTGTTTTCGATTATTTATTTAAAATATTGAGGACAATACAATCGAATTTATTGGCCTCCGGAAAGCCTCGCAAGAGTTATAAAAATGGAAGAAAAACAATATACGAAGGATTTCTTTATCGCGAAAGCGATGAGTAGTATCTGAAGATAATTGTTCCTTTCCTTTCTCTCGCCATTCATATATAATATATAAGCAGTATATATACAAGTATATGTCTATATACGAGAGACGAGGAAGGAGGGAAAGGCGCGGCGCGAAACGAGAAGTAGTTATATTGCTAGGCTGGGTGCCAGAGGCCCTTGTAAAGCTACCCTGTGGCCTTATTATAATAAACCGCGAGGAGCGACACATGACTTATATTGCAAATTGTTCGTGACATTAGATTGTCGTCATATACTTTCTTTTCGCATATTTTTTATCGAAATTTCGCTATTAAATAATGTATTTATAATCAAGAACAGCAAAATTATTCGTGTTACAATTTTTTCTTCATATATGAGTCCGTTAAGTTCTCTTCACTTTAAAGAAGAAAGAAAGTCGGCAAGTAAAAGTAGAGAAATACTAACAATAAATATATGTATAAAGTTAAATTGTACTTTAGGAAAAACTTTCTTTTTTTAAAAGTGTAAAGTCACAATGCTTAAAATGAAATACTGATCTGAGGATAATGTACTATGAGGGAATTCTCACTGTACAGCAAGATAATAAACAGCAAGCGAATTTTGTTTTGAATACCGTGCTGTAATAAAGTCCTGCTGCTCTTAACATCGCAATTTGAATAAAAAATCTGCGCTTCTAACTGTAGAAGAGGACTGGTTAAAAAGTTACGAGAGAATTGTGAATCGTTAAATATTCTTGTAGATGAGGAAAATATCGAGCAATAGACAAGCTACAGGAGGGAAATAATAAAATAATCCTAATCTTATATAGATATTAACTTGCTCAGAGTGACGAAAGAAGCGGTAGAAGCCAACAGACGCGATAAAAGAGGCGCAATCTCTGTCGGGGAACAATATTTAAACTTCATTATAAAGCCAGTAGACCAGGCGTCCTGTTGCCTCTAGCTTTACTCCTTTTTTTTTCAACCACCCACTCACCTCTTCCGCTGCACCACGTTGCTACAGTTCTGCTTCGTGCTTTAAGATAAAACGAAAGTAGTTTATTCTTGCAAAATCTGTTATATGGCCTATTAGACAGGGTGTTCTGTTTAATTTTTAACTAAGATTATGGCTAACTGCCATGCAATCTTGTCGCAAGATATTATGCGATTACAATGAACGAAGTTTATATTTGACTTACGATATGGGTTAAGCGTAGATGGAACGTAAAGTTTCTCTCGGAATCCTATCCCGAAATCCCATGCACGATCTGAAACTTCT
Source organism: Camponotus floridanus (assembly GCF_003227725.1). Classification (NCBI taxonomy): domain Eukaryota; kingdom Metazoa; phylum Arthropoda; class Insecta; order Hymenoptera; family Formicidae; genus Camponotus; species Camponotus floridanus. The sequence continues at coordinate 78,331 of NW_020229503.1, forward strand.
TTACTCAAATAGGAATCTTAACGTTTCCACTTTTCGCGTGTTTTATTGGAATATCTTCTTACTCGCTTGGATTGCATGGCGGGTAAGGTAGAGGCGTAAGGAAGTTGCCGAAGATAAGGCGAATTGAAACCTAAGGAGGTGTCGGCAGAAGAGGTTGAAGTGGTATCGGGGGTGTTGCTAGGTTACTACCCTGCTTCCGTTGATGAGAAGGTGGTAGACGGCCAGGTTCAATGCGTACGCGTTCGATAGCACCTCAAACGTTCTGCTTCTTCTTTGCGCGCTGCCGATTTTGCGGATCTTAATTTCTTTCGGTGTCTATCGCTTTCATTTGCCGCTCCGTCTGTTTCGCCCCAAGATAATTCCGCTCCGTCTTCATTCTGATAGTATTTGATCCCGTGAATATCGAGCAAATAAAGTAGCTGTAGAAGCACGCGATTAATTATAACGCATTATCAATTTGATCTCATCAATATATCAGTCACTTTAGAAATTATTCTAATATTTTCATAATATTTTTCATCTAATATTCTCATCTAATATTCTTATTTAATATTCTTGTAATATTTCTATAATTTTTCTATAATTTCTGTAATATTTCTATAATTTTTCTATAATTTCTATAATTTTTTATCGAAGCGCAAATACTTGCTAGTACATTTGTGAAAAAATACAGAGTTTATTATGTCGTTTCGAATGAAAAGTAAGGAGAGAAAGCTGGGCAGAAATGTTTTATTTTGCTAAAATATATTTTTGATTGAATTATAAAGCATTATCAATTTGATCTGATCAATATATCAGTCGTTTTGGAAAAGATATTCTAATATTTTTATAATATTTCTCATCTAATATTGTTATTTAATATTCTTGTAATATTTCTATAATTTTTCTATAATTTCTGTAATATTTCTATAATCTTTCTAGAATTTCTATAATTTTTTATCGAAGCGCAAATACTTGCTAGTACATTTGTGAAAAAATACAGAGTTTATTATGCTGTTTCGAATGAAAAGTAAGGAGAGAAAGCTGGGCAGAAATGTTTTATTTTGCTAAAATATATTCTTGATTGAATTATAAAGCATTATCAATTTGATCTGATCAATATATCAGTCGTTTTGGAAAAGATATTCTAATATTTTTATAATATTTCTCATCTAATATTGTTATTTAATATTCTTGTAATATTTCTATAATTTTTCTATAATTTCTGTAATATTTCTATAATTTTTCTATAATTTCTATAATTTTTTATCGAAGCGCAAATACTTGCTAGTACATTTGTGAAAAAATACAGAGTTTATTATGTCGTTTCGAATGAAAAGTAAGGAGAGAAAGCTGGGCAGAAATGTTTTATTTTGCTAAAAGATATTCTTGATTGAATTATAAAGCATTATCAATTTGATCTGATCAATATATCAGTCATTTTGGAAAAGATATTCTAATATTTTTATAATATTATTTCTCATCTAATATTGTTAGTTAATATTCTTGTAATATTTCTATAATTTTTCTATAATTTCTGTAATATTTCTATAATTTTTTTATAATTTCTATAATTTTTTATCGAAGCGCAAATACTTGCTAGTACATTTGTGAAAAAATACAGAGTTTATTATGTTGTTTCGAATGAAAAGTAAGGAGAGATATCTGGGCAGAAATGTTTTATTTTGCTAAAATATATTCTTAATTGAATTATAACGCATTATTAATTTGATCTGCTCAATATATCAATCACTTTAAAAATTATTTTAATATTTTCATAATATTTCTCATCTAATATTCTCATCTAATATTCTTATTTAATATTCTTGTAATATTTCTATAATCTTTCTATAATTTCTGTAATATTTCTATAATTGTTTTATAATTTCTATAATTGTTTATCGAAGCGCAAATACTTGCTAGTACATTTATGAAAAAATACAGAGTTTATTATGTTGTTTCGAATAAAAAGTAAAGAGAGAAGCTGGGTAGAAATGTTTATTTTGCTAAAATATTCTTGATATATAGAAAAGAAAAATTGATATTAAATCTTTAATTTTGATAAATTAAAGATGCATTTATACAGCTTATGATTATAGTGAATTCTAAAAGAACATCTCTACTATATATAATAATAGATTTACTAAAACTTCTATTTTTTAATCTATTTTCTAAAATTCTGAATAATATTAATCTAGAATATTTTATGATATATATTGCAGTTAATAATTTTCTATTAAACTATTAAATAATTTCTAATTTAAATAATTTCTAATTTTCTATTAAACTAAATAATTTCTAATTTAAAATTTTCTATTAAATTACTTATAATTTCTCTATTAAACTCAATAATTTTTATTTTCTTAATATTGAAAACCGCATTTTTTTTTAAGTATACATATTTCAAAATATATTTCCTGATATTTCACCGTGATACTTTATCGCACGATCGTATGACGTGATCAATTGCGAGATGCAAAGAGACGAGACTGCCGGAAGGTATATATAATACGCGCATATCGTTTACACGCTACGTCGGAAAATAAATCACATGAGCTGTCCTTAATGGCTGGTCAGCGCGCGGTCGCTGGTGTTAAACACAGTTCTGGTTTTAGTAAGGATAACCGATAGTGGACCTTTCTACCATGTGGCATCCCCGTTAGATACACCCGCGATCCGTTACGCCGGTCCCTCTTGTTTCGACGTTGCGGTTGCATTAAAACAACCTGTTACCTCAACGAAGCAAGTCGTTGGATGTGAATTTCTGGCGGCAATTTACCGGATAACAATGAAAATTAACCGATATCGCGACCGTTTTATGTAACTCCATCGTTCGCGACTTGGTTTATACATTACACGTCGTCCGCGCGTCAACAAATTCACCCCCCGTAAACGAGAGAACACGATATTATCAGGTCGAGAATCAAGCACGAACCCGGTAGATTCTCGCGGCGCTGAAATAATCGAGGGAGAGAAAAAGATACCGCGATGATTTCTAGAATCCAGTTCAGCCTCAACGCGAAATGAATTTCCTTCTTAACGACGACGTTTCCCGGTGAAAAAAAGGCAGCAGGCACCCTCCTCTCTCTCTCTCCTTCCGCTTTTTCGCTCGCGGCGCAAAACGAGGCCATCTCGAATCGGTCTGTATCGGTTCAATTTTCATTTTCACCTGGCAGTGTCTCCAATTTTCTTCGGGCGCTCTTCCCTTTCCCGTTCGAGTGAGTACATACTCGAGTTAACGACTTCATCTGGCGCGGCGGCGACTGAACTTGCGCCTCGTTCGAGGGGTGGCCGGGCGAGAGAAGACCGCCAGAAACGTCCCGGGACGCGGATGCTTGAGCCAGTGCTCGAGAAGCGCTGGTCGGGGGGGGGGGGAAGGGGGAGGCGAGACTTGGAAAATTAATTAATTTGTTTCATTAGAAGAATCAATATTGTTGCAGTTCCGCGCACCACCTTGGCCAGGCGGCCACTTTTCCCGCTTACTTGTCTTATCGCTCGTTTCTTCGATCGGTCTCCACCCTCGCTCCCGCTCCTCGAATCGTCGGCGAACAAACGTACCCGGCGGCAATTTCGATTTCTGGGAAACGCCAAGTTTCGAACGAGGGGCCCGCGTAAACCGATGAGCACTCAACGTCGCGATATTTCATCTTCCGGTCCCGCTTTGCCGACGTTACATTATTCCGGCCGCGAGTGTAAGCAGATTCGATCGTGCCGCGGCAAAGGAAATTCGCATTACGCCTTGATCGTCCGTTGAGACAGTGACTAGGAGAGTAAATTCTGTTCTCTCTACGAGATACGAAACGCGCGTTTGCCCCGTGCGTGCGTGTCTGTGTGCGTGCGTCTGTGCGCGCGCACTCGATCTCCTTGCCTCCGAATGGAGAAATATTGTTTCTTGCCGTAGTTTCGATCCCTTTTTCTGGAACCGACGCGACAAATAGAGTTTGCCCTTTATATCCTCCGATGCTATAAATCGCGCTAAAGTGCGAAGTAGAGCGAATAAGAGCGAGGACGAGGTTTTATTCTCGAAAGGACCAAATTTTAAAATCCAAAATAATTTACTGTCTATTTACAATTATTATTAAAGAAAAAAATAATTTTTCCGTATTGAAATGAATATATATAGTAATTAACGCATATAAATATTATTAAAGATGTTTTGTACTTATTTTCAAAATATTGAGAATTTAATGAAAATTGTACAGAATGTCCTTACATATCAGAGTATAATTTTTAAATCGATTCACTAAAGCGTGCACAAGTTATAAAGATTTTAATTTGCACCGAATTAACATGTGTTTTTATGGGAAACGCATAACCACGATTCAAATGACAAAAACACATGGAAATAATATTCAGAATTTGTTTAAAATTTGCAAAAGTTTAGATACAGAGGAAATGTTTGGTCAAATAATATTATACAAGTACTAACTGGTTAAAAAGATATTAAATATAATTCAATGAAGTTAGTGATGTATGTCACAAGGCGAAATTGTTTGCTAAAAGTTAATCATTTCGATTAACAAAATTCGGAATATTTCAGTAAAAACGCAATAAATATTAAAAAATAAATCTCTGCACTGTAGCTAAAATCAAATTGTAATATTCCACATAATTTCTTACTCAAAATACACCAAAAGTGGATATATTTGTCCATATTGATTTTCTGCTGCTTTTTGCTGGGATTATATAGAAAACATAGAAAACATAGAAAACATAGAAAACATAAAAAACATAGAAAACATCCTTAACTAGTTTTTAATAATCCTTACATATGCATATTAATCTCATTTTAATTAAATAGACTTGTCATTCAAACACTGATGAAACTAGCTCCGAATTTTTCGCGTAATCGTGGTTAAATAAATAGTAGAAAATTCCGGATTAATTCTGCTAAGATCAAATTAAAATATTCCACACAATTTCTTACTCAAAATACACCAAAAGTAGATATATTCGTCAATATTGATTTTCAGCTACTTTTTGCTGGGATTGTTCATACAAAACATCCTTAAATAGTTTTTAATAATTCTTACATAATTTAATAATCCTTACTCAATTTAATAATTTTTACATATGCATATTAATTTCATTTTAATTAAATAGACTTGTCATCCAAACATTGATGAAACTAGCTCCGAATTTTTCGCGTAATCGTGATTAAATAAATAGGAGAAAATTCCGGATTAATTCTCCTAAGATCAAATTATAATATTCCACACAATTTCTTATTCAAAATACACCAAAAGTAGATATATTCGTCAATATTGATTTTCAGCTACTTTTTGCTGAGATTGTACATACACATCCTTAATAATGGAGAGTTGAACCTGACAGTTGAAACTTTATTTAAAATGAACTATTTTCGTTTATCATATTCGAACTCTTTGATTTCTAGATATTGATAAAATTCTAATATATCGTTTAATTATGAAAAAATGCATATATCATTTAGTTTCCGGTTTATCTGAGGTTTTTCGTGGTCAGCCATGGTGGGTCGACATTATCGTTGGACGAAACGCGTACCGTGAAGGGGCGATAAGATTCGTAGTAGGGGAGGGAAGATGAGAATCTAGGAAAAGGGCCGCCTGGAAAGCCTACGGCAATCATCATAAGGGGATTCGGTGTCCCCTTTCGGCCCTTTCGTCATTGCGGTCCATCCCGGCCGCGTTTTCTCGAGTATTCGCTCATCTCCCCGTCGCCCATCGTTTTCTCCATCATTCCCCGACGTCACGAGAATTGGGTGGCGCAAAAGTCGGCTTAATGGCTCCGCAGGGGACGCGACAGTTGGCTGAAAAAACAATTCCAGTTGCCAAATCTGTACGCAGCCGTAGAGTCGGTCAGCGATTCTTCTTCAATTTACTTTTCCGTCTCATGTTCTCTCCTCTCTTTTTATGCTGTGCTCTTTGCGACCTGCCTCTTTTTCAGGGACTCTTAAACGAAGTATACATATTTCATAAATTTATACATGTATATATAAATTATATATATACAGGATGTTTTTAGATTATTATTATAATTTCGTTCCAATTTTCCCAACATTTACTCCAATTTTGTTTTTATTTTAAAATTTAACTTCTCGTAATTCGAAATCTGTGCTATTTAGCATCGTGCTGTGCATGATGACGTATTTTATTTTTTTCTTGAAAACTACTGATTTTATGAAAAAAATGAAAGAAATAAAAAAGTTTCTAAATAAATCAAACTTTTTAATGCATATTTTTAGATGATATTCCGGCCCATTAAAAAGTTGTAATACAAAAATTGAATAGGGGGTTGCTAGTTTCATTCCCTTATAATAATATGGGAGGCTGAAAAAAATATTAATAAATAATCACTTAATTTTATCCCCATATTTCCATATTAATTTTAACCCCTAATTTTTATCCCCATTTTTAAAGGAGTGTAACTCCAGGGAGGGCTGTAGGAATATATATGAAAAACCCCTCCTTAATTCGACAAAGAATCATCTCTTCAAATTTTTTGTACTTATTAAGAAACATCCTGTATATAATCCATTAAACATTGCATGTCAAGTAGAAAAATTGCCAAGCCTTTGTGTATAAATTAATATTTTTCTATACATTTTCACATTAATATTGTAAATATAATAATCTGCATACATAGATATGCTAATCTCATGAAAGTGACGAGCAATACAAGAAATAAATGCGATCGACATAAAGAAACAAGGTGATTCGTCTTCGGGCTTTGACGTCTGTTCATCGCAGTTCACTTTTTCCCGAGGTCTCTCGAGAAGCAAGGGTGCGATCAGAGATGACACTGAATTTTCTAGGATAACTTTCTGCCGGTCCGGGATTCCCTCCCCGAGTCATGCATTCCGGATGGGATAAGAGAAACGGTAGAGAGTCCGAAGGTTCTTGTCGGTGAAGGAGAAGATGTAGGGTGGCGAGTAAGTCGCGTCAGGGTGTTCGAGAACGGAAGTGAGTGCCGGCGACGGGCAGCAGGCGCAGCGGGGGTTCGAACTTTTGCAGATATTGAATATCTCGGACCATCAATCACCCTCGGCGTGGCAATATCCGAAAGTATTGGTCTTACATTTGTTTCTATATCGGGCATCGATTTACGAGCGGCGCACGTCCTTCCTCCCCTCGATTGCGATCATCGCTCGACAACACTTGGTGATTTGCATCATATTTTACTCCTTATCGTTGATGATCGAGCGATTTTCCATAGACATTTTTGATTCTACAGTTTCTACAGTTTCCGCTATAACTGACGCTACGCTTGTTCGACCGAGAGAATTTGCTTTCGCACTTCACAATTTGCGAATTTGACAATACAGTTATAAAGTTTCACATTTTCTTCGAAATACGAGAGATTCGCACGCTTTATTAGGGATGCTTTGTATGTACAATCCCAGCAAAAAGTAGCTGAAAATCAATATTGACGAATACACTGTAAAAAAAGTGTGTAAAATTATACATGCATCGGTGTAACAATTACGCTATTTATAACGAAAATATATAAATTCTTGATGTACTTTTACAAAAATTAGTTTTTTTACTCTTTATTGTGTAAATATTCGTTTATATGTTTGAGAAATTACAAGGTTAAAAGTATAAAGTGTAAAGTGTTTTTGGATTTTATGTAAATGTACAATTTTTTGTAACATTTATATAAAATTTAAAAATTATACTTAACAAACGAATATTTACAGAATAAAGAGTAAAATAACTAATTTTTGTAAAAGAACAAGAATTTATATATTTTCTTTATAAATAGCGTAATTGTTACACTAATTATGTATGTAATTTTAAATTTAATATGTGAAATTGTATAAATACATGTACAAAATGTATTATTACATAAACATTTCTAGAAATCTACTTCTAATATATAAATTTAATACGTACAAGATGCTTATTTATCATTAAAGATAATAATTTTATCTATGAAATGTAAATTTACTAATGTATGTAAATATACATCTTTAATGTTGGTCTCAATATTACCCACTATAATAGTTGTAAATTTACACAAAAATTTTTTACAGTGTATATCCACTTTTGGTGTATTTTGAGTATGAGAAATTGCGTGGAATATTACAATTTGATCTGATAGCTACAGTGCAGAGATGTATTTTTTAATATTTATTGCGTTTTTATTGAAATATTCCGAATTTTGTTAATCGAAATGATTATATGATTATATGTTTTCCATAAGAACACATGTTAATTCGGTGCAAATTAAAATCCTTATAACTTGTGGACTTTAGTGAATCAATCGAAAAATTGTACTGAAGATTCTAAACATATGTAAGGACATTCTGTACAATTTTCATTAAATTCTCAATATTTTAAAAGTAAGTACAAAACATTCTTAATCGAAATGATAAATTTTTGGCAGAGAATTTTGCCTTGTGACAGATACATAGTTAACTTCATTGAATTATATTTAATATCTTTTTAACCGGTTAGTACTTGTATAATATTATTTGACCAAATATTTCCTCTGAATCTAAACTTTTGCAAATTTTAAATAAATTCTGAATATTATTTCCATGTGTTTTTGTCATTTAAATCGACGTGGTTATACGTTTCCCATAAGAACACATGTTAATTCGGTGCAAATTAAAATTCTTATAACTTGTGCACGCTTTAGTGAATCGATCGAAAAATTGTACTGAAGATTCTAAACATATGTAAGAACATTCTATACAATTTTCATTAAATTCTCAATATTTTAAAAATAGGTACAAAACATCCTTAATCGAAATGATAAATTTTTGACAGAGAATTTTGCCTTGTGACAGATACATGGCTAACTTCATTGAATTATATTTAATATCTTTTTAACCAGTTAGTACTTATATAATATTATTTGACCAAACATTTCCTCTGTATCTAAACTTTTGCAAATTTTAAACAAATTCCGAATATTATTTCCATATGTTTTTGTCATTTGAATCGACGTGGTTATACGTTTCCCATAAGAACACATTCGGTTAATTCGGTGCAAATTAAAATCCTTATAACTTGTGCACGCTTTAATGAATCGATCTAAAAATTGTACTGAAGATTCTAAACATATGTAAGGGCATTCTGTACAATTTTCATTAAATTCTCAATATTTTGAAAATAGGTACATAACATCCTTAAGGGAAGAAAATTCCCAGGTAGAATATGAAATTCATAATGACATCATTATAACGTCACCTAAAAGTCATTTTAGAAAAATCATAATGATCGCATTTGATATACTTTTGGCAATGTTTTGGTGACTTATTTTTGATATTAAACAATTCCAGCGAATTCTGTTGGAGAATATATACTTCACGTATGAAATCTCAAGAATCAATCATAATATCATTTTTATATATATATTACGCAATTACTTGTTTATTTAATTATTCATGTACATTTTAATTATACTTAAGCAACGTAATCTTATAAATTGTATTCTAAAAATTGTACTGAAGATTCTAAACATATGTAAGGGCATTCTGTACAATTTTCATTAAATTCTCAATATTTCGAAAATAGGTACAAACATCCTTAAACTCGCACGTACACCAATTAAATTCTTCCGCTACTAATCTCGTGGCGTGCAACTTGGCAGTGTATTCTTGGCTCGTGCACGACACGTACATAAGCGTGTACAAGCTGGTTAGCGGCAAGGATTGTTTCTCTTTATTAAGCTGTCCACCACAAATTCCATTTTCCGCCTCCTTTCTCCCGTTTTACTGGTTAATACCGGGTGACAGCCCGCTACCGAGCGCGAAAGCGCGCACATACCTGCACGTGTGTGCGTACGCATTGTTCCCATATATTATTTTGCGTAGCCGCACGCGTGTCGTTATCACGCGCCTCCCTTCACGCACACGCGTTCACCTTACGCGCATTATTTGCTATTTGCATCGCCACATGTGTCTTGCTTCAGACTTGCCGGTTTTTTTTTCCCGCCATTTTTTTCATACACTCTCCCAGACACGCAGATTACTTCTCTCACGTGTGTCGGCCAAGCCGAAATAACCGTATAGGCGAACGCACGTGTACGTACATTGTGCGCAGCGATGCAAGGAAACAAAGCGCGGGAGAAATTTATCGCGCTTTTGCTTCTTTTTATTTGTTGATTCAGCGTACGTCACAAAACCCTGCATTGAAATTCTCGCAATTTGTCTGCCAGCGAGCCGGTCGATCATCGAGCGTTCTCTCCCTTTCGGCTTTTTCGCGATTGCCTTCTCTCTTCTCCCTTCGCTCGTTTTTTTTTTCGATGCTTCTCGTCGATTTCTTTGACTCTCTCCTCCGCCTTTTGCTAGATACAATCATGTCCCTACTTATTATCCTTGTTCGCGCTCTTCCTTGAAATTGTATCATTCTTCTTGCAATATTAATTCTCCATTCGGCTAAAGCTCTATCTTCCGTGTTTCTTTCACGTCTGTCCTTGTTATTCTCTTCTCTTTTTGTTTCTCATTTGTCTCGTTCCTTCGCCATTTTCATTTTCTGCACATCTTTCTTTAGCTTCTGAAGTTTGCCATCGAAGTTGTTGCTTTCATCTTTTAGAGCGTTACGCCGACATTTGCGTCTATAGTTGTCTGGATTTCAACGCATTCAGAAGCCGTGTCCTATAGATAGCGGTTTCGAAGATTCCTTGACGCGAAATGTCAAAGTCGGGGGCAGGGAAGGGGGAAAGAAATGAAATAGCATACTGCTGCAGAAACTATTTGCAATAGCGCCAGAAAGTAACACGAAGAATTCAAAAGGCTGCATCGCAGAGATGTTGGAATCATTTGATACACACGTATAGCGATTTTATATTTCGAAAAGTTTTTTTATAATTTTAAATGAAATCGTGATTACATATATAACAAATTACATACATGTGAATTCGAGTCCTAATTTATAGCAAATATTATAATTCAACATAAACATCGCGTGTATGCATAAACTTAATTAATATGTAAATAGAGAAAATGTGAATTTGGAAACGTATAATTTTGACTTTATTTAAATATTAAAAATTGAATTTAGTCAAGGGAAGGTTTACATAACATTTTAACAGTCAACATACGTGCTTTCCCTAAAATTTATATGTTGTAATATCGATTTCCAAATATTATGTATGAAACAAAGAAGATTTTTATTTTATTTATTTTAGAGACACACATTAATTTACAAAAACTTATATTTTTTCAAAATTCGTTAAATTACGATCAATGCTTGTCGACTTTATGGTGTATTTACTTATAGAATGAATTATTTTCCCCCAATCTACTGATTTCAACACTGAGAAAAAAATCTGATTGCATTAATTAGAATTCTGGTATATTCAACCAGTATGTTTGTTGGAAAATGGACGAACCAGAATTCTTGTAGGAAATACCAGATGAATCTGATTAATTTCTTCCTGTTAAATTTACCAAATTTACCAAATTTTCTGGTTAATAATACTAAACTCGCCAGCACCAAGTCGTCTAAAATTTTTTCCATCTAATTTCAAAAGTATGTTTAATATTCTGAATTCCAACAAGATTTTATTGGTTAAATTCAATCTAAATTATTGAATAAATTATTTTAAATTCAGTTTGTTAGAAATTAAGCTGATAAACAGTGATGCAAGAAGAGAATGCAGCTCAAACACACATAATCAGAGAGCTAGCGTCCTCTTTCTGGCACTACTGCTCGTAAGAGAAAAAAAATATACTTTGGATTTAATGTCAATACTAATTCTTTATATACATTTCATGGCAAATATTGAATACGAGTTAAGTTAAAAGTGACTTGCAAAGAAATTAATGTAACAAGAAATTTTATAGATCCAACCAGAAAATACTTATCAAATCAAACAATAACACTAATACTACTCGTGTGTTGTAAAGCAATAATAAAAATTCTAGGGCCAATAATACGAGCTAATTACTAAAGTCTAAATAAAATAAAAACAAATATTAATAAGTTTGTTTAATGATTATTTAACTAAACGAACTTATTAATATTTGTTTTTATTTTATTTAGACCTTAGTAATTAGCTCGTATTATTGGCCCTAGAATTTTTATTATTGCTTTACTAACCAAATCCTTATAGTAAAATCTATTAAACGTTCTAGTTATAAAAAATCGAGTGTTATCATGATAACTAGAAATTCTTGTTCGATTTAACCAAAATGCCTTCAATCATACACATATCTTGTTGGTAACAATCAAACGATTTCTCAGTGAACGAACGCGTGATGTCGACCATATCATTTTCGCGAGGTTCCCTTTCCTTCGAGAAAACTGCCTTCTCTGCCATGGAATCACTCCATTTTCGATGACATAACGCGCCAAAGTGCTCCGTGTGTAGGCATATCGCGCGAAAACACTGGAACTCGATAGGGAGTCGGATCTCTCAAGATGTGCCGCATTTCGGCACTTTGCCATATGAGAGTTTTCTTTTTTTCGTTCTTTACTATCTCGTCAGGGAATGTATACAGCGTGCGTGTATACGTGCGCGCGTCTCCCTCTATATATAAGCTATTTTTTCGTCGAGCTAAGTTCGTCCTTATCCTTCCCGGGGGCGACCAACCCTTGGCCGTCCGAGCCGGCGTCGGGGCTCGCGACGGAAAAATGTGCGAGATAGAGAAAGGCACCAGGGCGTTCCAAGTTTCTTTATTAGATCTCGGATGTCCATTCGCCGGAAATGGGCCGAAACCTCGCCTCGCGCCTTTCCTCCCTCCGGCCATTTTCCCCTCGCGTTTCCGTCCTAGCGCGTCGTCATTGCGTTACGTTTCCGGAAATGCAAAGGCGAGACAGCGCGACGCGCTGGAATAAGAAACACCGGGGAAGTACGTAATAAAAGATGAAAGAGCGAGATTCTCTCGCGACAGCTTGCCTCGCGGAAGTTAAAGCCAAACTCGCGCGCATTTTTCCATCGTCATCGAGCTGTCGCCATCCCGTATCACTTTTTGATACGTTTCCTCTTTTTCTCCTGATGTTTTTCCTCGCTCGCAAGTGAACCGCGTTCGCGCAAGATGACGCGTCGCAAAATTTCGCCGTCGAGTTATATTTCGATACCTGATGAGCAAACTAAGCAGCATCTGGCGATGGGGAAATTGCTACTTAATTATAAGTAAATAGCGCATTCTCTACACTGTACAAAATTTTTGTGTTTTTAAATTTACAGCTATTATAGCGGGTAATATTGAGACCAACTATTAAAGGTGTATATTTACATACATTAGTAAATTTACATTTCGTAGATAAAATTATTATCTTAAATGGTAAGTAAGCATCCTTGTACTAATAAATTTACAGAGAAGTAGATGTTAGAAGATTTCTAGAATTGTTTATGTAATAATACATTTTGTATATGTATTTATACAATTTCATATATTAAATTTAATTTAAAATTACATACATAATTAGTGTAACAATTAAGCACATTTAAATTAATTTATAACGAAAATATATAAATTCATGTACTTTTACAAAAATTAGTTATTTTACTATTTATTCTGTAAATATTCGTTTATATTTGATAAGAAATTCCTAGGTTAAAAGTGTAATTTTTAAATTTTATATAAATGTTACAAAAAAATTGTACATTTACATAAAATTCAAAAATTACACTTTTAATAATAATAATATAAAATTTTAAAATTTATAAAATATAATAAATAATATAAAATTACTTTGTAAAGTACATTATATCGATATTCGATGCAAGAATTTCTTTAAAGAAGAAGTTTGTAACGCGTCTTTTTACGAGGAGATTTCAGAGTCGGCGATTTCTCAGCGTCGAAAATTAAATTTTCGCACAAGAAAAGTTGCACGCGCAAGTTATTGGAAGAATAGTCTCACTGTTTGCGCATCTACCTTGCGAGACGTCTTGTATAGTCTTCTAAAAAGAGGACACAGACGCTCCAAAAATAATGTGATACATTCTACGCTTGGCTTCTTTCCGTTATATGTCACGAACGAGGGAGGACAGGAAATGTTTTTCTTCGGTATTGGCGTGAGAGGACCTTCGCCTGTCACCGGCGACACGTGCGCTTTCTTCTGCTTTGTCGATATTTATTTTACCGTAGTCTCACGTTTTTCTCCAACATGCGCTGCAAGAAGAGGTCCTCCTGTGGTTTCGCACAATTCTTCGTGCAGTCCCGGAAGATTTAGGAGAAACTTTACAGCCATTTTATCCCGGAGATCGGGAAAGTGCCATTTCTATGATAATAAGAGCCCTTTCAATTACTTGACTCGGTACCCGATCTTTATCAAATCATCCTCGTTGGTCTTTCCAACTCCATCCCTCTCGATTGACCTCTCTATTTTGTATAATTGAAGATTCTTTGCATATTATGTAAGTTTATTGTCACAATTCTCGAATTTCTCTTATACACATACAGGGTGTCCCAGACTTAACGAACCAGCCGTTAATGATAGATTTCTGAGATCATTTGGAGACGAAAATCTTAATACCAAAATGTTGAGGAAGATGTAGTTTCGACGCTACAAAAGATTAAAGATAACCAGCGCCATAGTTTATCAACGGGGCCGCGCAATAATATCGATATCAATAGATGGATCAATATAAAATAAAAAATAGGATTCTGCAGTGAGCGTGATTGTGTCTTCGATGCGAGTAGTCAATAGTTTGAACATTTTTATGACCTCAACATTTTGGTATTAGAATTTTCACCTCCAAATGATCTCGGGAATCTGCTATTAACGGCTGATTCGTTAAGTCGAGACACCCTGTATATAACGAAAGTTTTAAAAATGTTTACATTATTGAAATATTTTTTTAAATCTATTTCTCTCTCTCTCTCTCTTTCGAAAAGATTACAGCTCTCAATGTTTAATTAAATAACTTGGTAAGCAACTTGCAACTCTCAGTTATTAAATTTATATACAAGAGGACTTAATGTATGCAGTTAAAATTTCATGAAGCTTAAAATATGCGGAGCTCAAGATTTTTATTTGGATATCTAATTTGTAAATATAACCTTCAATATAGCAGTCTCTTTTTTTTTTCACAGACGATTGCATTCGTCGTACATACACGCTCGCGTATGGCGCGTTCATTCTTTCCGTAGCCTATAAAGCCATAACGTTCCGGCAATATCGAGGGGGGGTTCCTGAAATTTACGGTACTTTTATGGGGATTTTTATCGCTGTGTAAACTATGCGATATCCTCCCATATCCGTTTCCGCTCTTACGGACGGCCGCGACCTTTATCCTTCCCCGTAGGGCCGCGTTAGCTTCTCGTAGAAGATGAATTTTGATAAATCGTTTGGTCGTCGCGCAATCGTTAAATAACGTTTACCCTGCCCCGTGTCGCGAACGGAATTTATAGTCGCCCGCGTAAACATACATACGTGTCGTGCGACTTTACACGTACGTCGTTTTACGCTCGCTCGTACGTCGCCGGTTTTATCTGCTTTTCTTACTAAGGTGGAAAAAGGACTTCCATCGCGCTGCGACGGTGAAAATCAGGTTGCGCGAGGCAAACCCGACGACACGATACAGACTCGACACGTACCAACTCGTGACTGTTTTTATATATTTTCATTTTCCCGCTGTTCCATGTCGTAAATTCTACTGGTCGGAACCTCAATCTAGGACCGGTATCGTAAAATGGAGATCTTCATGCACATCTTGCCGATTTCACTGATATCCTCCGTTGCCATAAATAACATAATTAACAATTTAATGCGGAGAAAATAATATACAGGGTGTCCCATTTTAATCGATGATCCCGAATAACTTTTTTAATTTTGATTGTAGGAATAAATGTTTCAGACAAAAGTTGTGTGGCTTGAAGGAGGACATAAGATGGTATCATTGGTTCTATCTTGAAAAGTTGTTTGAAGATCACATGAAGACCGCCTTCAATTTTTTTAATGGAACCCCCTATTTTTTATAATTATTCTTGTAGCTTATCTCGAGAGCTTTTCAAAACACTGTAATAAAGTATTTCTTCATTGAGTACTTTTCGAGTTATGAGGTTTGAAATCATTTCTTAATTTTACATAAACCATAAAATATCTAGTAAAATATTCATTTTTCGATTATCCTACCTTAATACTTTTATGTACAAAATAATGAGAGGAATCAATTGCTGTAAAGAAAACACATAATTATTTCGAAGAAAAAATATGTAATTTGCAATTAACAATTCCATATTTTTTCTTAAAAACAACTGTGTTTTTCCTTTACAATTGATTCCTCTTATTATTTTGTACATAAAAGTATTAAGATAGGATAATCGAAAAATAAATATTTTACTAGATGTTTTACGATTTATGTAAAATTAAGATATTATTTCAAGCCTCGCAAAGTACTTAATGAAAACTAACTTAATTATAGTGTTTTGGAAAGCTCTCGAGATGAACTAAAAAAATATGCAAAATCATACAGGGTGTCCCATTTAAAAAGTTGGATGTGACCTTCACATGACCTTTAGGTGACTCTTCAATGTCAATCTAAAGACACCATCTTATGTCCCCCTTCAAGCCATACAACTTTTGTCTGAAACATTTTTTCCTACAATCAAAATTAAAAAAGTTATTCGGGGTCATCGATTAAAATGGGACACCCTGTTTATAATTTTATCGTTCTTATTTTATGCACGTGAATTTTTAAGAGGATTATTGTACATTTTGTAATAGTGTTATATAACAATTATATAATAATTATATTACAATTGCCAAGTACTTGTTGTAAACAAATTATTCAACGCTAGTTTTCATAGCAAATACCCTTGAATTAAGTTTTGCCGTGAAATATCGATGAATTATTCGAATATGACGTTTTCCTAAAGATTTTCAAATCACACTTTTACGTTGGGTTAAACGACGTATACAGAGTACTATCCGATTGGAAGGCTAAATTTAAAATTAAACTCACATTTAAAATAAATGGTCCGATAAATGTAAAAGGAAGAAATTCGCTCGAATAGAATCTGACAAACGGATCCGCGACACTGCGGACTTTATCGGCGCGACTTTAGGCATCGTTAAATTGCCTGTGGAATTGCTGGATCGACCGGAGGAGTGTCTTCGTAGAGACGACTTCAGATTCAGTGGAAATGAAGTTCGGATGCAACGAATGTCGCGCCGATAACTGGTGGCCGCTGTCGCGAGTTTCCTCGGGGGTGGGCGGGGAGGGGGAAGGGAAGGGGGGGAGGCGATGGAAGCCGGGAAGGAATGGACGGAGAGGGTGAAAGTTACCCTCCGAAACTCCACCACCACTTCTGCGGCTAACAGTTTCTCCGAACTTTGACAATCTATATCGCTTACAGTCCGTGTCTCGACACCTGGCTACCTCGGCAGAAAACTTGAAGGACTCGACTCGACGGCAGCCCCTTCGATTTTTCCCCTCTCGATGTTCCTCTCGAAGAAATCACGTTATTATCGCAACCTGGCGCGCGACCTGCACGAGCGTAAGCTTGTAAGCGCGTTTCCTTTTTTATTCATTGCCGCACAATATTGTTTAAGGAAGAAAAATAACGGGTGGCGATTCTATTAAATTTTAAATCTCGAATATTTCTTCGTGGGAAGTGCACCGTCATTCTTGCATATTCATATTAATTTTATTTTAATCAAGAATGTTTTGTACCTATTTTCAAAATAAAATATTGAGAATTTAATGAAAATTGTACATAATGTTCTTACATATTGTTTAGAATCTTCAGTTTAATTTTTAAATCGATTTATTCAAGCGTTCATAAGTTATAAGGATTTTAATTTGCACCGAAATTAACATGTGTTCTTATAAAAACGGATATAAAAACATAGAAAACATAGAAAACATAAAAAAACATAGAAAACATTCTTAAATAGTTTTTAATAATCCTTACATATGCATATTAATCTCATTTTAATTAAATAGACTTGTCATCCAAACACTGATGAAACTAGCTCCGAATTTTTCGCGTAATCGTGATTAAATAAATAGGAGAAAATTCCGAATTAATTCTGCTAAGATTAAATTGTAATATTCCACTAAATTTCTCGTACTCAAAATACACCAAAGGGAATATATTCGTCAATATTGATTTTCAGCTACTTTTTGCTGGGATTATACATACAAAACATCCTTAAATAGTTTTTAATAATCCTTACATAATTTAATAATCCTTACTTAATTTAATAATCCTTACATATGCATATTAATCTCATTTTAATTAAATAGACTTGTCATCCAAACACTGATGAAACTAGCTCCGAATTTTTCGCGTAATCGTGATTAAATAAATAGGAGAAAATTCTGGATTAATTCTGCTAATAAATTGTAATATTCCACACAATTTCTTACTCAAAATACATCAAAAGTGGATATATTCGTCAATATTGATTTTCAGCTACTTTTTGCTGGGATTGTACATACAAAATATCCTTAAATAATTTTTAATAATCCTTACATAATTTAATAATCCTTATTTAATTTAATAATCCTTACATATGCATATTAATCTCATTTTAATTAAATAGACTTGTCATCCAAACACTGATGAAACTAGCTGCTCCGAGTTTTTCGCGCAATCGAGGATTAAATAAATAGGAGAAAATTCCGGATTAATTCTGCATTACTCTTTGCATAATAAAAATTGTTGTTTCTTCAACTTTGTTATTTGCAACGTGTTCGCCTTCACAAGCCAAGCTTATGTAAACGCTTATACCTTTTCCGATAACGAGAAACGTTTCTTTTCTCAGTTTTCATCTCCATGTGTGCAAGGAAAGGATGTTACTGTTGTTACGTTCGACGTGTTACATCAGCGAAGTGTATTAATGCCTTTAGGTGCACTTGAACGGAACGTTTGAAATGTTTCCTTCTCGCAGTGCCTTCTTTCTTGCAATGGAAAATCCCATTCCTATTACATTTCGATGCACGCTCAATTCAATGCGTTGCGACGGCGAGCGCCGTTAATATTCTTGCTTTTATATATTGGATCGACAGCGCGCTAGCTGCTCGATTTTTCTCTCAAATATAACGCCGTTTGTATCGCTCAATAAGAAAGTTCACTGCTAGCGTATTCTTTGTGTAACGCTATAATCCTGGGATACGATAACCTTGCAGTTGTAATATGTTTGAAAATTTTGCGTCAGCTGAAATCGATTTTTTAGATTAGCTTTTTAAAGAGAAAGAGAAAATCAGAAATAGTTTTCTACTCATATTTTACACATTTTGTATTTGAATTATTTCTATGTAACAAAATAATTATTAATAATAATATAAAATTATTAATAATAATATAATTATTATTATTAATAATAATATATAATAATTATTTTTGGAAATCTTGGTTACAAGTATGAGCGATAATAATTTTGCAAAAGTTAATCAAGCTCATGTCGATCTCTTGTAAAAATAAGTGTGAAAGTTTATATATATATATTTTTTAGATAAATTGTTTTTTTAAATACGATTTATGCTGCTAGTTTACATTTTTCATTCATTTTAAAATGAATTATTTATATAAAAAATGTAAACTAGCTAAATTCTTTCTAAATTTTTCAAACCTATTTTAAACTAGTGTTTAAAATAGGTTTGAAGAATTTAGAAAGAATTATTTTATTGATGAGATTCACGAAGAAATTGTGGTTGAAGCTTGAAACTCGCAAGAATGTAAAAAGTCCATTATCTACTTTCTTTACATATAAAGCTGGATTGAATTATAAAATTTAAAATCGTTAGTTCTTCCTTCCATTTTTAATTTTAATACTCTTTAATAGCGCATAATTAAAGTCTGAGAGGGAAGAATTTTCATACACGAGTAGAGGAAAAGTAGGGTGTAAAGTGAATGTGGTTTAGAGGGTCGCGAGTGAATTAAAACATCTTTTATTGAGAAACAGTCAGTTTTATCGAAACTTGAATAATATAACTGTAGAATAATTGTCGACACAATAGCGCGTGAAGATATATTTGAGCAATTTCCGATAATATTGACCGTTGCCGATACAATCACATACAGGAAGGATCGCCGGAGTCAGCCAATCTTATTTCTATCTGCGGGACGCGTTTCTGCGTTGGTTGCCGTTAGGTATAATGCAGGTCGCGTATATACTATCATTGAAGCGGATGGTAGAGATCGGGGCAGAAATAGGGGTCCATTCTGGAATCATACCAGATATCGCCGCCCAATCGTATTCTCCACGCTCGCTTATCCTATTCCGTTTTGTCCCGTCCTAACCGATCCTATGGCCCGCCGTTTTCATCTGGCATTCATCGGGCGCGTGTAATATCCGCGAGCATTGATGCAGTTTCTCGCCAAGTGCAGATATCTGACTTTGAATACGCGATTTTGTTAAAAAGCACGAAAGCACGAAGCCGCTCGAATGCCGAAGGATTTGTCCTGGAAATGTTTTAAGAGCACGACGCGCACGTAGTTTCATAAAGTTGCTCGAGTATTGCTCTATATACACATCATGCACCGTAGCGATAAGTTTCTTACGGAAGTCGCACAACAAATCCTACCCATGTCATATTTCCTAAAGAAGATTTCTAAATGTATGTCGTAGGTCTTAGAGTTTCATCCACTGTGAGCTCCCATCTTCCCTTGACTCATCGAATCTGAATCTATAATAAATATTGTACTCTCGCACTGAGAAAAATTGTTTGATTGTATCAACAAGACGTATATGATTGAAGATATTTTGGTTAAATCAAACAAGAATTTCTAATTATCATGATAAGACTCGAGTTTTTATAACTAGAACGTTTAATAGATTTTACTATATTTGGTTAGTATTTTCTGGTTGGATCTATAAAACTTCTTGTTGTTCTTACATTAAATTCTTTGCTTGCCAGCGAGCCACTCTTAACTTAACTCGTATTCAATATTTGCCATGAAATGTACTCGTATATATTCTAAACTAGTATTAACATTAAATCCAAAATATTATATTAACTAATGTTAATATAATATTTTGGATTTAATGGATTTATTATATTAACTAATGTTAATACTAACTAGTATTAACATTATATCCAAAATATTATATTAATTATATATTTAAAGATATATTTAATTATATATTTAATTATATATATTTATTATATATATATATATATTATATATATTTAATTATATATTTAATATTAATTATATATTTTTTTCTCTTACGAGCAGTAGGCCAGAAAGAGGACACTAGCTCTGATTATGTGTGTTTGAGCTGCATCCTCTTCTTGCATCACTGTTTATCACACAGAAAAAAAGAAGTGTCAAATCAGAACTTATATACTTAAACTAACGCGTTCATTGTTTCGTATATACGCAACATTTCTAATCTTCTTAGAAGAATTTAATAATTTTAAATTTCAACAATATTATAGTCTTATTTTAATATTGTAATTGTCATCTCAAGAATATATAATTATTTAATTCTACTTTAAGAAAATTATAATCTTTGATTTAAAAATGTTATTTTCTATCCAACATTTTTTCCATTCAAGAAAATTAAATCTTAAATCGTGAGAATATATTTTTCTCGATTGAACTATATAAAATAGCTTCATTCAAGTAAGCAATTATTCAAGCAATTATATTTTTTTTAAATTAACGCGATATAATCTCATTTCAAGATTTCCATGTTAAAACTAAATATATTTTCAAAATAAGAATGTTCTTTTTCTCTGTGCAGTTTAATTTCTAACAAACTGACTTTAAAATAATTTATTCAATAATCTGGATTGAATTTATGCAATAATCGTGTTGGAATTCAGAATATTGAACAGACTTTTGAGATTAGATGGAAAAAATTTTAGACGACTTGGTGCTGGTGAGTTTAGAATTATTAATCAGAAAATTTGATAAATTTAATAGGAAGAAATTAATCAGATTCATCTGGTACTTCCTACAAGAATTCTGATTCATTCATTTTCCAACAGACATACTGGTTGAATCTACCAAAATTCTAATTGATGCAACCACATTTTTTTCTCAGTGCGCTGAAAGCTTACATTTTGACTAATTAAAAATTTTCCCAGAAAATTTATATTTACAAATTATAATTTCAAAGTTGCAATCGAGAGATGATCAATCCAATCGTTGCAGATATTTCAAAGGATTCACGCCATAATGTCCATTTTCCAACAGACATACTGGTTGAATCTACCAGAATTCTAATTGATACAACACCACATTTTTTTCTCAGTGCGTTGAAAGCTTACATTTTGACTAATTAAAAATTTTCCCAGAAAATTTATATTTACAAATTATAATTTCAAAGTTGCATTCGAGAGATGATCAATCCACTGGTTGCAAATATTTCAAAGGATTCACGCCATAATGAATCGGGAAGCTCTTTCAAAGAAAAAGAATTTGCGACCTCTGAATTTAATTTTAACGATTCATCGCGAACAAATGTGATATACGAGCGCATATGTATGCGTGCCCGCGACATTATGTGCACCCACCCCTGTTCGAGTTTATTTGGCACAACGCCAGGTCCTCGTCCCATTCACGATCGGCCGCGCAGCAGCCGGCGTTTTCGGACAATCGGTGTGTGTGTGTGTGTGTGTGTGTGTGTGTGTGTATGTGTGTGTGTCGCGACCCTTCGCTTTTCTGTATTTCTCGTTCGGTTCCGGTTCTTCCCTGCATATTATTTGCTTATTTCGTTCTCCGCACACGTCGAATCCGTTCGAGCCATTTCCGGCATGTGTGTCTCTGTTCTTCAACGCGGAATCGTATCGACGGGGATGTCGATGCAACCCGGTCGCGCTTCCGTACGTATCTCTCTGGAGAAGTGTACGAAGAAAAGCGCTGCTTTCCGCTGCTTCTTGTGCAGCTTTCACGTGCGCGCGAGCTTACCTATACGTTTCCACGATACGTTCGCACGGAAAGACTAGGTGCACGTGTGCATCGTAACGCGTAAGAGAGCGGAAGCTGGGAAAACGGTGTCCACGGTGCCTTTTATATCTTCTGTGTCAAGATCATACATCTCGGGAGATAGCGAAATAAGTTGCCGAGGAGAGATAGCGATGAAAAATTGAGTCCATTCGGACGCTTCAAGTATCTAGCGCGCGCGTTTCCCTTCTCTGCCCAGTTTGCGAAGGACCGCGATCGCATCATCGCGTAAACCGGATTCCGATAATCGTAACGGAAAGATAATGCAAAACTGGGAATACGAGACGAGTCTCTCTCTTTACTCGGAGAATTTGCGGGGGAGTCCACCACCGCTGGCTGAGAGTTAATCGCCTTTCTCCGGATTTCTGTAGAAACAGGGAAGAAAACAAGGATAAAAGAGAAATTTGCCGGGGAAAGGCCACGCGAAAAAGAAGCAGAAGTACGCCTCGATGAAATAGTGGGAATCGAAGAAAAATCCGATAACTCGATGTAAAATATTCTTAGCGAATTTATGTATACCATCCGTATGTGTACTCGTGCATATGTAAAGTTATATAGATATATTTTATTGATATGTGTAGATACGTATAATTTTTCTTCAATGCTCGGAAAACGAACTAATTTGTTTTGCCGATGTTCCTTTATATACTCGGTGTACCCATGTTTCTTCCAATTTACTCGGCTTATTGCATGCGAAACGCACATTTGACGTCGCCAGTTTTACGAATACACGTCCAGCGTGGCATCTACAGACCAATTCATCCCCGATTCATCGCGGATCCTTCACCCCAAGGGCAAACAAATTTTCATAAGGTACCAATCATCGGTTAGTTTGTCCCATCCTCTTCGTTTCATGCACAGTCGCCGGCGCGAGGGAACGAGAAAGATATAGAGAGGGAGACAGAGAGGAGGAGTTATCCGATAAATCCCTTACAATAATATGGAGGCAGTGACGACGAACCAATATCTATGGATTACGGGGTCACATAGCGTGTATATAAATTTATAAACACACTAAGGACCATCCTGTGTATACAGGATGTTTCTTAATGAGTGCGAAAAATTTTAGATGATTCTTTGTTGAAAATTAAGGGAGGTTTTTTTATATAAACATATACTTCTACATCCCTGTTTGTGGAGTTGCACTCCTCCAAAAATGGGGATAAAAATTAGGTTTTTATTTTTTTCTCAAATTTAGAACAAGTTAAAGAAATGAAATTAGGTGAATATTTCTTAATAATAAAAAGGTTATTTATTAATATTTTTTTCAGCCTCCCGTATTGTTGTAAGGGGATGAAACTAGCAACTCCTATTCAATTTTTTATTAGAACTTTTTAATGGGCCGGAATATGATCATCTAAAAATATGCATTAAAAGATTTGATTTATTTAGAAACATTTTTATTTCTTTCATTTTTTTCATAAAATCAGTAGTTTTTAAGAAAAAAAAATAAAATACCTATTAATATCACTTAAATTAATCTAAAATAAATATTATCGTGCACAGCACGATGCTAAATAGCATAGGTTTCGAATTACGAGAAGTTAAATTTTAAAATAAAAACGAAATTGGAGTAAATGTTGAGAAAATTGGAATAAAAGCAAAATTATAATAATAAGAACCTAAAAACCTAAAAAATAAAAACTTAATTTTTACCCCCCGATGTAGGAATATATATTTATATGAAGAATCCTCCTTAATTTTCGATAAAGAATCATCTCCTAAAATTTTTCACACTTAAGAAACACCCTATACATAATAAATTTTTTTTCATAAAATTATTTTAGAAAATTACTTTTTTAATTTTCGAAATGTACTTAAAGAGCACTCTGTATATATACTTTGCGCTACGTTATACATGCTCGCGCATGTGTTGCACACTTTGACGTGCGCAGGTGCGTAGGATTCCTCGTATTTCTTTCTTCTCGCACCTTCCCGCGAAAGAAACCGTACTTCAAGAAGTTATGAAAGATGACGGCCATCTTTAGATATCTTTGCTCTCTCACCCTTGCGCGCTTCTACCTTCCTTCCTTCCTTCCTTCTTCCATTCTTACCGTCATCTCGACGAGGAGGGCCTCGGGGCTTACAACGAGGGGAAACGAGGTCGTAGTCCTTCCGCCATAACATTTTCTATCGTTGAGAGCAATACATCATCGCCGTGTCCGACGAGAAACGGGCGCCTCTAAGTGCCTCGAATCGACCTTCATGCCCCGAGATCCTTTTATTCCGGACTCAACCTTTTATCACGAACCTCCACTTTGCGCTTGTCTCCGGTCCTGTTTGGCTGTACCTTCTTCCTTCTGTGATTCTCGGCGAAAGCATCATCGAGGTATTATTTCTCCTTTCTTAGATTTGATGGCGTCGTAAACTGAATTCGTCAGTCCGCACGTAAGTTTCATACAATCTTCAAGATTTTAACGCTAGAATAACCATTGAAGATAGTTTTGACCCAATTTTCATACTAATTTAGCAGTCCATCTTAAACTTCAATAATTGAGTCGAATAACTCTTCAATTTCTTGCAAAGTTCCTATTATTTACGACATTTAAAATATAATAATTTAAATGCTAAAATCATAATCTTTTACACAATCTTTGATAGTTTGTTTTTTCTTGACTGTGGTGAAAATCTTTATTCTACACTGAGAAAAAAATCTGGTTGCATTAATTAGAATTCTGGTAGATTCAACCAGTATGTCTGTTGGAAAATGGACGAACCAGAATTCTTGTAGGAATTATCACATGAATCTGATTAATTTCTTTCTGTTAAATTTACCAAATTTTCTGATTAATAATACTAAACTCGCCAGCACCAAGTCGTCTAAAATTTTTTCCATCTAATCTCAAAAGTCTGTTTAATATTTTGAATTCCAACAAAATTATTGGATAAATTCAATTCAGATTATTGAATAAATTATTTTAAATTCAGTTTGTTAGAAATTAAACTGATAAACAGTAATGCAAGAAGAGGATGCAGCTCAAACGCACAATCAGAGAGCTAGCGTCCTCTTTCTGGCACTACTGCTCGTAAGAAAAAAAAATATACTTTGAATTTAATGTTAATATTAGTTCTTTATACACATTTCATGGCAAATATTGAATACGAATTAAGTTAAGAGCACTGAGAAAAAAATCTGGTTGCATTAATTAGAATTCTGATAGATTTAACCAATATGTCTGTTGGAAAATGGACGAACCAGAATTCTTATAGGAATTATCAGATGAATCTGATTAATTTCTTCCTGTTAAATTTACCAAATTTTCTGGTTAATAATACTAAACTCGCCAGCACCAAGTCGTCTAAAATTTTTTCCATCTAATCTCAAAAGTCTGTTTAATATTTTGAATTCCAACAAAATTATTGGATAAATTCAATTCAGATTATTGAATAAATTATTTTAAATTCAGTTTGTTAGAAATTAAACTGATAAACAGTAATGCAAGAAGAGGAGCTCAAACACACAATCAGAGAGCTAGCGTCCTCTTTCTGGCACTACTGCTCGTAACAAAAAAAATATATTTTAGATTTAATGTTAAGATTAGTTCTTTATATACATTTTATAGCAAATATTGAATACGTGTTAAGTTAAGAGTGGCTCGCAAAGAAATTAATGTAACAATTTTATACATCCAATCAGAAAATACTAACCAAATCAAACAATAATAACTCTAATACTGCTCGTGTGTTGCAAAGCAATAATAAAAATTCTAGAGCCAATAATACGAGCTAATTACTAAGGTCTAAATAAAATAAAAACAAATATTAATAAGTTCGTTTAATTAAATAATCATTAAACGAACTTATTAATATTTGTTTTTATTTTATTTAGACCTTAGTAATTAGCTCGTATTATTGGCCCTAGAATTTTTATTATTGCTTTACTAGCCAAATCCTTATAATAAAATCTATTAAACGTTCTAGTTATAAAAAATCGAGTCTTATCATAACAACTAGAAATTCTTGTCTGATTTAACCAAAATGCCTTCAATCATATACGTCTTGTTGGTCGTCACAATCAAACGATTTTTTTCAGTGCAGTAAATTATTACTTTATCGTTGCTTATCATTTTGATGTGGAAGATTGATGTTAACAAAGTGTCATACGACAATATCGCGTGAGTTTACCCTGAAGAAAAGTTAATTCATCGAGCTAATTCCAGGCTGATTTGACTTTGTTATTAGAATGCGGTATACATATTTATAATAATCGCGTTATTCATCCATATCACTACATACCAGATAGCTTAAGCCTGATTGATGTTACAATTTCTCGCGAGGAAAGGTCAGATTATGGATATAATGCTATAGGTTGACATTATGGGAGCGAATTCAAAAGGGGCGATAGTGGATGAATGGTTTGGATTAGAGGGATGTGTTCCAAGTTCGACGCGTCGCTCGATTGGTCTACGTGGCATTAATTATACGAGCCATCGTAATTCGATTACCGTAATCTCGTCGCGGCGCGATAATTGAACGACTAATTACGTCGGTTGAAAATTTCAGACAGTTGCCGCATAATTACCGGATTGCATCGTGGAAGATGCGATTCGAATCGAATCGTTGAAAATCGGAAGGCGCCGGAGGAAGGGGATGTTTCGGGGGACCAGAATTAACCTTCTCGCATCTCGGTGTAATACCTGCCTATTAGCTCCTCTTCTTGCAACGACGACGACGACGACATTTTTGCAGCCAGGTCGACTCAGGCGGGAAGAGAGGAGAAAAGACCGAGCGGCGAAGGGCTGAAGGGGGAAAATTGAATTCTGCCGCTGCGTCTCGAGGAAAAGAAAGTGCAGACGTAAGGAGAACGTGCCACTCTCGCGAGTAATTGACGCTGATTAAAATTCCATGAAGGGAGAAGAATCACCCCCTCCCATCACCCCTTATCCGCCTTCCCCCTTTCTCCATAACGTACATGTTGAGCCGGAAAAGCCGTCCACTCTTCGAAACACAATTACGCTTCCCCCTCTCGAGCCTCCACGAGAGAGATGTTCGTTTGCACTTCTTCCCGAACCCGTACATCGTACTTTGCCGTGACATGTTACAATGTCTTGGGGGATTCATTAGTAGAAATTTATAGGCCGGGCCACACATTTCCCATTTGTACCGTGATTTCATTGTTGCGGCCTTATCGGTTTCTTCCACAGCTCTTCCGCGTTGCTTCTAATGAATGATAATGAATGATAATGACGCAAGACGGTGCAGGTTCTAATGAGTGATAATGACACCAACGGAGTGTTTTCCAAGAATTAGAAGACACCAGCGGATGTTTTTCAAGAATTAGAAGATACCTGAGGCGCGGTACGAACATTGGAGTCCTCACAAAATTGATCATGATTTAGATACATATCGTATTTTTCAATTGTTGTTGAGAACGAGTAATATTTGTTAAGCCTGATCGAATGATGAGATTAATTTCTGGAATTGTTTAGCTCTATTGATTCGCCGTCATTAAACCTGTTCATCTAGAGCCGTCTAGAACATATGACGTGTTACATAATCGTCAGGCTACGTGTTCCCCAATTAATGGCGTTTTGTTAGATATGTCCGATGCCGTTTATCTTGAGCTATCCCATGCCATACGTATGTATCAATATAAATGATGATTTAACCGCCTAATAGATTGCCAGATCCATACATAACGTCATACGCTTCCCGTTGTGTTTCACTTTATTCATTTAGCTTAGAATCGGTGAAATAGTGACGTGTTAGTATCTTTATATTTTAAAAAACGCATAGCGTATATTTTGCTATCTATTCACAGAAAAAAATAAATATCAAATCAAAATTTATATAATTAAACTAACACGTTCATTGTTTCGTATATACGCAATAATTTATAATCTTCTTAGAAGAATTTAATAATTTTAAATTTTAACAAAATTATAGTCTTAATTTAAAATTGTAATTGTCATCTCAAGAATATATAATTATTTAATTCTACTTTAAGCAAATTATAATCTTTGATTTAAAAATGTTATTTTCTATCTAACATTGTTTCTTTTCCAAGAAAATTAAATCTTAAATTATCAAGAATATATTTTTCTTGATTGAAATATAAAATGGCTTCATTCAAGTAAGCAATTATTCAAGCAATTATATTTTTCTTAAATTAACACAATATAATCTCATTTCAAGATTTCCATGTTAAAACTAAATATA
This sequence comes from Camponotus floridanus, assembly GCF_003227725.1. Lineage (NCBI taxonomy): Eukaryota > Metazoa > Arthropoda > Insecta > Hymenoptera > Formicidae > Camponotus > Camponotus floridanus. The sequence goes on from NW_020229503.1 coordinate 107,255, forward strand.
TTTTCAAAACAAGAATGTTTTTTTCTGTGAATGTGTAATAAACAATATAAAAAAATATATGTAGCCTATAACATTTTTTCTCATTAAGATGTTACATTTTAGCAAATCCTATTAAAATGTATAAATACACGAAAAATTTTTTTGAATCAAATAAATTTGTTTTCTTGAAACTTTTGCTCTAAATGGAAGGAATTGTTTATTTCATTTAAGCAAAAGCATTTAATTTTAATTAAATATGCATGTTATATTAAGTACATTATTTTCATTTATATATTTTTTATATTTAAATACTATTTTCGTAAAATATATATTATAATTTATTAAATTAAATATATTATTTTTTTAAATTAAAAAATTAAAAATTTTTGGGAATAAAAAATGCATTTTCATAAATATTTTGTAAAATTAAAATAAAAATATTTAATTAAAAATTATATTTTTTAAAGTATATATATATTTTTAAACATATGTAAATAAATACTTAACTTAAGCAAACAGACGTTTTAAATACAAGTAAATACGTTTAGTACCCACCGAATAAATAGCTTTCTTGAGTTAATTAACATTTTTTTATTTCAAAATAATTCTTCCCTCAGTGTAGGAAAAACATGTTAAGATTTGATTTCTCCTCCTTTTTTTAGTTTAAAAATGCAAGTTTACACACATTAATTAAAAAAAGTCAAAATATATTAGATTTTGACAAGATAATGTCTCTTTTTCCTTAATCTTTTTAAATTAGATTTTTATGTCTAATTTATTCACATTTTTATTATTTATTATGCATCAACAAGAGGAATTTATAGCTGTTAGCTTCTTCTTTGTTTAATTTTTTTTTTTTACCTCTTTTAACTCTTACTGAAGTTTATAAAGCTCTCTTTCTTTATGAAACCGGATCAGATTACTGGCTTACGAATAAGAAGTATACCCAGAGTGGAGCGGCTTAACAACGCGCGACGTACATTTCTCTTTTATTGGAGTGCTTAACAACACGAAGATTCCTCTTTTTGCGACGTAATTTACTGCACCCGAGATGAATTCCGCCTTTACTTAGGTGCGAATAAACACAAAGGGGGGGGGGAGGGGGGCGACTCGCGAGAGGCGGGTTATTTTCCACGAAAAAGTAATCTGTCCGTTATGGCATTCCCCCATTCTTTTTCCACCCCTCGACACTTCATCCTACCGCAAGCGTTATATGCATAGGTAACAAGTGCATTATACGGGGTAAAATCCGCAATGCATAATGTATCCCGTGTATCTGTGCCAACTATCGTCACGTACACACACACACACACACATACACATTGTGCATCGCTGTTTCAGAGAGTCGATGTACACGTGTGCATGCGTACCCTTGTAATGGGAACGTCTTCTACCCTCGGCGGTTAATGCACAGACGCACTTTTGCCCGCCTTGCATCTTCTCACTTTCGCGAAGACGATGCGCATCGTTCATTTTGCCCCCATCTTCTTTTATCTTCCCTTAGCGTCTACAAATCACTCGGCACGTATTTGAATACGTCGCGTTCGCTCGAGTTGTTTCGCGAATGCATGAATTTCTAGAACACGTTCGCGGACGTGCAAGTTTGTCCCGTGTTAGGACAATTATGTCATGCGCTTTGAAACAACGATGGAAGTATGTGATATTATACTGCGCCAACGTTATTGCGCTTTGCATATTACATATTGAAAGATTCAAAGCGGAACTGAAATAACTGTATAATTGGCGAGGTCTATTTTATAAGGTCGTATCTAAATGACTTTATAAATTGTTGACTCAACCTGCTCTCGCTCTGTGTTTGAGCCTAATTATCCTAAAATAATAGCGTTATTTTAGCGCGAGTTTAAATGATAATATTTATTACGTTTATCCCTTTTATGTAAATTTGGATATCAATTGTTTATGAGTTTTAAAATAAATATTAAATATTTATATGTATTAATTTAAATTCGAGTGCAAGTGTCAGAGATAATCGTTCATAATTTAATTATAAAATATATTATGTATTATTTATAAGATATATTTAAAAGATTATTAAAAATTCAAATTTTTGCAGCAGTTAACTAACTATATTTTCAGCTACGTGGTTGTATCAATTTTACTGGGAATTGTATTAAAACTTCTTCTATAGAGAGCAAATGTACTCGGATAACATGGCGAATCTCCACTTTTTCTTTTTTTTTTTCTCCTTTTGAGATCATGGTCGTATTGTTGGTGTGCTCCTTCTATTGTGATAACCGAAAATCGATATTGTCTGTGGTGGATTTTTTCGTCCATTTGTTTTCGTCGGGACATTACACCCCTGTGCATGAAAGGGAAAGAGAATGGTCCCGCTCGAAGAATGGGTTCTGATTCTGTTCCTGCTGAAAACGGAGGTGCTGACGACGCCATTTGTCCATCCCTCGTAACTAGGGTGTGTAAGTGCGCTCGTACGTACAAACCTATACACTTGTAGTTGACGTCCGCGAAAGTCTCTCTCGTGGTAAGATCATTTCTTTCCGTTTTCCCAGTTTTTTTTTCCAGCTGCGGCAAATGTATCACGTTAACGGTAACGTTTGGTTTTCGTTATTTCATCCACTGTATATCATGTTTATAGATGTATATACATAATCTTATCGCACACATTTAACAGATCAAAATACTAAAGTCCAGACAGAGAGATATTTTTCTCTTAAAAATCCTGCATTATCTGTAGTTACATGTATAGACGCATACACATAATATTCTCTTTTAGATTTTCTTTTATTAAATTTAACCTGAAAAAAAGAGGAGAAATGGATAGATTTAATAAAGAGCATTTCTAAACAACTGTTTGTCAATTTTAAGAGATACTTATGTTTGATTTAAAAATACATATGTGTATTGTATATATATGTAAGGATATAATTTTATTATACATTACACGAGAGTTAATTATATATCTAAGATTATATTAGAAATATTTAATCCTATAACTCTTACATCACAAACATATAATAATATTATTAAGGAAAAAACAGCAAAATAGACGTAATATATATATTTTATAAATTTTTCATATGTGTATATAGATTATATAATATATCTAATTTAAATAATTAATATAATATAATATGTAATATAATTTAAATAATTTAAATAACTTAAAAATACATAATAATTTATTTATATTTGTTTCACTAGTTGATTCGCGCCCCGAGCGCTGATGTCCCCACACAATTCTTGATTTTTTACCATGCAGACAAGAATTGCGTTTGGACAATCATAGCCTGAGACATTCGATCGTTTTGCCGTTGTTTATGCGTCACCATTAAACATCTAGGAAAATATGATGTATAATTTTTATCGGCCAACTATGAATTCTGAAATTTCCGCATTTAAAAAAAGGATTAGTCATTAAAAGTCCTTAAAAGATATGTTGAGATTAATCATTAAAATATATAAGGGGGTTTGTAATTATTACATACTTACTTTTATCTCGAAAATTTCCATTTCATTATTATAACACTTAATCACTTAAATTCTTCTTTTGCCATTTTGTCTTCGGTACATTATTATCACATAAATTTACACTTTAAAGTTGCATGCAAAAAATTTACCGTCACTTATTTTCAACTGGTTTTGAGTAATCATGAATTGTAAGCTCTCGTAATAAAATTGACATATTGAAAAGTTGGCCTGTATCCGCCAACTAATATCGATATTTCTGTAATAATATTATCTCGCCTTATTCAATCTTGATCAATCAACTGCTATTCAAGGCAAATTAGGGGGGAAGGAAGAACTGAGTCAAAGGACTTATCGCTTCTTACATTATCGATCTTTTATCCTGGCATTTCTCCTAATCGACAACATGTCTCGACATGACTGAATACGTTGTTTCACAAAAGTATACGTCTTGACGATGACACATTGATATCATGTGTGCCTATAAAAGAACTTCTAGGAAAAACTTACAAAATGTTACGTAAATTTCCCTTTCGATTCGTGTTTTTCATTAAATTAATATTAATAAATTTAGTAAAATTTAAACGACTGCTATGTACAAAACTCATTTCTATTATAATAATACATTTTTCATATAATTTATACGTTTCTTTATTTATAATAAACAATTGTAAAAAATATTAAATTTTAATTTACATTTTACATTTTCGCTAATATTTGTTTTGTTCCTTTTTTACGACGTGTTGCACTCTAAATTATTACGTGCTATCGAACTGCGGAACCAATTTATATAATCGATAAATTTGTAACAAATTGTATATCTCGCAATCTTGTCTCTTTTATTATCTTTTTTATGTCTTGTCTTTTTTCATATTTTTATAGATTTTACATTGCGAGTAAATCAAAGCGAGCAAATATTATTTACTTTATATATATATATGGATTTTATGTTTTGTCTTTTTTTACTTGGCAAAAACAACTGAAGAGCTGAATAGAATAAAAATTACAGGAATATGACAAAAATACAAAAATAAAAATGTATTCTAGTCAATTTGAATTGTAGGGAAATAGATTTAAATAGGGCAGTGTATATATAAAGTATATAACGAGATAGATAGATTTATAGATAGATAGAATAGCCGCGAGAAAAGGATGAGATGTTGAAGAAGAGAGATAGAAAGGGAGAGAGAGGGATAGCGAGTCGTGGTCGAATGATTGGGTTAGCCGCTTCGGCTCTAACTTCGTTACTCGCCAAATGAACAGACAAAACCCAGCCACCCTTTACCTATCCCTTTATATTTGCCGTCACCTCTTTCAGTTGTAGCTAAAGTAACTTCGTGATAACTTTAAGAGATTATATATACGTTTTTTCTTTGCACTAAAAGTAATATGTAAGGATATCATTAAATTACCATTAAATTAGTCATTAATATTAAGAGAAAATATAAGAGTATTTGTAAGTAGCAGAAACCTAATTTTTTTACGAGGCAAATTAATGCGTGCTCTTCTTTTGAAAAATTATCAAAAAGTTATGATGAAAATACTTTATCTTACCCTCTATAATATATCACTCGCACAGCTACTCACACTGTGGCACTTTATTCCGGTCAAACATGATGGTATAAGCTCTGAGGTCACCGGTTCAATCAATTTCACTTCATCCTGGATCACAAGGAAGGCGACGACGATGTCGATGATGATGATGGCACGTCTCCGGCGATACTAGATTCGTGGAAAAATACTTATGACGAAGAGTTTCTCGATGCGGGATCTTGGTTGAAAAGGACGTAAAAATAGTTGAATTTGTCAGTGAACACGTGGTCGGTGGCGGTGTGGCTTGAATTGCTCTCTCCGAACTTGATTAGGGTAATTTGATTCCGGCTGAAAGCGATCGTTAGCGGTTTTTACGAACGCAAATTACAGGAAACTAATTTGGATTCTACGGGGGAATAATTGCGGTATCGTATGCTGCTTTTGCGAAATGTGCTTCTTCTAAAAAAAGAGTTTTAATCTTGCGTTATAAATAACATGTACTATATAAGGGAAAGTAAATACATTTATATACATATATTTACACATACATACATTAATATATGAATCTATAGATTAAATTGATATTTTTTTATAATATATAAATTATATTATACATTCTTTTTTCTCGTTACACATGCATCAAAAAAGAAATGTACCGTTTTTTTTTTAAATATAGCATGTACTTGTCGTTAGTATGAATTTAATCTGGGAACTTTATGGCTCATTTTATACTTGAGATAACTTGGTAATTACGGTCTAAATTAAATCTTTGTAGAAAAATATCCATCCCCAATGAACGGAAAAATGAGGTTTATCCTTTTATTCTCGAGAAACTTAATTTAAAAGTCTCAAGTTTTTGATGTTGGATAACTGGATAATTAAGCTTTAGCCTGAATTTTCCCTAAAGAAAGCAGTGTGAATGTAAATTACTCGAAGAAAAAAAGTTTACTAATGTATGCAGTTTTTTGAAATTTTACACAGTAAAAAATTGTGCGTCCAAATTTTCTTGTGTCACCACGTTTTGATTAGTACTTTAATGTAAAATTAATATACAATTGTGATATGTAATTATTTTTATAACGTTTTCACGTGTTACATTTATGTCAACTTCATAACTTAACACTTTATATATGTCTCTTAGAAATGAAATATTATTTTGAGTATTTTTAACATAATTATTTTAAACAATCAACATGTCTCAAGATCAGTTTAACATTCTGAGAAAAGTTAAAGTGAATCTTCAAATAATCTTGAATTTTGACATACAAAAAATAATCAAATTGACTAAAATCAAACGTTTCTATTACAAATAATTCAAGTTAAAATAAATACAATTATATGTTAATCTCCTCAACATTTCTTACGAGTTATTGTAACTATTTTTTATGTAATTTTTAATTAATTTGTTACTTTTATATTACATTTAAACGATAGCAAAAATAAATGTAAAATATCGTGTCAATTATTTAACATTTTTGTCAATAAGTAACATACGACGAATGAGTTATTTTAACTTAAAATTTAGAGTGGACTTTCTGGGACGTGTGAAAAATGTTATGTATAATTAACATTTTATTTTTTACTGTGTACATTATATTTTTTACACATCATTTGAAAGATTTCTTGTAATAAAAATAGACAGTCGAGAGAGAGCAAAAAGTGGCACTTTTACAAAATAATTCAACAAAAAACCTATCAAAGCGACTCTGAGGAAGCCGTTGGATCGGATTTACGCGCGTCCACAAATTTATAATCTACAATCTGCGTTTTGCTCTGGGGCTGATGTTACTATTACACAAGCGTGAATGGCAATCGTTACTGACTTCGCGCCCGCGTTTGTTCAATAACGGAGATTAAACGCGGAAATTTTAATTACACGAAAAACCGTTCCGCCGGAATAATCGTTTCCGTACTCGTGAGAAGTTAAACGCGCACATACGCGTCTACAAACAGAGGGACCTGTTCGTAATAAATTCGTTTATCCCCCTCTATCCGGCCGACGTGCGTCGACGAGCTCTCACTTTTATATGAAGGCAGGGCGTAAAGAGAGAAACGTTCGCGTTTTAAGCGAAGCTTTTCAATTATAAAGTATTTCCCTTTCCAGCGGAGACTCCACGGCCATGCTTCAATTCCCCCGTCTCCTTCACTTTTCTAGCACCTTGAGCGACCTCGACCGCCCTCCCCCCCCCTCTCTCCTTTCCACCCTTCATCCCTCTTGCGCTGTCACTCATTCCCTTCGCGCTCTTTTATCCTGTCTTTTTCTTCCAACGTCAACCGGCATACCGCGGCTTGCCAGAGCTTCGCCGCAGCCTTCTCACTTCCGGTTACACGACGTTCTCAAAAGGAGGTTGACGCTTTCTCTTTGCCCTGAAAAATCGACCAGAAATGATCCCGCATCTTTTTCTCCGTCCGCCTCCGTTTCATCCTCCCCTCATTTTCCTTCACCGATCTCCCGTTTCTCTCGCATCGTTTCTTCCTTATTCTTATCGTTCCCGCTCCCTCTCTCCCGTGGTCTCTATACGCATTTTCTCTATTCTCGTGCCTCTATATCCTCCAAGATGTTTCCTTCGTTATCGAGAATGTCGGCGCGAGTTCGAGCGGAATTTCACGTAGGATCGCAAACGATGTCACTTCCGCTCGAGGTGCTCGACGATATCGGACACCGGGGCTCATCGATGGAACACGAGGTAGACAATTCGTATAAATCATCAAAGATCAAAAGAGAACGAATCGCGAGGTTGATAGTAATAGATTCGGGTGGTAAAGGTATATGCTTATTTGTTTGTTTGATTTCGCAGAATAATACAAAGAGACGCTTTAATATTTAATATTTATCAAAAGAAATGAGACACAACAGTAATACTATTGGAGGATATAATAGCATCTTCAAATATCTAAATAGTTGTAATTTTCTTTTATACAAAACTTTTCCCCTTTTTAGAAAATAGAATTTATACAAATATTACACATTTTATTTATATTAATATTTTAAATTTAATTTATAATTTAAATTATATTTATATTAATGTTTTATTAATATTTTAAATTTAATATTATATTAAATTTTAATATTCAATGTTTTATATTGATATAAATAACAATTTTTCAGTGATGATATTTATTTAATATTGTATCTTAAGCTGCATTTTTTATATTTTCGAAATATTTAAAATATAATATTTTTCTTACTATTACAATTATGATAAAAATATGCTACACCTAACGATTATGTGCTAGATACGTTCTATTCTCTTATTATCCTTCTGCTGAGGTTGTCAATATGTTAGATCGATATAGGTAAAATGCATTGGAGATTTCACCGGAGACTTATGTGTGCGTGTCGCGGTTTCTTGCAATCATCAAGCCGCGATTCATCATCGTTCTTTGTGTCGGGTGACCCGGTCCCTCCGGTCTTCCATCCTTCGCGCGTTTCTTCCCCTTTGCGTCTGCTCCCTTCCGTCGTCTTTTTCAACGTGTTAAATTTGACAATTCAGTCGCAACGGTTCTTTTTTCGGTACGCGACATTCGTCCGGGGTAATTTTATTTCTTTCGCGAGTCATCTCGCGGAAACAGGCATCTTCCTTTTTAGACGACTCGTTTTTGCGACATTCGACGCAAGTTCCTAATTGTAGCCTCGCCTTTAATAGATTTCGCTCGCAATTTCGTTACATTTATACGTATATCTGTCGTTACATGAATATTAATATTTACAAAATAATACTTCACACGTAAAGTCACTGCACAGGATAGAAATAGGTTTTTCATGCAACCGCAAAATACATGATGTCAATATTTTTTAATCAAATATTTTTCAGCACAATATTTTTTATACATGCACAAAAATCGAGATACGAAATTTTTATAACAGAATTTAAAAATTTACGGACGGTTAGTTTTTTATCAGAGGTATCTTCGAATCCGAAAATTTAAAAAATCTAGGCACGAACCGTGCCAGTTTGGCACGCGCTTATCTCACACGGAGCCAAGCTGTTAAATCTGAATTGTGTATTATTGCTTTTATGGAAGTGAGAGTGGAATAGACTTTAATATTCGTCGGCGATAAAAGCTGCGCAATGATTCTAAAAAATATCGCACTTTACTGGCTTGGAACTTAAAATATCAGGCAAACGACCAACTATTTATCAGAGAATGCACTATAACGACCAAGAAAAAGAATTGTCGTTGGCTTGGCGTTATTTTGCATTGCTGTTGATGCTGATTACAGTTTTGGCAGAGATTGCCAGGATATAACGATATGAAATAAGGATGCGATAGTACTCGACTATCCAATATAGCCCATTTCTTTCTACAATAAAAGATTTTTTATGATGTTCCCGAAGAGAATGAGACCATTATTTTCCTTTTAAATGAAGGATTATTCTTCTTTCTCTCTTTCTTTCCACATTTTTTTAGTAGAAATTAATATAAATTAAACAAACGACGATAAGATTTATTAATTACATATTTATTATACAGTTTCCCAATTATTTTTCTTGAAAAATAACATTTGAAAGAATATTTGAGATGATATAAAAAATTATAATTATTGTAATTAAGTTCCAAAACTAAATACTTTTACAAATTAATTATTACAAATAAGGTTTTCAAATTATTTTTTTTTAAATTATCGTTTAATTAATTTTGATTATTGCATTTTGAATAAATATATCTTCCATATATTATATTATCTTTCCTAAAAAATAAGATTTTAAGTAATATATTCTATTTTCATATTTTTAAGTAATATATTCTATTTTCAAATTAAAATTGTTCAAATCATTATTTTCAATAGCCCGGATTTAGACTGCATCCACTATTGATTTTACAAATGTCATGAAAATATATGGCAGATTATAAATCAATTTTACACGATTAAACTCTGCGAATGCGGCGTCAGTAATCATGCTAAGATGTGTCACCATTTTTTACATTCGGCTGCATGTTATGTAATTCAGGAAACTATAATACAATAAAAGATTTTTTATGATGTTCCTGAAGAGAATGAGACCATTATTTTCCTTTTAAATGAAGGATTATTCTCCTTTCTCTCTTTCTTTCCACATTTTTTTAGTAGAAATTAATATAAATTAAACAAACGACGATAAGATTTATTAATTACATATTTATTATATAGTTTCCCAATTATTTTCCTTGAAAAATAACGTTTGAAAGAATATTTGAGATGATATAAAAAATTATAATTATTGTAATTAAGTTCTAAAACTCTAAATACTTTTACAAATTAATTATTACAAATAAGGTTCAAATTATTTTTTTTTAAATGATTGTTTAATTAATTTTAATATATTCTATTTTCATATTTTTAAGTTTCAAAATTGTTCAAATCATTATTTTCAATAGCCCAGATTTAGACTGCATCCACTATTGATTCTACAAATGTCATGAAAATATATGGCAGATTATAAATCAATTTTGCACGATTAAACTCTGCGAATGCGGCGTCAGTAATCATGCTAAGATGTGTCATCATTTTTTACATTCGGTCGCATGTTAATATTCAGGAAACTAGTATATTTACGCGTGTGTAAAGGGTAAAAAGTGTGTAAAAAGTAGCGATGTGAGGTGCCAGGATACATCCTGGCGGAGGTGTACGTCATGGCGGCGACCCGAAACGGATGATTTGTGTGACAGATCGAGGCCAGCCATGCCTATACCCGCCGCGGCATCAATATATTTCGTTTCCTATCCTACCAATCCCACCAACTGCTTCCCAATAACGCCTGGTTGTCCATATACCATGTGCGTGTATATAATATATATATATATATATATATATATATATATATATATACTGTTGCACTTGCACATATAAATGCATATGTGTGTATATATGATGTGTACATCAATGTATTTGTGTCAGCGATCAGGCGCGCAAAAATAAATGCGTATGCAGCTTTGATTGTAACACGATAGTAAATGAAACAATGGAATTCAGACTTGTTATTTAGGATGCAATATCCGATGCACTTTTTTTTCAAGCTTACAGACCCGTACATTTGCAACAGGTTGAGATTGTTACAAAATTCGAGCGTACGTGAACAAGAAGGTTTCACTTAATTACATCCTGTCGGAATAAAACGTTTAATAAAAAAATTGCAAATTTGCTTTTACGTAAAAAGTATTGACATCTCTGAAATCGTCGTAATTTCAAGGACTGCGAGAGCTCTCTGCGTTCGCATTCGCAGCCTTATTTCGCGGCTTTACGGAACTCCTGTCGTGTATCGGCAACTTTGTCAGCGCGAAAAGCAGTCGGTATTAATTAACGGGGGATTTGTTCGTGAGTAACGAAGCAATTTGCGTAGGAGATCGGTCACAGAGCCAAGAAGGAAATCGGGGAACGTAGAGTCGAGATGTTTGTAATGATTCGAGGACGCGACGGAGCAGAGCCGCGTCTAAGCGACTTCATTTCCGTATTTTCCGGAAAATCTCATGACCTCCACGAGAGAAGCTCGTAGCTCGTGCCACTCGACTCGGCGACAATAAGCAATTACGTGGCTCTTGTCGAGAAACGGTATTATTTATTTGCCGGAGCTTGCTGCATTTTCGCATTCTCGAGTTCTCAAGAACAATTTCTTAATTTTTACACCGTGTTGCTCGCAACGAAGTCTCCCGCATTGCGCACGTTGCAGATGAACGTCGAGAAAACTTGCTCCTCACGAATGTACACAGGTATAATAGTAGCATCTAACGGGAGATTTTATTTACAGGGTAATTTTAGACACGACTATCATATTTAATTTCTATGTCGGTTTTTTCCTTCTCCATGAATAATTTTAGAAAGCTACGTTTTTGATTTTAATATATCGTAAATATTACGATGTTTATGTGTAAACTAAGAAAATAAATGTTAATTAACAACTATGTAATTATAAACGATTATTCGCATAGATTTTATTCGGACAATCGCTTTCCCTCTCTCTTTAATTGAAAAATCGATAGTATTTCATCGAGCATATAATTGCTAGGAATAAAATATCCATAAAATATTTATCCTGTTACGAGATGACTTCCACATCGCTTCTTAAAATGATATTACCGGGAAAATCCGATAAACATATCCAATGTTCGCGCGCGAATCTCATTCCAAAATACTATTAAAATTCCAAGTTCCGACGCGTATTCCGCGATTGTACCGTGTATTTTTATATCGTTTAACACAGTGGACCGTCCGAAATATCGGCAGAACGATTGAACGAGGGAGAAAGAGAAAGAAAAAGGGAGAGGAAAAAAGAAGCGCACCGCCACCGTTATATTCGCATAACGTCGATTTGTCACGTTTTTCTCGGCGGGATTTCAGATACATTATTAATACGAGGAGAGCGTACGAGAGCCCACCTGTAATTTCTCACATTGCTCTTTGCTCTCGCGGGGCGGGAATTCGATCGATAGGCTCAATGTGTTTAATGCCGTCCGGCTCTGCGTCTGATGCACCCGATACGATCCTCGTTAAATCCGCGTGTCCCTGCCGGCAGCACGGCGAGTTGTGCATGCGAATCTGCCCGAATCAGGCGTGGCGCAGCCATGTTTCATGTCCGTAATGCCAGAAATTCGCATTAGCACACGCGAGAGTGGGATTCCAAATGCTCATATATATACGTTTTCGTTGGCGCGGCGCGAAATTTTTCGCTCGCGTGATTCCCGCCCGCACTAAATCAAAGTAGTTCTCCCAAATATTGGCCGGATCTGATTAATATATCTCGAGAAATACGTGTGCATAGCACAATTGATGTACGAAGATTTCAGTTTGCGCTAATGTCATCGGCAATAGATAAAAATTTTTAATATGATACACACACTGAGGAAAAAATTATCTTGAAATAAAAAAAAATTTTAGTTAACTCAAGAAAGCTATTTATTCGGGTACTAATCTTGAATATAAGTAAATACAAGTATTTACTTGTATTCAAAATGTTTGTTTGCTTAAGTTAAGTATTTACATATGTTTAAAAAATATATATGTTTAAAAAAATATAATTTTTAATTAAATATTTTTATTTTAATTTTACAAAATATTTATTAAAATGCATCTTTTATTCCCAAAAATTTTAAATTTTTTAATTTTAAAAAGTAATAAATTTAATTTAATAAATTATAGTATATATTTTACAAAAATAGTATTTAAATATAAAAAATATATAAATGAAAATAATGTACTTAATATAACATGCATATTTAATTAAAATTAAATACTTTTGCTTAAATGAAATAAACAATTCCTTGTATTTAAAGCAAAAGTTTCAAGGAAACAAATTTATTTGATTTAAACAAATTTTTCCCTCAATGCATATATTATGTAATATAACATACGTGTGTATGTGCGTATACAGGGTGTTTCATGAGTGGTGGGCAAAATTTCAGGAATGGATTCCTCATGCTTAGTCTCAAGTTTTAAAAGTTCGGCCTGAAAAGCATTGTTGATGCCTATAAAAGAACTTCTAAGACGAGAAATGAGACAAAATTTTGTATTACAAAAATCTTGATAACTCAAAAACTAATTTCCGAACCTATGTTGATTAACTTTTTTTCCTTTTCTAAGCATCCATTCCTGAAATTTTGCCTACCACTTATGAAACACCCTGTATAGGAGGTTTTTTAATAAATGCGAAAAATTTTAAGAGAGACTAGATTTTTAGATTTTTATTATAATTTTGCTTTTGTTCCAATTTTCCCAACATTTGTTCTAATTTTATTTTTATTTTAAAATTCAACTTCTCGTAATTCGAAACCTCTGTGCTATTTAGCATCGTGTTGTGCACGATAACGTATTTTATTTTTTTCTTGAAAACTACTGATTTTATAAAAAAAATAAAAGAAATAAAAAATAAATCAAACTTTTTAATGCATATTTTTAGATGATCATATTCCGGCCCATTAAAAAGTCCTAATAAAAAATTGAATAGAGGTTGCTAGTTTCAACTCCTTATAACAATACGGGAAGCTGAAAAAAATATTAATAAATAACCTCTTTACTAGTAGAAAATATCGACCTATTGTAATTTCATTTCTTTAACTTGTTCGAAATTTGAGAAAAAAATAAAAACCTAATTTTTATCTCCATTTTTGTGGAAGAGTAATTCCACAGGAAGGGATGTTTTTCGCTTATTAAGAAACACGTATATATAGGATTATATTTTATCTATCTCTATATAAAACTGATTAATCGATATTGACATTTACTGAAATGGAAAAGTTTAGAAATTCAAAGCATGATAAATCAGCTGATTGCTTTTTACGATATGACATAAAAAAGTATACATTAAAAACAAAGATATTTTGTAGAAGTTAATTATTCGTAAATTACACGGAAGAGAAACTTGGGCATGCTTATATCAAAATTTTTCCTTGTATCGTGCGGTTGCTAAATATATTTGGGGAAATTTATTTAAAAATCCTGCGTCTGAATTTTCCGACAATAGAATCTGCATGTCAAGAAAGAATGCCGAATGCACGATTGCGAAGCGAGTGATAATCATCGTTATCTCAAACTCGTGTGCTCGCCAGTGGTGTGTTTTGTCCGATGAAAACGAGGATAGGGCAAAAACGGGGAAAAGGCTGAAGGGGAAAAGGAGAAACGAGAACGCGCGTGGAAGAGAGCACGGAAGAGAGATATAGGCTACATGCATGTGTGTATGCGCGCGTGTGTGTGTGTGTGTTCCTGGTTACCAGGAACAGCGGGATGCGCGTAGTCAGACGTATGAGGAAGCCATTGTGCACGAACATTTTGCCCCTGTCACGAGCGCGAGACAATGGCCGCCGTTAACGCGTCCCGTAACCGTTTCATTGTTTGCCGACAATGCTTGAAAATACGCGGAGACGCATGCGGGTTATCCTTGGTCCGTCGATTCGCGGTTTCCTCTCATTCGCGCGTTCACGGATAGGGCGGGAAAAAAAAACGCGCGGCGCGAACCCCGGTAAATCGTCGTCGCTTTCGGTCACTCGGAAATCGCACCGTGTCCCACCTTATCCCCCCGCGTTTTTCGCGGGTTCAACGGACAGGAAGACAGGGCCATCGAGTCCATCCAACGACCATTATCGGCCTTTCCGCCATTCTCGAGAAATGTACGATGTGGTCAACTATTGTGACAAGATGAAAAGTTTGTTCTTCTCTTATATTATGATGTTTATCTTGAGAATAGAAAAGATTAAGAGCTAATTCGAGGACGACATTTTTTCATTCTTTAGTTTTATGAAACTAGAGAGAAATTTCAAATTAGAAAAATGAGAATATAATGTAAAATAATATTTGAAGGAAAAATATTTATACATATTTCATCTCTTTATTTCTATTCCTTCTTCTATCAAATTCTAAATATTAATTTCAAATGATAATTTATTTGCGTAATAGAAATTCTATCTGAAATATTTATCTGATTTCAGGAACTTAAGATAAAAATTTTAAATAATTTATATATAATATATTTATATATAAATTATTTATTTACTTATTAATTATTTTACAAAATATTTTGATATATATAATTTAATTTATTACATTAAGAAAAAAAAAATATATATATATTTATTTATTTATATTTATATATTATGTTTCTTGTGGGAAATAATTGCTTTTTTAATGTCTGTATTATGCTTAGCATTGCTTAAGTTTTATAGCGAGAATTTCCAATATTTTAGATTATAAAAGGGAAAAAAATTTACATAATTAAATTTGTAATGTGCAAAATGTGTGTGTATTAAGAAACGATGATTCTTCAAATCGCGAGCACATACCTTCCTGTATAAATTATCTGATATTATTCACCCAATACTTTCACTTAATCTCAAACACCTAGCATTCGTGTCAACACGCACTTTCGCGGTAAGTGTAAGTATTTAACTCATGTCATTTTAAGTTTAATTAACCTTGACCGGTCACGTAGGCGGATTTCGAGTTTCGTGTCTCACGCAAAATACCGTTGCGTGTTTGTCGATTAACCTGGTGGAATAAAAAAACACTCTTATGAGTATCTGGCCGACCAGACAGCCGAAAAGAACGATCTAAAATAGGAAGGATTGATATCGTTGGGATTGTTGCTTCCCCGGCTTTGAGCAATTGTCGCAGAAACTGGTACTAATCTCGGGACTGTGCTTTGCGCGTGGATGTGAGGCCAAATCCGGTTTTAAACGAGATGCTCTCGGTCTGCCGAACTTGCCTCTCAAATCCCGAAGTTCTCTCCGCATCTGATATAATCTCAGCATGTGACCACGGTTAAATTCCGCCGAATTCGGCCACAAATCTGCTTAATTTATAGAACGTATGCGCGAGGAGGCTTTAACGAATATCGATAGTCCTTAGCAGCTTTCTGTTAATCGGATTCTCCATATCGTAGAGAAATCATATGGTATCTTTAATTAAAAGTTTTCCTTTTGAATTTGCAACGTTTCGCACGCATAATTCGCTACATTTGATATTCATACATATTCTTACAAAATCGAAAGATTTTTTTAAACTTGCAACGTTGCTGAATGCGCATAATGATATCGGCTGTAAAAAGCTAAAGCTTTCATGATACGCATATGCATATGCATATCTCATGTCACGTAAAAAAGCCCTACGTCACATGCAGCCACACGTGCGCTTGCACTTCTCTCTATCTCGCCAGCTGTGCATTCATCGTCTCCGTCGAATGTTTCCTTGCTCTTTTTTTTCATCTCGACGAACAACTTTTATACCGAATGGTAAAGTATTATGAGTGATAAAACATGGGGAATATTTGTGCAAATAGCTTATTGCACTGATATTCAAGTCATAAATTCAAGTGGTAAAATCTGAAGCAAACTAATTAATTATTATTAAAGTAATATATATTTTATTTTCTCTGTATAAATCTAATCATATTAAAAATATTAAAAACTTATTAAAAACTAACTAATTAATATGAAAGCATTAGCCGTTTAAAAAATAAGAATATTACATTTCGATAACAATATAAATAATGGAATGTTTTTATTATATATAAATAATTTTGAGACACCTGTAAAATAACATAAATAATGAATAATATCAAAAAATGAATTTATATTAATTTATTTTATGTTTTTCTTTTCCAATTAAAACTTTTCATCATTTATGAGTTAGATTTCTCGAATTTAACGAGTCTCGAACAAACTTATCACTCCACGTGTACCAATTAACAATTAGCTAGAGAGCAAAATAAGTAAATTTTTGTTATTAAAATTTTTGTTATTAATTTTTGTTAAATTTCAGAAACATAATAAAACCAAATTATTAACCCGCGATTTATGGCGCGTCGTTGCTTAACGAAGGCTCTTCGTCAGTCGTTTAAACCAATATTCATTATAGGGTGGTGGACAGCGCAGGGTGAAAAATATCCGCAATGAAAGCCGCCTTTTAAAGCATTGCCATTGAAATAACGGCGTGGCGGCTCTTTAATCGGACGTTAACCGACCAATTCGGCAATTGCCGAATGGGAAATGGCGACACGCATCTATCCCGTGAAATTTTATGGCCATTGTCGTACATACGTCAAGGGCGAGACCCGCTGCGTTTCTGCGCCGTCTCTCGCCATCGGTCTTCGGAATAACAGAACGATCGTACACGATGATTATGTACGTATGATGATCGATCGACGAGCAGTTGTTCGGGGTGATCGGATTTATCGTATCGGGAATAAAGCGGAGACCGAACGGAAAATACCAGAAAACCGATACGAAAATGTCATCAGCCGGCAGAGCGGCTCGAGGTGTGTAACGCGATTCCCCTCCTCTTCCCTGCCCCGTAAAAACATCGTTGTTTGCACACCCCACCGTGTAAAAATTCGTAAACACGCGCACTTTATCGAAGCGCCCGCAAATATTACCTGTTTGCTTTCAATCTGCGAATATCGTGGATATGCTGCGATCGCAGCGTATTGCGGAGTCGTGATTCATCGCGCCCCTCGTTTCGGGGCCTAGCTGTTAAATTGACACGTCACATTTTATCTGCTATTCATTTACATGGATTTCAGATCAACGTTGATGCCTTCAAACGTGGATTTTTTCGAGCCGATGTTTTGTAAAAATTAGACTCCCCAACAGTTCCTCAGTTACAAATGATTGAAACAGTTTTTTAACCAACTTTCTCGAAAATGGCAGGTACATTTCAATAAATTTGTGAAAATAATCATTTTAATAAAAAAATATTACATTTGATTGTAATATTTTTAAAAAGTTATTTAAAAATTATGTAAGATATTATTGTAAGATGTCATAAGTACAAATAAATGGATGGAAAATTTAAATATTTATTTGAAATGTATGTATGTAAGTGTATGCACATAATAATTATGCACAAATAATTAAAATGAAATAATAGTTTGAAATTAAATATCAGACAATTTTATTTGAAATAATATATTTTTTTGAAGAGTTTTTCAATTTTTTTCATATTGATTATTTTAAACGTTATTAGCACAAAGAAAAGATATTTGAGAAAGTAACAAATTTGCATTTATCTTAAAAATAATCATTTTTTAATGCTATATATTATTAAATGCTAACTTGGAAAAAATTAACATAAATTAAAAATTAAATTAAAAACAGATCTGGAAAATACAAACTATAAGAGAAGAAGAAATAGAATAAAAATACAAACTTAAATTTAAATATCTTGCTCTCCTCTAAATAATGAAAGAGTTAATTATTAAAAATTTTCCTTAATCAATTATAATTATCTATTATAAATATCTTTTCAATCTTTAACGAGAAATACATATTTGAATATTATTCTTATTATTCTGATTTGTAAAATTAACAAAATATTTTAAAGAGAATTTAATTACTGTATAAATTAAGTATAAATTGAGATTCAATTATTTCAACTTAGCTATTTTATTTCAAATATTATTTTATCGATCTCTAATTTCGAAAGAATTAATAAATTATTAAAATTATGGGTCATTTTTAATCTGAAATCAGTCTTAATGAGATTTTAATTTTTATCTTGACTATTAAAATCTTAGCACGAAGGACATATATATATTTATAAAAATCATATTTCAATATTTAAACGTCTTTAAATATTTATAAAAAGTATTAATTAAAATATTAACTTAAATATTTATAAGAAGTATTTTATGAAATTTTTGATATGAACAAAAAAAAAGAAACTTAAGTTGCCTTAATCTGAAGATTTAGAATAATTTTACACACGCGATCATCGTGATGCGGTGCTTTCTCTAAACCGCGTTCTCTATAACTTACGTCGGCAAACTCGTCTTTATGAGTTCATCAAGCAGCGTACTCGCGTCACATATTGCCATAAGCTCGCGACTCGCGCTAGACGGTATATGTGTCTTTGGCCAGACTTTGGGTTGCCAGCGGCACGAGAGTCGTGCCGTGATGCATATCTGCAACGTAACTTCCGTGTGCTACGCGACGTTGCACGTGAAATTGGTTTGCAAATAAGACGCGAATAAAGGGAACGCCACGTGTAGCGTGTAGACGTAGCGATCATTCGTCTTGGATTTAAGCGACGTCGGTGCTCTAGCGCATCCGAGCGAGTGCATAAAGGAGAGAAGCGGAGGGAGGGGGGAAGCGCGAGGGTGGTATTGTCGCGGGTGCTACTCCTTTATATCCACCCGGCAATTGTCTCCGCGCGAGTTCGCTTAAATTACCCCCTGCCGAGTGGTCCTTTTCCTCCTCTCCTCCAACTCGACCCTTCTTCATCGACCGTACACGCGCACCCTTAACCCTTTATAACCCTTCCTTACCTTCCACCCACCCTCTCCCCATACGGCTCCTTCCTCGCATTTCTCTCTTTCTCCACCGATTTCATTTATCCCAGTCCGCGTAGCGTGGACTCCGCCAGCATTTAAATACCAAAGTGTCTCCGTGGCTTACGGTGCGCTCCTTTAATGTCGCCTCTGGGTGCCTTACAGCGTAGTTATTACCGCTCGCCTCGGCGGAGAGACAGTCGGATTTATACGGTCGACGTTTTAGCACGCGGCGACACTTTCGGTGGCAACTTCTGCCACTGCCTTCCTACCCCTATGGCCGCGAGACCCATATTTCCAGCCCCTGTCCCAATCCCCACCCCTCCGGCCGCTCCATTATGCCGGTGTTACGCGAGTTTGTATTCTCTGTTCTCAACGCTCTGTGGAGATTTTATTTATTATATTTGCATATCAATCGCGTATGGTCTTGTGACACGCCAGCTCGTATTCGAGGAAGGGACTAAGGAGTATAAGGGACTGTCGGCAATTGCGTATTAATGGATACGCGTAACAGCTTTATTATCTGCGATCATAGAAGTTTTTATTGCGATATGTATTTTTAAGAGATTATGCCTAGTCAGCAGACCAAAAGAAGTTTGATGTTTGGGAATTTTTTGTGGAAAATGTAATATTTTTTTTTACAAATAAATTTTTATTCAAAAGTACAGATATTAAGGATGTTATTATGCCAGCTCGTATTCGAGGAAGGGACTAAGGAGTATAAGGGACTGTCAGCAATTGCGTATTAATGGATACACGTAACAGCTTTATTATCTGCGATCGTAGAAGTATTTATTGCGATATGTATTTTTAAGGGATTATGCCTAGTCAGCAGACCAAAAGAAGTTTGATGTTTGGGAATTTTTTGTGAAAAGTGTAATATTTTTTTTACAAATAAATTTTTATTCGAAAGTACAGATATTAAGGATGTTATTATGCCAGCTCGTATTCGAGGAAGGGACTAAGGAGTATAAGGGACTGTCGGCAATTGCGTATTAATGGATACGTGTAACAGCTTTATTATCTGCGATCGTAGAAGTATTTATTGCGATATGTATTTTTAAGGGATTATGCCTAGTCAGCAGACCAAAAGAAGTTTGATGTTTGGGAATTTTTTGTGGAAAATGTAATATTTTTTTTTACAAATAAATTTTTATTCAAAAGTACAGATATTAAGGATGTTATTATGCCAGCTCGTATTCGAGGAAGGAACTAAGGAGTATAAGGGACTGTCGGCAATTGCGTATTAATGGATACGCGTAACAGCTTTATTATCTGCGATCGTAGAAGTATTTATTGCGATATGTATTTTTAAGGGATTATGCCTAGTCAGCAGACCAAAAGAAGTTTGATGCTTAGGAATTTTTTGTGAAAAGTGTAATATTTGTTTTACAAATAAATTTTTATTCGAAAGTACAGATATTAAGGATGTTATTATATTTTTTTTAATGAAATATTAAAAAATGTAAAAGTTTTAATTATTCTTCCGGATATTGTTTTTTAAAATGCTGCGCGGTGAGCAGGCTATTCAAAGCTGATTCATCTGATATGAAAAAACGATAAACTGTATGTTAATGTATGAAATTTTCTAGTAGATAAACAAAGGATTAATCGAAAAATTGTTTCGGGACAAAATGGCAGCCATTTGACACTAAGATATTATTTTTCGATTTAAAAATTGCTCATTTTTTATTGAGTAAAAAAAATTATTCATTAAAAAACAAAATCCTTCGTTTATCTACTACGTTTTTATATGTAGAAGAAACCCGTAAAAATTTCAAGGAAATCGGTGTAACGGTTTTCGAAATATTTTGCTTACCGATTTAAAAAAATGATTTCAAGAAAAACACTTAAGATTTGAATCAAGTTTACGTTTAAATAAAATGCATTTTTTAAATTTATACAGACTCATCTATTCCGGGCCCATATAATTTTATTTAAATCTTCATATATTGGTTTGATAATCCTCAAAACATCAGAGCTGGAGCTTTGTAATCGTGTTTAAACAAAGTCATACATTCTGGCGCTTCATGAAACATACACTTATAACTCCGTCAATTTGCATCCGATTAACTTGAAACTTTTAGGAAATATTTTCAATGTGATATATTTCAAGGAAATGTAAAAACTTAAAAATCAGTTTTTTTTATTTTTATGACTAAGCATAACCCTTTAATGAACCGTTAAACCTGCATCAAAGAAAAACAGTTGCAAGAGACAATAATATCGTGAATCTCCTAATGCTTTCGTATATGTAAGAAATTTTTCTACCCCCGTGACCATGATATTCATATTTCACTCTTGTCCTATCGCCTACTTTCGCAGATACGTTAAGCTCGGGGACCGCCGCCTTTTTCTCCGATTAATGGCAGTCATTTTTCACGGCCTGTATCTCGCAGAAGAACATTGATCGAATCTCCATGATATTACTGCCTCCAAAAGAGTGCGATAAAAATATATTTTCTTAGAATGTATCCGTTAAACTTCACCTTATTATTAATACTAATAATTATTAATAATTATTAATTAAAAGCATCATTGAGAAGAAAAAATACATCGTATTTCTGATAATTCGAGACGGAGAAAAATGAAAAATTAATGGATAAAATATACATATTGTCAAGTGATGAGTTTAAGCTTTATGAAAAATACTTTTATAAAAAATAATAGCACACTGCAAAATTTAAAAAATTGCTCCAAGCACCATAATAGAATTTACATGAAGTTCATTTGCATTCTGAAAAAATTGTTACGTGTTACTTGTTAAAAAAAAACACAGCCATTCAATGTTATTATAAAGAGAGAGTTGTACAAAAAATCCATTCTTCTTATATAATTTCTCGCATAAAATATCTTCATTTTATTTGTACTTTATTATAGCTGTGTCAAAGCTACCGCATAATGCACAGCCTACAGCGCGGAATTATGCAGGAATGGTGAACAAAAGCGTCCGCGCAAAATTAACTCGGTGCCTGCATCCAGGCGCATTATGAACAGATATAAACGGCCGTGTCGGAGCACATTTCGTTATACGATAATATCGCGAACATCGTGCATAAAGTGAAGAGAGAATACCACTTTTTCCGTTGTCTGCGCCAAATGTTCGCACTCCAAATGCTTTGCTCTACGCTTCTCCTCGCATTTCTCATTCATGATGTATGCTTTGTGACTTTCCTTTAATGATGCTGTAAACGGCAAGCGCGTTGTACTTCAAAAAATAATGTTATACTTTCAATCCGGAACGATAAGGAGTGCTTTTTTTTTTTTTTTTTAAAAAGACGTTATCGTCACCTACTTTTTTCCATTTATGTTATTGCACAATGTGCGTGTTTTTAGATACTTCCATATTCGCCGTTACGCGTTAGATAGTCTATAGATATGTGGCTATACGTTTCCGCGGATGTAAGAAAACAGCGAAATGGAACGAGTTTGTTTTATGACTACGATGAGTCTACGTGATCGGACTCTCTTTGCCGATATTCTTCGTCTTTGAAACTTTTTTATAGCTCATTTCGGCTTCTTTATTCATCGCGGCGCTCTGGCGATTTGACTTGTACAATGCTTGCTGGGCGTTATGACTATAAAATATTGTTTCGTGTACTCTTATTTTATGAATAAGGTAATATTTAGATGCATTTCGAAATGTGGCAGATGCGATATTTCGATAATTTAGCGATATTACGAAAGCTCGATTCTTAAAAAATATTAATAATGGTTGTGGATCATTTCTTGTTACGATAATGTGGAAAGAAAAAATTAGGTTCAATATTATAGAGAATGTTAATATCCTATAAAAATTGCTGAGCACGACTTTTATTCAGGAAAATTTTATTTTACACGTGAAAGTTGTATTGAGATAGTTTTTATTTATTCATATAATATTTTTATTTAATTTTCAAGAATTAGATTTAAAAAAAAAAACATTACGTTATATTTCAATATTACGCAAAATATTTGAATTTCTCTTATGAATGTTCAAATCTCTTAATCTAATTAAGAGAGCAGTTTATTTTTTCAAATATTAAACGAATTTATTTTTAAATATTTGTTTTATTGATTTTTTATTTATTTTGTATATATAATAAAATAAAAAATTAAAATATTTATTTTTCAATATGCGAAACTAAAATATTAATAAAAAGAATATTAATCCAAAATTGTATTATTTTTATGTTAACACGTTGAAATATCCTTAAATTATCGTGTACATACAAATATTACGGATAAATTATGAAAATATATTATGAAAATATTTTTGATGTTTGTCGCTTTTCATGAGAGTAAACATAAATCGTTTATTATATTGTTAATATAAATATCGATGAAACATTATTTACAATACAATGTGTAATATTTCTACAAACACTCCTGAAAACAGTTTTTAAAGCGCGGTTCCCTTGAAAATGCTAAATACTGTCGCACGGTTTTTCACCGGGGGATAAATAAAAAGTTATTAGCGGCATCGTAAAAGCTGCTTCTTTTCATTTATTATTATTGCACTTGCAACTCCGAAGAGGGGCGAAGGAAAAAGAGTAACGAGGTCGGGATAGAGAAGATGAGAAGTGCTTCACGAGGTTTATAACGAAGCGTTGTTTTGCGTGCGTTTTTAATGGCTCGCCTGCCTGTCTCAGGCTAAAGTCGTGACTCCACGCCTTTCCGTCCTTTTCTTTCCTTCATCGTCCTCTTATTCTATTTTTCTCTCTTCTTGTCTCCTCTCGTCGCTTTGGTAGGAGCCGTGGCACGGTTTTCGCATTATTTTCCATTTTCTTTTATCCTTCCTCCTGCGTTCCCTTCGCTGAAAAGAGGTCCTTGTGCAAGAAAAGAAGAAAGACGTATGCTCCTGTTATATTCGATATAGATATTTTTCTTCTTCGTTTCGTTATTTCTATTAAAAGCGAACGCGTTAAAGAAAATAGTTATTATGATGTGTAACTACATCCTTTTGCAAAATATTGAACATTATTATATCGAACGTAATATAAATTGATCGGTGTATTGAAGTTTCATTGCCAGACTTTTAATCAAATTTTATGTTTCAAAATATGAAATAAATAAATTTTGATACATACATATATCGTTTTGTACGAAAATTCGCGATACATTTTCGTGGCGTATGATTAATTCTGTTCAATAAATTGAAAATTAATAGCATAGACGATTTGCGTAAAGTTGAAAATACGTTTTGTATGATAATCGTACCGCTAGATAATTGAGAAGATATGGCCGCATTTGTGGATGAAAGTGGAAGAAGAGTTTTTCTTCTTTTTTAACTCTCTTAAGAGACGTCGCAAAGAGTCGCGAACGAGAGACGGAAGTTTTTCAAAGTCACTTTATTCCGTGAAGACAAAGGTTGGACTTCTCTGAGAATAATGGATAATCGAGGAGGTCCTTGATTCTCTATTACGTCGAAATAAAGGAACGACTCGTTCCGAGGCAGGCTTGAATATCGGCTTTTCTCCTTATCTATGACTCTTCTTGTCTATAGAAGAAGATACGCGATCTTCCTTACAACGGATATTTCTCAAAATCGGACCGGCGTTCCTGCAATCTAACGATAGGATCGACGTGCGCATAAATTTCTGTAATCCGCTCGTGTTATCCTTCCGCGAGGTGAATCTTGTGCGATGAATAACTACTTTCGCTTGCCGCAGTTTCTAAAAAACGCGGGAATATTTATGTGACACGTGCTATTAAATAAATTTTCCGTTATATATTTAAATGCAAATAATATTGGCAATAATATTATAAGCGGAATAAACAATATAATATGAATATACACGGTGTTTCTTAATAAGTGCGAAAAATTTTGGGAAATGATAAATGTTGGTCGTTTCTAACATTTATTATAATTTTGTTTTTGTCCCAATTTTTCCAATATTTACTCTAATTTTATTTTTATTTTAAAATTCTTCTCGTAATTCCAAACCTATGCTATTTAGCATCGTGCTGTGCACGATAACGTATTTTATTTTTTTCCTTGAAAACTACTGATTTTATGAAAAAATGAAAGAAATAAAAAAGTTTCTAAATAAATCAAACTTTTTAATGCATATTTTTAGATAATCATATTTCGGCCCATTAAAAAGTTCTAATAAAAAACTGAATAGGAGTTGATAATTTCATTCCCTTATAACAATACGGGAGACTAAAAAAAATTATCTTTAATAAATAACCTTTTTACTAGTGGAAAATATCCACCTAATTTCATTTCTTTAATTTGTTCCAAATTTGAGAAAAAAAATAAGAATCTAATTTTTACCTCCATTTTTGGAGAAGTGTAACTCTACAGCAAGGGATGTAGGAGTATATGTTTATATGAAAAACCCCTCTTAATTTTCGATAAAGAATCATCTCTTAAAATTTTTGGCTTATTAAGAAAACTTATTAAGGATGTTTTGTATGTACAATCTCAGCAAAAAGTAGCTGAAAATCAATATTGACGAATATTCACTTTTGTTGTATTTTGAGTATGAGAAATTGTGTGAAATATTACAATTTGATCTTAGCTACATTGCAGAGATGTATTTTTTAATATTTATTGCGTTTTTACTGAAATATTCCGAATTTTGTGAATCGAAATGATTAACTTTTGGCAGAGAATTTCGCCTTGTGACAGATACATGGCTAATTTCATTGAATTATATTTAATATCTTTTTAACCAGTTAGTACTTGTATAATATTATTTGACCAAATATTTCCTCTGCATCTAAACTTTTACAAATTTTAAGCAAATTCTGAATATTATTTCCATGTGTTTTTGTCATTTGAATCGACGTGGTTATACGTTTCCCATAAGAACACATGTTAATTCGGTGCAAATTAAAATCCCTATAACTTGTGAATGCTTTAGTGAATCGATTTAAAAATTGTACTGAAGATTCTAAATTCATATGTAAAGATTCATATGTAAGGACATTCTGTACAATTTTCATTAAAATCTCAATATTTTGAAAATAGGTACAAAACATCCTTAAGAAACATCCGATATTACACATTAAATTAAGTTTCAAGAAAGCGCGGATTTACGCGTCCGACGGGACTGTTTTCGCGTTGCGAAAAAATTCAATTTCCTCGATATCGGAAACGAAACTAAGCAAGAGTTGAGAAGGGTCGTTCTTATTGAAGTATCGATAAGGATTTTCGAAAATCACGATCGGAATAACAACAGCGCACCAGGTTCTGCGAGAGAACAGGTTGCGAGAAAGAGAGAGAGAGAGAGCCAGCGAGTCGTCGAAGGCTAGATGGGGACCGCGCCGTCGTATCCTGCAACGCGGAGATTTCCCTCAGGTTTTCCATGGAATACGAGAGAGACGTTTGACGTACGTGTCGCGCAGCGACACGGTCGCGAATATACGAGTTCTCCTCTCGCCGGAACTCCCACGTGAGTACCGTACGCGAGACTATCGTCCGCGTTTATACAGACTATCTGTTCAAGACGCGAGGACCTAATGCGGTCATTTCCAGAAAAGCCGCAGCGCAGCGAGCAACAACATGCAGGCAACAATGAGAACTGCGGGACGGGTGAGGAGGCGGGATGAGGAGGGAGGAAACAACGACACACCTGGGAGAGGACCGTCCATTATTTTGTGCCGTTTTGAACGGTCTCGCGTGACTCGATCCTCGCCAGGTGAAACCTGCGGCGGATAAACCGCCCTCGCGTCAATCCATGTAATCCCTCTTAAGTGCATCGGGTAGTTTTCTTTTCTTGTTAGACGCTCGATCGTCCCGAGAGCAGACAAACGCGAGCCGATAAATAAATTCAGCGGGGTAAAATCCGGAGGGTACTTTCCATAAACTCTGAGCTCTCCATTTCACTTTTTCTTAACACGTCGCGAGGGTGAATGGCCGCGCGAACGAAGTCATCTCGGGGCAACGATACGGGGGGAGGGATCTCCTCTCAATTTACAACTCGCGGGGGACAGATTCCTGCTTTAAAACAATATCTTCGAGAAACCCGCCGCGAAACTGGATGCGGCGAAGGCAGAGCGAGAGGAGAGGAAAACGTGTTATGCTCTCAATATGCACAAAAACGGCTGAGGGTGAGCGCCTTGAAGTGAGATGACTAGGGGAGGAGGAGGTTAGCTCTCAAGCCATTGATACCTCGATTGCCTCCGGGGATGTGTAAACACAGGAGACGCTCAACCAGTCCTGTCAATCGATGAGACTTCGCCTGTTTCTCGCGGACCGGTCGCGCCATTTTTGTTTTCTTCTCACAAAGAACCGCAAAGAGATGCGGAATCTCTCTCACGTCTCGGGTCTCTCGGCGTCGAATTTCACGGACAATGAAGTCGCACGAATCGCCGAATGTCGATGTTCTTCCTTAGTCGGAAAATCAGAAGTACGCAGGGGAAGACGCCAACTTCCAGTCTCGTTTTGCGCGCTCGAGCGGATGTAAAGTTTTCGAAATTTTGCAACGTGGATTCCGGGCACGCGCGGGTTAATATCCTTCGGGGTGACTTTGCGCCACCCGGGAGATAATTATGATAATTCGGTCGAGGACGATAATTGAGGAAATCAACTTTGGCAGTATTTGTTGTGCTCCTTCCGTGTCGGTTGCTCGATGCTCTTGTAGCGAATGAGGCAGAAATACAGTATTTCGTTAACGGTAAACCTCTTATCCGGAATGTATTCCTTCGCAAGATTTCGTTTGATACAATTTAATATTAAAAATATATATTTATAATATTATAATTGTTTTTAAGTTAGACAAATTGTTAGAAGGGCTTTAAAGCTTTTGAGAAACTTTTTATATTATATCATTACTTTTAATAAGAGATCTTGCTTTATTAATATTTAGTATCGGTAGTTGCTATTCTTCTTGACTCAGCTTTTAGCATCAATAATGCAAAGTAAATACAACATCTGCTTAAACGCCTTATGTGACTGAATTTTTACTTTTTACATGGCTTTTACCAGCTCATTATATTAATATTGCAAATCACTGAGCAAGCAAAATTTATTTCCTGCGTTATTTTACCTGTGTTATGTAAGGTACATAACGCAGGAAATAAATTTTTTCTTTTCGAGATCGACTCTCATTCTGCAGAAAATATTTGAATACTTCAGATATGTGTCCAAGTAGATTTGATTGATAAATGTTCTGGAATTCAACTTATTGCTTGACAATCTTCAACTGCGTGAATAATGAACTGCGTGGCACGCGAGAAAATCATATTATCAGGACAAACCTGACTAGAATTATTGCGTTAAATCTTACGCATATGATTTTCATGAAAATTTATTACATACAAATATAATAAATGATTTATTAACATTCATATTTTTCATTAATAATTTAAGTAATAATTTTCAACAATTATTATATACGTATAATTAATTCATTACTCTGTCCTTTGTTTATAAATCAATCTTTTTAGTCACATCAATTACACAAATCCTCACAATTTACAATAAAGGTTCATAATTTGTTAATATTTTAACAATATCATTATTTTATTATATCAATTGAAAAAAATCGAGAAAAGCACGATATTCTTCGGGAGGACATCGAGAATGGCTAGATTTAATGCAGAACAATGCAATCATTCATTTTCTGATTAAACGCGTTTTTTTCGCCCTTCAAGCAAACATTTCGCGGAAATCGCTCTTCGAGATATAAACGAATAGTAAATGAAGAGGTAGATGAAAAAGAGAAAGAGAGAGAGAAAGAAAGAAAAAGAGAGAGATGAAAGTTACACGAGAAAATCCCGACAGATAATCAATGTTTCACAATTTGCCAGCCACCGAGTAATAAATTAAGCGAATTTTATTCGCATTTGCATAATCGCATTAAATCCTGATTGCGAATAGTCCATTTGATCATCCATCGAAACGCGTGTTAAATACCTAATCATACATGGATTTTCTGTGTTACGTGCCCGCGATTGGCAGCATGAAAATGTGCAAAATTCGTGCGCGGAATAAGAAAGTTTATGTTTTTTATTGTTATAATTCGCCAACTTTATCATTGATGAATACGTCATATCAATAGCATTATCTTGTTTTTCAACGCTTATTCATTGGCTGACGATCGTTCTGTAGGTCGCATGAAATTGCGAGCAAATATAAAATTTTATGATAATAATTACACGAACGTTTCATATAATTTCACGTGCAGTTTTCGCCTCTCAATGTCATTTGCATATATTTGCCAATGTGCTAATTTTGCAATGCAGAGGGAAAAAAGACATTTGCAATAATTAACAAAACACAACGTCGGCATAAATAATACATGAAATTACGCAAATGATTATAATGTGTAAACATATTTCATTTGTATAACGCAATTTACTGAACCTGCTTGATACATCAATGTCTCGGAATTAGAACGGCCAATGACATACGATATGCCATTTCGTCTAGATCAAAGTCACCGGGCAATATTGGTCGTTCCAATTTCAAGGTATTGCTATGTTACCATAAGGCAAACCGCGCGCATGAATCATCTCGGGTAATTTACTCAAAATGTTTGTTGCATCAACATCTCCACGATAGGCAATTCGCCTAAAACGATCATCAATATTTAAGTATGTTACCTCTGTCAGAGAATCTTGTTACTTATGTATATCATTGGCCTTTTATCAACTTTAGAGAAGGCAAACTCAACTGTTGGCTTGATGAAAAAAAGCAAAAAAACCTCTTATTAGATGCGTAGCGCTGGTGGAAATAAAATTCACTGTTTATCGATTGGATATAAAATTATACGTGCATATAAGAATTTTCCTAGACACGCGTGTGCAGGCGTGTGTTCGTGAAAATCGATCGCGATGCGGCATAGTCGTAGACAGACGGTGAGGGATGAGTTGGCTGGAACGAAATGTCCAGGGATGAGTTCAAGCGGGGGTGAAGTGATGCCGGTCGACCTGACAGGGGGTTCATTCTGTATTTTATGGCTGACTCCCCCTACGCGCGGTGGAGTTAGCTGGCCCGGGTATAGCCATTGGCGATAAGATGATAAGCTCGAATGTATTGGCTCCTATCAAATCGTACGTTTTACTGCTGTAGGCAATCCACATAAACGCCACACGCATCTTCACCTATTTTCATTTATGGTTCTATATATTTTTGCTACATTCTTCCATTATTAAGTCTTTTTATCACTCCTTGATTAAGTCTATCTGCGTGCATTGCGTTTTTATTTCGTTTCATCAATTTTTATTGTTTTCTTGCATCGATAATTTTATTTTCACACTAAATTATTATTTATAGTTTTTAAAAAAAATTATTATTCAACGTAAAAAAAACTATAAATAATAATTTAGCGTAAAAATAAAATAATTGTATTTAATTAATTATTTAGTAATTTTTTTGACGTAAAAAACTAGAAATAATAATTTAAGCGTAAAAAATAAGATTATCGATGAAAATATGAAATTTACTCGATTTACAAGAAAATAATAAATGGATAAAACAAAATAAAAACATAATACACGCAAATAGACTTAATAATCAAACGAGTTTCTAGTTTTATACGTGGCGGCTCTTGTAAGTAGTACGACAAACGCACAAATTCCGTACAAAGATTCATCGGGCGCGGATAGCGCTCAGAAAATTAAATTCCTGCCGCTCAGAACGATGGGATGGGGAGATGGCAAATAAATTACGTTCAATCTCCATCATCGAAAGAGCGAAAGTAGAAGATAGAGCTCGATGAGGGTATGATAGGGAGACTGGAGAAGATAGAAAAAGAAAGGGAGATAAAGACGAGAAAAGAGGAGCTCTCCGGTTTCGTTTGAGAAACTCGGGAAAGAGTCTGGAGAGCCAATAAGTATGTCGGACTCTCATTAGGAGTTGGTTAAAAATACAAAAGAGCAGTCTCTTTTTTTACTAGGAGTACTTTAGGATCTTCATAGCGAAGCAAAAATTACTAATCGATCGAACCGTGAATCATAATGATCGAACATAATCGATTGTTTGCTTCTACTCTGATTGAGCTCGAGAGCAACAGTAGTTTAAAGAATTATTTTTCGTGCTCTCTTTATCAGATTTTGCCTATCCTAGTTATCCTAGCAATTTGATATTCTATCGGATATAGCGAAGATAAACTTACTCGCCTATTCGACGAGCTCGTGAAAAAGCTGGATCATAAATAGAGAACTTAATCGAATACGTGTCAGAGAATAGTGAGTGTGCGATCGACCAAGAAACGCGGCACCGCATTTATGTCGTTGGGAGATAGCACCGAGATATAATAAAAATTCGAAATAAGAGATTCTATAGAGATTTGGTTTCTTTTACCAGTTTTCTGCGCTGCACATACGTGTTATAATATTCGTTCAGTAAAGCTGACACAATATGCTTGGTGTATTCTTCTTTCAAATGCATTCTCCATGAATAATTAATGACATATTCGATTAATTCGTAAATAATAATTCATATATAAAAATATAATAATATAATATATTATGTAATTTATTTATTAAGAAAGTTACTTTCCCAAGCAATATTGGAGACAATTGTTGCTCGTTTTTTAAGTTATATTTATTTTGCATCAAGTTTTCGTTCGATGATTCTAGAAAATCAAGTATTCAAATGGTTTTTGACATTTCTAATCGATATTCACGTTTTCATGCCTTAATTAATTCAGAAGTAAAATTTATTTTGAACCTTGCTATAATTTAGATTTTATATTTATATGTTACAGATGAGTCTAGTTGCAGATGAGGCTAATCTAGTAGAGACCTAATGAAGTTAACTCTATTGTTATAAATGTATCGATCTCTCGGTGAGTGATAGATTTTTATTTTATAATAAAGAAACGCCAGGTATATATAGATATTAATATGTAATATTTTAAATTATTTGTCTTTTTAACTTTTATTTGTTGCATACAAATATGGATGTTTTTAAATTTTATTTGATTTCGCCTGTATTTTTATTATTTTTTTTACGAGGACATTTTATATATTATATGTCTTGTATTGTTCGTTCTGTATATATCTTGAAAGTTCAACACAACTTTTAGATGCAACCTGTCAAATGTAGTTATGCTACAACTTTTATTACTGCAAATGCAAATTTATTTAGTAACTTTTCGAGTCAAAATTTTTCTGCCACTTTTGACCTCAATATCCAATCTATTTTATACTTTAAGTAGCCTATAAGATTATTTTATTTTGAAACTATTTAATCTATAATTTTGTCGAAAGCTTCTCTTTTAAACTTTCAAGTTGAAAATTGTTCGTTTGCTGTCTATTGAAGGTACGAAGCAAGAAGCTCAATATAATTCCTACATAAATTAAATTTATCAAAATCCTTCAAAATCTATAACTGCAAAAAATAGATTAAAAAACAGAAGCAAAATTTCGACTCGGGGACACATAAAATTTCTATATGAAAATTTGAACTTGAATGTTTCACATAAAAATACGTAGGATTCGATTGAACAATATATGAATATATGTACATATTATTGTAAAGGGATACTTGAATATATTACAGGGAATACATTCGTATGAGAACCGACGAAATTTCAATTTTTTAGAATCCACGCATGCAGAGATAATATAATTTAAATCTTATAGAAGGAAGAGGAAGATATATGGACGGTGTCATGCGTGTACATATATCTTCTACATGCTCCATTTTCGCACGTTCATCCCAGATTTATATCGTTCTTAGAATTCTTCAGATTTTTCTTTCGTTATATCTCTGCTTCTCCCTTCTTTATTTCGTTTAGTTCATGACCTGTTTTCGGTATCACGCTTCATTTCTCGCTCCGCGCGTGACACTTCACGCGCTCTCGGATCGATCGTTAAGTATCTTTGACTCGTTTGCATTAAGCGCTCGCTATATAGTCGTTTTCTTCCTTGATGTGCTCGAGAAAGCTATTAAGATACGCTACGATACTGGCCGTCTCGTGAAATGAACTTTTACTAGCGGTATTTAAAAGGAGTGCTGATTGTCAATAAAGGCCATTGTAAAGTTTTCTTCGTGAACGATTTTTACGCGAGATCTCTTTTACGATATAATTCTCGACGGATGGTACAGATAAAATAGAGAAAATAATGAATAGTCTTCAGCAAGTCTCGTCGAGGATACGAATAAACGAAACGCACGACAATAGGCTTTGCTATCGCTTTGATTATCATTAATCATCGTTCGAAAACAGGCGCAGACACTTATAAAGCGTTAATTGAAGTACGAGGGAGAGAAAGAGAGGGCGAAAGAAACGTAAGTACTTCCTTGTAAGAGCTTACCGGGTGACAATCTTGTAATCACTTTCATCCGAAATTGGAGTTTTCGAGGCGAGCTTTCGGGACCAACGAGAAATATCGCGCTGAGCCGCGGATTTATAAGGAAAACCTCGTCCACAATATTCGCGAACTTTCAAAACGACTTTACTTCTTAATAAGATTCAACGTTCCAAAATGAAATTCGAAGCTTGTGTGCAGGATGAAGGTCGTTTGGTGGCGGCAGCGTGCTTTTGCAAACTTTCTTGGCCAAACTTTCGAAGCTTCCTGTGCCCCCTTTTTTTCCTAAGGAGTATATCTTCGGGAAGAACCCCCGTCCAGGAAGTTGCGCATACACTGCGTTTCGACAGCGTTGCACATAAAACATTTTTATTTGCCGTTCTTAACGCCTGTTTCTCCCCCGTATTAACTTTATTGCGGACTTTATTGCAATGTATTACTTATTGGAAGAGACGAAAAAAATAATGTCTGAAATGGAAAATAAACACTTTTATGGAAAAGCTATTTTTTTCTATTAGATTATAAATATATATTATAATGATGTATTGAAGTGTAATAAATAAGCTTTAATTGTTAATTAAAAATTTTGAAAAATTCATTTTATGAATTAAAGATAGTGTAGCTACTTTTCTCATTAAAGATTTAGGGTAGCTATTTTTCTCATCAGAAAAAAGCAGTAGTTATTAAAATAATTGTATATTATTTTTATAGAATTTTCGAAAAATTCATTTTATCAATTAAAGATTTAGCGTAGCTATTTTTCTCATTAGAAAAAAAAACAGTAGCTACTAAAATAATTGAGTATTATTTTTTTATTAATTTATATATATTTATATATTTTTATATATTTTTTTATTACATTAATTTTATTTATATATATATTTTTTATTAATTTATATATATATTTTATTTTTTTCTTACACTTTTTACAAACCTATTCTTATGTTTCTCAGTAAAAATTAGTCAAATGAATTTTCTGTACATCTTTATATCTATTTATTCTCATGAAAACTAAACACTTTAGAATAATATTTTACTTAATTATAATTATTTACGTAATTATCTTAATAATCTGTCTTTTAGAGTATTTATCATACTGTTTAGCTGTTTGTAAAAGTAAATTTTTATCAAATTACTTTATTTGTTGAATTTAAGGCATAAATTACAAGTTACAAGTCTCTACATTGGCTTTAGGAGAGAACATATCTTTTTCCAAATCGATATTGCTTTACTAAGTCGTAAAGGAAGATAACTTTGTCGCAATTTTGTTTGGCATTGATAAGTATTTATTGCCATCAGATGCCGTGATCTCACTACGCTTTCCTTCGTCTCGTTGCATCTACACTTTCACATCTAGACCTCTCCTTTCTTGTTTCGCTTGTCACTGTATTCTTCTCTCCCTTTGTCTTTATTTAATTCTCTCTCTCCCTCTCTCATATATATATCAACTTCCATGTCTCCCGGTTGGAGCTTACTAACTTTGCTCCCTCTATAACTCCCGCCAACTGTTATCGCCTCGTTGTGTACAGGGTGTCCCCATTTCCGCGATCGCTCGAGCATTTGCCACAACTTTGAACAGAAGCTCGCAAACGCGCGCGCTTCGAAACGTGAAATTGATTTCTCGGTAACGTCAGATTATTATCGGCAGACGGCGCAATAATCCCCAAAGTTTATACACACTTATAAATTCGGGTCTGTACATTTGAGATCGGTTTCTGGACTGTGGTGCTGGGAAATTACTTGGAAAATTCCGTATGAATTTTATTCGTAATTTAAATGGTGACTCTCCGTTCTCTGTTCTCGAATTAAAATGTAAGATCTATTTCCGCGCGCATAAAACCATGAATTCAAGAACCGTTGCATAAAGAACGAGTTTTTTCAAGCCGAAGGAAAGGCACGCGGTGGCCGCGATATTTCCCGACGTCTTTTTCTCTCCCTCTCGTTCTCGTTAAGCGACCGCCCGGTTCGACGGAAAAGCGAAGCGGAATCGTAATTTTTCTTACATGCTACATGAATTTCCTCGAGAGTATTGCCATCGGCAATCGGCCGTAGACCGCGGCCATTGGTCGGGGATCGTGAAAATAAAATACCGTCGAGGCGGGGGTGGGCGATCCGGGAGAATCAGAGTTATCGACGTCGTACGACGCGGAAGGAAAATGAATGGAACGAAAGAAACAAGGGGTGGAGGAGTCGAGAGAAGCCTCGACGAGAGCGAACGAGAGCGGGGCGAAAGAGAGGGTGACGAGGAGGATTGGACAACATTAGGGGAAGGGAAGAGGGTGGATAGGAAGTAGAATCGAATGATTCTGGCTGGTTGATCAATTTCATACGCTTGGACCTCCTACGGCGGGCTATCCATCACGTGGCATTTGACCCTTCGTTTCTTCGATTTTTCCTACCTCCAGCTGGTCGGCCGGCGCGCCCCCTAATTCCCAACCCAGGGCCCCTTTTCACCCTTCTCACGCTGTTTTACCCCGTCGGGAGATCACGATATCCCGACGGCGACGAGGGCAGCGCAGATCGCTTCCGCCATCGTCGTCCTCGTCGTCGTCGCGGCGACAAAACGCCTGCAAATTGCCAGCGAGTTACGAAATGCTGATCCCTCATGAAAATGAAACGAATCACCCTTTGTGTAACGACACTTTTTTTTTCTTTCTCCTCGCTTCTGTCATCGATCTTTCTTCATTAGCGACGCCGGCGGATTACGGTAGTCCGTGCCAGAGCGTATTGCACGTATACATATTTATATCGAAAAAAAGTTGCCGACGTCGCTGCTGTCGCTGTCGCCGTTGTGGTTAATCCTCTTTTGTTAGTTCGT
The DNA here is from genome assembly GCF_003227725.1 of Camponotus floridanus. Taxonomy (NCBI): domain Eukaryota; kingdom Metazoa; phylum Arthropoda; class Insecta; order Hymenoptera; family Formicidae; genus Camponotus; species Camponotus floridanus. Next base: position 143,954 of record NW_020229503.1, read on the forward strand.
GCTGTCAAAGCGCGTTTACGACTTTTTAATTTACCGCTGCGAGCATTAAAAGCAAAACCGTCGTCGACGAATTAAATTAAACAAAAAAAAAGAGAGAGAAAAAAAGCTTCGACGCCCACATGTCGAAAAAAAATGAAAAGTTCGCGGATAATTAGTCTTTACAAGTCTCTAATTGGATTAGACGCAAGTCAATTCTTTTCCGAAAATTTGATCAGAATTTGTGAGTGAGATTACGATTATTTGATAATTTTATGGAATTCATCTCTGAAACTATCGAAAGAATCAAACTGCAAAGTATTTTTACGAGGAAAGAAATTAAAATATGTCATTACATTGTAATTACACGAGTTTATGCCGTTTTCTAACAATAGGTAATATCACGAGTGTGCGACCTGATGACGCGTGCAACTTGTGCAATGTGCATAGAGGTCGGAGAACAGTGGCTTTGTGAGGAATAAACACATTTTCTGTGTGGTAGCGCAGTACGCGGGTTAGGTACATGGCCTCTACACGGATTTATTCCCAGGGACATATCCGCGAAGTTACGTCGCTCATGGGAGCGATAGAGCGTCGAGCTCTATCGAGTCCAGGAGGGGAGTATCTTCAATTACGGTGCACATTGTTGAGATTGAATGTGATAAAAATATTGACCAAGATAATACGATGGTTAGTTTTAATTTACACTGCTGATGGAAGCTGACCATCGAATTTTACGGGTGAATTTTTCTAGAGAAATTTTATTGCGTTGGAAATGAACTTTTTCCCCAATGTTAATTTAATCAATTTTAAATTTATAAATTTCTCTGTTAACTAGGTTACATTAAACGAAATGAAATTCAATATATTATAAGAGATCTAACACATTTTCTTTTATATTATTACGCGGTAATAAGTCAAGATTAAAAATTAAAAATTATCAAATATTATTAAGTTATCTTTTTAATACAATTCATTACTGCGTCTCGCGGACGAAATCATAACTTGGAAGCTGCTGCATATTCGCTTTTTAATTCTCTGTTAAAGTTTACCTTGCCGATATTTTATTAGAGGGTAGCGCGTCTTTCGCGAGAATTATGCAATTCCGCTGATAGGAAAGCCCTCGGAGACAAGAGAAATACGAGCCACAAACAGTCTACAGTTGTTGTTGAGAGATATATATTATTCAGTTTTAAAGAGATCGTGCTGTTTAAACACATGCTATTCGCATGATATTCTATTACGGAAGGTTTCTCTCCCGGGATTTTATCCCGCGAAACTGGAATCACACATACACGCACACACGCACGTATACCCCACATATGCGCCGTGTTGTTACCGCTTGTGCTGCGTCACATAATTTCTATTTTCTATTCACACCGGCAGCTTGTATAACATTTACGTAAATGAGCTTTCTGAAGTATGTTCGTAAATTGTTTGCGTAACATATCGGTACAACAATTCGTTAGCTCGTACTAGTTGAGCTACCTTTTCTAGTAGATAAATGCAACTAGTAAAAATATGTACAATTGCAGAACGTGTTCTCAAGAAAAGTCTCAAGAAAAATATGTTCTTTTCTCATAATCATATTTCATTATGAAAGCTCTTTTTGCTGAGCTTTTGCTTGCAAGTTTTGTTGAAACAAACATAGATATTCATCATGTATGTATGTACATATACAGGGTGTTTCTTAATATGTGCGAAAAATTTTGGGAAATGATAAGTGTTGGTCACTTCTAACATTTATTATAATTTTGTTTTTGTTCCAATTTTTCCAATATTTACTCTAATTTTATTTTTATTTTAAAATTCTTCTCGTAATTCGAAACCTATGCTATTTAGCATCGTGTTATGCACGATATTTTATTTTTTTTCTTGAAAACTATTGATTTTATAAAAAAAATGAAAGAAATAAAACAGTTTCTAAATAAATCAAACTTTTTAATGCATATTTTTAGATGATCATATTCCGATCCATTAAAAAGTTTTAATAAAAAATTGAATAGGGGTTCTTAGTTTTATCTTCTTATAATAATACGGGAGGTCGAAAAAAATATTAATAAATAACCTTTTTACTAATAGAAAATACCCACCTAATTTTAGTTTTTTAACTTGTTCCAAATTTGAGAAAAAAAATAAGGAATCATTTCTTAAAATTTTTCGCACTTATTATGAAACACCCTGTATAGTAGTATAGTATAGTACATGTATAGTACATGTTGATATATTACATTAAATCGTTGCATCTTTTCATGCTCGGTGTAACCGTGATATTTTAATAAGCTGCTATCATTTTAAATCTTTGAGGTCGGGCGATCGCATATACAGTTTAATAGTCTCTATGCTGCACTACGTTGTTCCACTCTTCTGCCCTGACGTTTCTAGGATCATGATTAACAAGAGTACAATTTCTAAGCATGAATTATCATTCTCTTTCAACAATTAGATAATAAAATTATATTTTAGAAACATCGCGTGATGAATAACTAAATATGTAAATGCAAAGATAAGCCAGTTTATTCAAAAGATCATAGGGAGAGGCTATTTGAATAGATTAACCTTAATTTCCATTTATTTTAAATTGATGAAATCGTTATTAGAGTACGTAAATACTTAAAAAATTCCTTCCATTAAATCGAAGCTTAAATAAAACTTGAACAGCATGATGTTTTTTATTTATTAATATGAATCTTAATATATTATTATATTCAATTATAATTATATTATTATATTATATTATTATATTTATTAACATGAATCTGAATATATTATTATATTCTCTTATTATATTATTATATTCAAAATATTTTTTTTATTCAAATTATCTGCTGTACTTTGTACTGTCTCCAGATAAAACTTGAATTTTGCTAAATAGGAGAGTCCCAACATATCTGTATCTTTAAAAAGATAAAGTTGATAAAATTAGAATTATCGCAATAGATTTATCTTATACGTAAAATTGAAATCAAGTTATTCACGGACGAGAAAATTTATATCTCGCATTTATAGTGAAAATAATTATCCAATAATAGAATTATGACTTTGAACCTACCGATGTAGGTCAGTATGTCAGTATTAAATGCTAATACTGCAATAATAATGAAATAACGCGCAATCATTAATTTAGAACACGCTTATCTCGTTTTACTATTTGTATAATAAAAAATCATTAATACAAAAAGAAAAAAAAATACGATAAAACGCAAAGGGAAAGATAAGCGGATAGTCGTTCGAAGATTGTGTTGTCAGGAAAGTTCTCTCGCGCAGTAGGAGAAAAAAATAAGAATAAACCCCTGAAAAAACGATTGTTTGCGTGAGACGAGTTCTTATTACAGCAGGGCGTAATCGCATTGCGTAATTGGAAAGTATATTCAAGGCAGGAAATTCGGTGTAACATTTTATAACTTAATCCGCTCGCAGAGGGGAAGAAGCAATCGCATTATTGCAATGTAATTATATAAGTTCCAATTACGCAAATTGCCGCCGAGCAAATGACTGCTCTCCCGAAGGTGAAAATTGCTCGTCGTGCATAAAAACAGGCGACAAGATTATTGGTCCGGCGATAAATGCATCGCCGATCGCGCAAATCCATTAATGATCGCGCGCGAATATCATAAATTCCACCCTCGGAAAGACGTGAGCCGGAATGCGTCGAAAGACACCGGAAAAGCTTGGCGCATCGAGACATTGGTCGTAGCAAGTAGCAGGTAACCGATCGGGGGTGGAAGAGAGAGAAGGGGAGAGAGGGAAAAGAAAGGAAAAATGCGAGAGAGAGAGAGAGAGAGAAGAAGGGGGAGAGCGAAAAGAAACGGGATAGAGGCGACATAGTGAGATCTCTTGGCAATTTGTCCTCACCCTCCCTTTCTCCATCTCCTTTTCTTTCGAACGACCCGCTCTCCTGCTCTTCCTTCCTCTTTCTCTATCTGCTCTAGCAGGGTAGTGACTATCGATCTAGCGGGTTCGTAGGGTGTGGTTGTGTTGGCCGTCGTCGCGACGCCTCCGCCCTCACCCTGTTTTCTACCCTCTTTTCCCAGTCAGATCGAAATACGTTCGGCACGTGGTCCCCCGCACTTCAGTGCACGCGCTTTTACTTCGCAAAGTCGGGTGTGCTGGCTGTTGCTCGTCCACTGATCCAGCCTCGACCAACCATCCGGCCTTGGACGATTCACGTGACTGGGACACGCGAAGTCAGCGGAATATTTTACGAAGTATGGCACGGGACGCGTTTTCGAAGATTGAGCTACAATCGATATGATGAAAATAAAAGTTGCGAACAGCAGTTGCCGAATATTCCGCTCCTGGTAAAGTGTTTTTTTTTCTTTCTTTTTTTTTTTTTTTAATATTCGGGCAATGACGTCCGATATTGTTGAGATTGTTCAATTTCGAGATGTATATAAGCAAAGTTCTACAGATGTTACGAAGTTTCGTGTTCTCTCTGCCACTGCTTATACTTTTCAAATCTTTTTCCTCTTCCAGATAATCTTTTTACCTTTCTGTAGTATGTAAATTAAATTTCTTCATTCCTTCTCTCTTCTTTTCTCGTTTGTTTTTATCTTAAAATTTCTGTTGTTACTTAATAATAGTGGTCACATGTCTAATGCAGTCTATTATAAATATTAATTAGCATGCAACAAAAAAGGGAAAGATAAATTTTTATTTTAGATTCTATACACAGTAAAAAATAAAATGTTAATTATAACATTTTTCACATGTCCCAGAAAGTTCACTCTAAATTTTAAGTTAAAATAACTCATTCGTCGTATGTTATTTATTGACAAACTAAAAATGTTAAATAATTGACGTGATACTTCACATTTATTTTTGTTATCGTGACTTTAAGTGTAATGTAAAAATAACATACAAATTAATTAAAAGTTACATGAAAAAAATAGTTACAATAATTCGTAAGAATTCGTAAGAAATGATGACATTAACATATAATAGTGATTATTTTAACTTGAATTATTTGTAATAGAAACATTTGATTTTAATAAATTTGATTATTTTGTGTGTTAAAGTTCAAGATTATTTGAAGATTCATTTTAACTTTTCCTAGAACGTTAAACTGACTTTGAGACATTGAGACGTTGATTGCTTAAAATGATTACGTTAAAATAATATTCCATTTCTAAGAGACATATACAAAGTGTTAAGTTATGAAGTTGACATGTTGACATGAAGTGTTAAGTTATGAAATGTAACACGTGAAAACGTTATAAAAATAATAACATATAGGTTGTATGTTAATTTTACATTAAAGTACTAATCAAAACGTGGTAACACAAGAAAATTTTAACATATGGACCCATGGATTTTAAAATATGGACACATATGGATTTTTTACTGTGCAAGTTTATGTACAAAAGATATAGCTAGCATATATGTATATATATTTTTCATTTCTATTTCATATACTATTTGGTCCATCTCTGATCCTATTACAATTCAAAATGTAACTTCGGCTATAGCAAATTACTTAAGGCGGATTGCAGTCAATTATTTATCAATGTGGAATTTATATCCTAATAAGTTGTTTAATAACACAGAATTTACTCACATGTGCTATTATCTATATATTTCACATAACAATACCGCAATCCGCAATAATGCGAAACATTATTTAGCCGACATGGAAATATTTCAATTATCGCAGAATTTTGGAAACAATAGCACATAGCTCCAGATTTAATGGACCCATCATAAATAAGGAAGAACGAGGAAAGGATGAGATGGAGTGTATAAAGTGGTTCTTCGAGGTACGGATAAAATGGCGAACGGCTTAAATCATTATGGTTGAGTTTACAGCCACAAAGCTTTGCAACACATGCTAGGATACTTGCTCACCGAACATCACCTCATCCTAACTCAACCTAACTCAATCTCAAGAACTTGGCGATCCATCTCCTTTTAATGCCCTGCTCTCTTGTCAATATTAAAGTTCATGCATGAAACAGAGCGTATCAACGCAAATATCCCGGGTACATCCGCATATGTGGCTGCGCTTTAACGGATCGTTTACATACGCGACACACATGTAGCCCTGAGCTGTGTGTACAGGTGTCCACATTGCAGATTATCGTATGACATGTTTGAGGGATTTTAGGCAAGAAGGGCGAGCAAAATAAATAAATAAATAATTGTCCAGAATTAACTAGACTCTAAGATTTGTCGCTATATAACATAAAAATATGTCAATAAAAATATGTTAATAATATCAATAATAATAAACTCTAGCTTTGTATGTATTCTTGTATGCGTGGTAAATCGACAGGTGGTTATACATATTTTAAAGTTGAATATTTTTACTATTAACTGCCTTTTAAATTATTCATATCGAGAGACAATAAATTTCCGAAATATAATTTTCCATAACATTCTCTTATTATTTTTAATTTGCTTTTTTTAATATACGATGTATATCTGTTTGTATGTGTGCATATGTTTTATGTATGTATATATGTTTATATACATGTGCAATTATGGAAATATATATAATGTGAATTCAGATATTAATAATCTATAAGAATGGTAAATACACTTATTACATTTGCGCATTTTTATCATAATAAATAAAAATTTTTACATTTTGAATATAAAATTTATTTACTCACCGGTATGATTCACAACTGCAGAGTTGTAGTACACAGGGTTGTAATCTGTAAAATACAAATATATTTAAATTATATTTAAAGTTGAAAAATAATTAGTATCTCACAAAAATAATTATTGTGTTTAATTTAATTTTTCACTTTTTCTTTAAAGATTTAACTTAAAAACACATGATAAAAAAGTTTATGTTTTTACAAAATTATGCAAACTTGAAAAAAATTTTCCAAACAAACTTTTATAAGCATTGTTGAAATATTTCCCATATAATCTCTCATATATCTACATAAAAATATTAATTATTACAAGTATTTTAAATTTATAAATATTCAGTCATATTAAATATGTTAAAATAAATTTAGAATATATTTTACATGCATAGATTTAAAATATATTATACACAATAATGTAAAACTGATTACTATTTATTACAAAGATCAACAAGTAATAAATTTTACAACTAATGTATAATAAATTAAATTATAAATAATTTACCTCAGGGTTGTTCCGACATCATCTGATATCACCTTGAATCTCTTTCATTTTTCATGTGTTCATTTTCTAGTATTTTTTCTAGTACACACTTTGAAACCATGATTAATTATTACACGCACTAATCAACAGAATACGACATGCAAAGTTGCACGGCACTCTTGATGTTAATCGCACGCGACATGCGCATTTTATTATCTTATTATGACTGAAAAATAATGCGAAAACAATGATATTCGATAATCACGCATTAAACAATTCGTGCGCTATTCGCCGTAATAATGCTATCTTTGTTGTAAACAAATTGTGTATGCAGTGTGAATTTATCATTTCGCTTTATAAATGAATAAATGTAAGTTAATATTAAAGATAAATTAATATACGACGACACGGGGGAAACGCTACCTTCCCACACGACCCTCGCTGTACGAATGACAACAAAGCGACCAAGTCTAACGCGTTGTATTTACATTCCGCCCGCTGTTTACATTCCACGCGCGGTCGCCTGGTTATCATTCGCACAGTGAGACTCGAACGAGAGAGATGCTCCGTGTGTGTGCGTGTGTATTAATATTAATTATATATATTAATTAATAGAAATATAATAATTAAATGAATATATATATGTTTATTTATTTTTTTATTTATTTATTTAACACGAAATAATAAAGTTATTATTCGTCCGAATGACGATGATTTTGCATTAAATATTTATAAATTTTCTCCTAATAAAATTAATAAAATATAATAAATTATAATAATAACAAATATAAATATTAATAAAATATAATATTAATAAATAATAAAATGCTTCTCGCAATAAAATAAAATACACGTCATGATTAAAATGTCGGGAATGCCATATAAAGAGTCTGTGTAATTGTTATATTCTGTTGATTAGTGCGCGCGTAATTAATTGTAATTAATCGTATTTTCGTGAGTATGAGTTCCATAGAAGAGTACTAAAGAATAAACGCAAGAAGAAAGAGGTCCAGGATGACATCAGACGACGATGGAGCAATCATGGAGTGAGTAATTTATAACTTGTTTAATTTATGATTTGCTAATGTGTATTTGATATAATTTTTGTATATCAATTTGTAGATTAAAAAAGTAGATTAACATTTGATAAGTTATTTAGAACGCAAATAAAGAATTTAATTTTATGTAATAACTTTCTGTGACATTAACATTTCTTTGAAATGTTTTATATATATTTTTAATAGTATTTATATATATATATTTTATAGATAGAGAGAGATTTTATATACGTATACACAAATTATATATATAAACATATATACAAATACTGGAAAACATATATACAAATACTGAAATAAAATATTTAATTGAATTATAAAAATTTATGTATATTTAATTAGGCACATAATTTCTATTTTTATATAATAGGAAATTTTTTTATAGGAAAAAGAATTTTTTAACGATGAACATAAATGAAACAACGCTTTTTTGTATAAAATGTTTTTCGGTAAATGCATGTACTGTCGTTTTTCATTTTTTAAAAAGTAAATTTTAGCATTTAATTTAAATTAGAAATATATAAGAAATATATAAGAAAAATTTAATTTTTTTTAATTGACAGCATCTTATGTCTTGTGAAGTGCATAAGCTTAATTAATCTTTATTGCTCAGTTTGCTTCAAGATTACAGTCTCGTTTGCAAATTACATGATCAATATTACGCTTTGTAGATTATTGCGATTCAAGGAATCGTTCATCATCACTGGATAAATAGATTGCTGTCAACACGAATTATGCAAAAGTTGAGTTGAACAGAAACCTATATCGATCCTATGAGAGATTATAGTTAGTTGTATGTTTGACTTGTAATTTGAAGTCTAATATGACAGTTGACAAGTTGCAACAGTAGACTCAGATACTTCAGGTATTGATTTAGATATTTCTTACATTTATTTTGCTAAAGAAACTTTAGGTTAGACAAAAATTTTTTAAATTTGCGTTGAACCATTCAAATAGTAGATACAACAAATATTGGTTTAACATTTCTCATTCGAATTCACAGTTTTGGCAAAAAATAATAAAAAAAAAGCAAGATGTTTTTATTCTTGCTTGGGCTCAAATTACCGCGTTTTATTGGGTTTTACTCTTTGGCCAATTTTTAATTAATTTTCAAAAAAATATATGTATTATGTGTAGGAAAAATATAATCTCTTCTTTATAGGCTTGTATTGCACAAGCCACTGGCCTATCTCAGGTTGTAATTTAATAACTCCTTCTCTGAGAGTAAAGTAAATTATATTTTATTGAAATCTCGTGCAGTCTTACACCGTTAATATGTCGACTTGCATCTGCGCCGCCACATGTTCAACATTACAATTAAAATAATTATCAGCGCTAAGTAAAATATATATATGCGCTCTAGAGATTTTTATTAGAAATAAAAATTACATTAATGTCAGATTAGATAGGTGATATTAAATCAATATATATATCTTTATTTGAATTATATAAGATTGCTCATACTTTACAAAATTAATAATATCGCATGCGCATAATTAATGATATTCGTTTTTAAAAGAAGAGAAAGAAAATAAGACAGAATTAAAGAAATTAAATTAAAAACAATTATTAATATTTTGATAAAAAAATTCCATGAGTCAAAATTTTAATTTAATTTAATTTATAAAAATTATATACATACACAATGAACATAATTGTAACATAGTTTAATTTAGAATATAAAAATATAGTACTTTTTTACAATTTTTAAGGGATTTTAATTAATATTCTTACTACACTTAAAATTTTTGAAAACTTGCACTAAGCTCATATTTTTTAATTATAGAGCTTTATTTCGTAAAGTATGTGAAGTAATGTAGTAAATAATGTATTAACAATCTTGTTATGAATTACTATTACATTAGCATAGATGTTTCGATCGCTTCTTACCCTATCTATTTACGCGGCAATGAGGGGGTTTACCTTTACCATCCGTATTCCCCACCCTTAAATATATTTCCAGTTATCCATAAACCACGTTCCGAAATTCCGCAGCGTCGCGGCTTATATCGTATGGCTGATAACGTGGCGTCTGCAAAACCGTAAACAGCCCTTAAACGCACCCTTAATCCTCATCGTGGGGCTTATATCCTTTCCCCACGTTGCTCCCACAGGGATTGCCTTTATAAATATCTCAATCTTCTGGCCGCATCGCGCCGATCGATCGAAATGGCGCATTTGCGAATCCGCTTCTTCTTGCAGGCTGAACGATTTGGATTAATAATTTTATATTTGATGGCACAGCACGCTGTTTGTTTCCTTTATTGATCGTATAAATATTACGATTATCATTCTCACAGAACATCGAAAAAATGTATTTGCGTTAATTTAGCATAGAAATTCCTGCGAGGATAAAGAGAGAGAATAAAAATATAAATTTGAATAATTAATACAGCTCGATCAGATTGCTCGAATTTTTTGAAACTGCGATCTCTTGTTGATTTTTTAAATTTCGCTATTTTAATCTCTATTAATTCTGGATTTATTTCAAATATTTCGTTTATTTGCTGTATTCCTTTAATTATTAGATTATTTTATCGAAATTTTAGTTTTATAAATTCATGGGTTTTTTTAGTGTATTGATTTTTTAGTTTAATTATCCTTTTATTTATTCTTATGCAATTTTCATTTCAAATTTGTCAAATCTTTCATACACATAAAACAACGATTACATCATTATAGAGGTATTTAAATCCACTTTAAATACGAAGTTGCATTCGAAATAAATTTTATATACGCACACTTTAAGCGTAATTCACTTTTTCGACTTTTTTTACCTGCCCTGCTCGTTTAAAAACAAGGATCTTTTTCGATGCATGATACGCTGAAATAGTCACTTTGCCATCGATTCATGATCGGTTCTCGTTAGAGGTATTTTGCCGGTGCAGATTAGCAGTGACGCGTGTGTGCAACGTCAAGAGCCAGAGGCGATTCCTGACCGACGACGTAACGAGTATGACACGCACTATTAAGCGCACCGAGAGACAAATCCCTTAAGCCAATTTACGTGGCTAACTCGGCTCACGATCTTATCCTCTCGGTAATGGCAATGGATAATGACGAAAAAACTCTATAAGCACCGAAGGGCACCGCGCCCTTCGATCGCAGCGAGGTACGTTTATTTCTTTTGTCGTTGCGACCAACTGTGCCGCGCGAATGCTGCTATCCAGGGTGTTTTCACTCCCCCGAGTGACGTAACCTATTAAGGAGGGGAAAAGTGGGGAAAAAAAAGTCGGACGAGGGAATCTTCGGGCCTGTCGGCTATGGGTTCGATCATCAATCTTCATGGCAGACCGGAAGGTTTTCTAACGCGTTGCGTAAAACGCTTTTCCTCGGGGCGGGGGATGGGGCGGGCGGGGAATCACGACGTTCCGAGGCTTGTCACGGGAGGTAGTATCATAATTATCGTTCGAACGGTGCGAAGATGGACGAGTCATTGTACACTGAAAAAAGAATTTAGTAAACACTAGAATTTAATAACAATTACTAAATGATTTGGGCAAATAGTTCTAATTAAATGTGTGGTAACAATTACAAAAAAAATTAATTGAGTAAATAAAATATTTAGTTTAGACTATTTAAATTTAATTCATTCAATTACAAATTTGATTCGTTTAACAAAACTTTAATAACTGTAATCAAACTTTGGTAGCAGAAAATAATATATTTAATAAGTATTATCAGATATTTGGTAATTTTAACTAAATCATGATAACGAGAAATTGAAAAATTAAAATTAAAATTAATTAAAATCAAATTTTTTAATTATTATTTTTTTATTTATAATTTATACTTGCATATTGCACTTTACATTTTAAATAGGTAATGAATTATTTTTGTTAATGAATTATTTTTGTTTAACGGATTATTTTTGTTTATTTGCCGGATATTTACTTATCCGACTTATAAAATCAATTTAATATCTGAAACTCTTGTATTGAGAAATCAGAAATTAAATTGAACAACATATTTTTAATCTTATTTGTTACTCTTTGCAAGCTTTATATAATTCTCATAACTAAACTTAAATACGAGAAAGATAGCGCATTTCACGTCGTATAGCGATGAACGAACAAATTAACATATCCTTGCGTGCTTGCGCGAAACTTTACACGACTTACCAAAATTTGTTAATAATTATCAATTATTTTATCAAACATGTTGACCTAACTAAATCATTTAATAATAGTTATCAAATATCTAATAATCTTGAATGATTTAGTAATATTTACAACATTTAATACATATTTAATAACAATCATCAAAGATTTTATGATATGTATTAAATATTTAATAATTATTACTAAATTGTTTAATTGATTCAACTGCAAACAAAATTTGTTTGCAACTAGACCAATTGAAGATTTAGTAATCATTATAAAATATGGTAATATTTATCAAATATTCAATTAAAATTCACAATTAAATATATTTGATAATTATTATCAATCAGTTTTTTCAGTGTAGACATTAAAATTAGGACACGCATGTTGTTGATTGTAAGTAAATGAAAGAAAAATTGTAGAGCCAACGAGAAGGTGTTGTATATTGCAACTTTAATGAAAAAACGAGAGGAGGAAATTAGCACTACGCGGATCAGAATTGCTAAGGATAAAGTTACCTCGAGAGAGCGTAATCTTTTAATTAAAGCATCTCATTGTAAATGGGAATTCCACGCCGCAATGCAACTGCGGAAGTACGAGGAGAAACGCTTCCCTCCGACCTTCCTCTCCTTTGCCGTTCCATTATTATGCAATACTAAATTACCTGCCATGTGTCACCGAGTTTGAAATTCCGACACAGTCATGACACGTAATCGAAAGGATATGAATTTTGTAAGTAAACAACACGCGACTAATACACTTGCGGAGAAACATATTTTTACGCGAGACACACGTTTTATATAAATAAGGTTTAATTAATTTAATATAAACAAAAATTTAATTAACTCGCGTTTTTCGAAAAAAAAAAAAAAAGAATCTTAAATTTCTCTTGAGCTTATAATTTATTTGTTTCGTGTGTAAATATTATTGAAGCATCCTTCATATCTGACGCAGGCTATACGTATTATATCGTAGTGTTAAGTATCGCGAAAGACAAAGAGAGATACGAGAGGCCGCAAGTGGGAACGGGGGCTAATCTTGAAGGACCTAAGTAAACCGCTTCTAATGGATCCTGTCACTGGGCTTCAGGTTGCCCGCATTTTGTGTACTTCACTCTTGGCGGACTGTACAGTGACGTTAATAATGGGGGAATCTAGTGTGAAGGGGTGACAGAGTGTTATGATAGCCGGAGGAAACAACGGAGGCTTTTGCGAGATTCTTGCTGGGTCTTTGTAAAATTAATGAGACCGTCTCAGAATGTCTCGAAGATAAGCGACATTGTTCGCGTTTCCCTCCCAATTTTCTTTATCACGTTTTTCAACTTACGCATCGCGATAAACATATGTCGTTAATAGTGTCAGGAAGTTAATTGGGAGCTTAAGGAGTTATGTCTAGTCAGTAGACCGAAAAATATGTGATGTTTGGGAATTTATTTTGAAAAGTGTAATAATTTTTTTTTACAAATCAATTTTTATTCAAAAATACAAATATTAAGGATGTTATTATATTTTTTTTAAATAAAATATTAAAAAATGTAAAAGTTATAACTATTCTCCCGGAAATTGTTTTAAAAATCGCTGCGCGGTGAACAGTGCCATACGAAGCTGATTCAAATGATATCAAAAATTCGATAAACTGTAGTTAATGTATGAAATTGTCTAGTAGATGACCGAAGAATTAATCGAAAAATTGTTTTGGGACAAAATGGCAGCCATTTGATGCTAAGATATTCTTTTCCGACTTAACATTTTTATTTGAGCTCATTTTTTATTGAGTAAAAAAAAATTATTCATTAAAAAACAAAATCCTTCGTTCATCTACTAGGTTTTTATATGTAGAAGAAGCTCGTAAAATTTCGAACAAATCGGTGTAACGGTTTTCGAAATATTTTGCTCACCGATTTAAAAAAAATGATTTCAAGAAAAACGCTTAAGATTTGAATCAAGTTTAAATAAAATGCAGATTTTTTAAATTTATACAGACTCATTTATTCCGGGCCCATATAACTGTAGTTTAATTAAATCTTCATATATTTTGACTCGATAGGTTTCAAAACATCAGAAGCTTTATAATCGTGTTTAAACAAAGTCGTACATTCTGGCGCTTCATGAAACATACACTTATAACTCCGTCAATTTGCATCCGATTAATTTGAAATTTTCAGAAAATATTTTCAATATGATATATTTCAAGAAAATGTAAAAACATAAAATCGTCTTTTTTTTACTTTCATGACTAGACTAATCCCTTAATAATGTTGTTGCACATTGTTAGCTTATGTATGTAAAATAACATCTTAACAGTATTATCGAATCGGATCGATCGAATTTTTTATCTCGCATCGGAACTTCGAAACTGTTGACATGCGCGAAAATTCACAAGTAGGAAAAGCGACAGGTATGTCGCGTGCATCGGGAAAAGCGCGCAGCAATCAGAGTTTGTCCGAAGTTGCGGAATCCTAGAACATGTCTGTGAACTCAAACTCTACGAGTTTTCGAAACTTCGTGTTCTCAGCAGTAGCGTCCCTCTCTTTTCGAGGATTTAAGTCTTTATTTTAAATCGACAAGAATTTTCCCGATTAACACATGTTGACGTATATTCAACAATTTCATGTAATTTATCGCATAATATTAATTCACGAATTAAAGCAACAGTAAATGTGTCAACTCGTTTTCTAGTAAACAGTATTTACTGAAATGTGACGACATTGTGATTAATTATACATAAAAAATAATGACATGGTAAAAAAATTATATAATATATAAATGTTTTTTTTTTAGAAATAAAAAAGTTTAATATAAATATAGAAATAATAAAATATAATGTTACTTAAACATATATAAAACAATAAAATAAAAAAGTAAGAATAATAAAATATATAAAACATAATAATAATAAATAATAATAAAATATATATTATTTATACAAAAATATAATTGGGATTTTTAGAATATATTTTGAAATTATATAATTTATTTGCCGATTTCTTAGGCTTCTGACAAGCCCATCTGACAAGATCATTTTAACAGATATTTACGATTAACACTTTTTTATACGAGAATATTCTCATCTTTTACTCTCAACTTTGCTTCGAACGGCTGCCTGTAGTTGGAATCCTCATTAACAAACTTCCCCGTCGCTGAATTACCGTCGATCCTAATAAGGCCCCCATTGACACGAGGTAGGCAAAGGCATCCGGGGCGTGGTCTGGAAAGGAGCATTGCCTTGAGGTGCCTTGCTTCGGTAAAGGCGTACCGGCGTCGTGCCTCTTCGACGATTCATCCTGCCGTCGCGACCCTTTGTGAAACGGCCGGGTTATTGACGCCCCCCTCCATCTGGTCCCCTTGCCCCCTTTCCCTCCTCTCGTCTCCCCCGGTTCCCGTCAACGACGTGAGGCGGCATATATATCGCGCACGTATCTCGAACTTGGGATCCTCGGGATGACGGGTGCAGATATATTCGATCGTCGATAGGGAATTCTATCGTTCCCTAATCCTATTCGGTCGAGTATTAACCTCTCGCCGTTCCTTTCGAAGTAGCATAGTCCTGAGCTCGCTGTCCTCTGCATCTTGGCGCGGTAGCTCTGTATTCCGAGTTGTAAAAATGACAGAAATCCAGTCGCGATAGTGATTTTAATCATTCAAAGTTTGAGGCTAACTTTTGGAGATATCGAATTTTTTATAACTTCAATCATACACTAAAAAAAATCGTTTGATTGCACCAACAAGACGTATAATTGAAGGCATTTTGGTTAAATCAAACAAGAATTTCTAGTTATCAAGATAAGAATCGATAACTAAAATGTTTAATAGATTTTACTATAAGGAATTGGTTAGTATTTTCTGGTTGAATCTATAAAATTTCTTGTTACATTAATTTCTTTGTTTGCTTCTTAACTTAACTCGTATTCAATATTTGCTATGAAA
The DNA here is from genome assembly GCF_003227725.1 of Camponotus floridanus. Taxonomy (NCBI): domain Eukaryota; kingdom Metazoa; phylum Arthropoda; class Insecta; order Hymenoptera; family Formicidae; genus Camponotus; species Camponotus floridanus. Next base: position 160,097 of record NW_020229503.1, read on the forward strand.
TATATATATAAAGAACTAGTATTAACATTAAATCCAAAGTATATTTTTTTCTCTTACAAGCAGTAGTGCCAGAAAGAGGACGCTAACTCTCTGATTGTGTGTGTTTGAGCTGCATCCACTTCTTGCATCACTGTTTATCAGTTTAATTTCTAACAAACTGAATTTAAAATAATTTATTCAATAATCTTGTTGGAATTTAGAATATTAAACAGACTTTTGAGATTAGATGGAAAAAAATTAGATGACTTGGTGCTGGGGAGTTTAGTATTATTAACCAGAAAATTTGGTAAATTTAACAAGAAGAAATTAATCAGATTTATCTGATAATTCTTACAAGAATTCTGATTCGTCCATTTTCCAACAGACATACTGGTTGAATTTACCAGAATTCTAATTCATATAACCAGATTTTTTTCTTAGTACACTCTTAACTTAATTCGTATTCAATATTTGCCATGAGAAATGTATATAAAGAACTAGTATTAACATTAAATCCAAAGTATATTTTTTTCTCTTACTAGCAGTAGTGCCAGAAAGAGGACGCTAGCTCTCCGATTGTGTGTGTTTGAGCTGCATCCTCTTCTTGCATCACTGTTTATCAGTTTAATTTCTAACAAACTGAATTTAAAATAATTTATTCAATAATTTGGATTGAATTTATCCAATAATCTTGTTGGAATTTAGAATATTAAACAGACTTTTGAGATTAGATGGAAAAAAATTAGACGACTTGGTGCTGGGGAGTTTAGTATTATTAACCAGAAAATTTGGTAAATTTAACAGGAAGAAATGAATCAGATTCATCTGGTAATTCCTACAAGAATTCTGGTTCGTCTATTTTCCAACAGACATACTGATTGAATCTATCAGAATTCTAATTCATACAACCAGATTTTTTTCTTAGTACACGCTTAACTTAATTCGTATTCAATATTTGCCATGAGAAATGTATATAAAGAACTAGTATTAACATTAAATCCAAAGTATTTTTTTTCTCTTACGAACAGTAGTGCCAGAAAGAGGACACTAACTCTCTGATTGTGTTTGAGCTGCATCCTCTTCTTGCATCACTGTTTATCAATTTAATTTCTAACAAACTGAACTTAAAATAATTTATTCAATATTCTGGATTGAATTTATGCAATAATCGTGTCGGAATTCAGAATATTAAACAGATTTTTGATTAGACTTGAGATTAGATGGAAAAAATTAGACGATTTGGTGCTGGGGAGTTTAGTATTATTAACCAGAAAATTTGATAAATTTAACAGGAAGAAATTAATCAGATTCATCTGGTAATTCCTACAAGAATTCTGGTGCGTCCATTTTTCAACAGACATACTGGTTGAATCTACCAGAATTCTAATTAATGCAACCAGATTTTTTTCTCAGTGCACTCTTAACTTAATTCGTATTCAATATTTGCCATGAAATGTATATAAAAAACTAGTATTAGTGTATGGATTTTGTTCGCAACCTGTTATAAAGTATCTCAGGCGATTTGGAATTTCGTCTTGAGGAATATCATCATAGATGAACTATACGTCAAGAAACGTCATGCCATTAATAGCGCATTTTTCTGATACATTCGACGGATGAATCATAAATAACCCTCAATGCCGCTACAATTCATCCTTTACACCGTCATATTTCCCTCTCGTGACACCACCAGATCGCGATCAGGTCAAAAAGCGAAAATTTTCTTGTCGATACTCAGCGAATCTGCAACGACAGATGCATAATGGCATCGCGGCGGCAGGGCGGAAAGTGCAACGATTTCGTTGGGCAATGCACAAGGGTTGAGATAGATCGAGAGCAACGCTCGAAAACGAAGGAGGTGGAGATGGAGGACACGAGGCGGCGGAGATATATACCTCGCAGTTTCCAATCGAGCTATCAAATTGTCGCACTGCGGTAGTAGTGTAGGCAGAGGTTTAGTCAGACGGTCGCGCGGCCAGGCTTACCAGGAACGGGACGCGACTACTGTCAGCAGCGCGGAAAGAGCGAAAGAGAGAAACATCGAAAGGGGGTGGTTAGGTTGACGAAGACGCGCGGGAAGGGGGGACGTGAGTGGCTACCAGAGAATCGTCGCTTACGATCGCAGCTTGTTTCCGTCGAAATACTCCTCTCTCCAATGGCATTCCATGGCACTCTCTAACAATTCCGCCTCCATCTCTCTCTCTCTAACTTCGCTCTTTCCTTCTCCTTCTCCTCCCCCGTCTTTTTCCAAGTACTACCTACATAAGTCTGCCTCCTCTTGTCCTCCATTCCTGTCGCTCTTCCTTTCCTCCAATCTCCACTCCATTCCTCTCCTTTCGAGCCTCCATTCGACTCCCAAATACTGCAATTTCAGCCTTGTCGCCACTACGGCACTTCAACTACGAAATGATAAATTCCTAGCCTGTCTGCCCTGCCTCGCGTCCCCGCCATTCCTTCCCCCAACCCTCGTCTTGTTGCCTACATCCCCTTTCCTCCAGCAAGCGTTCTGTGTTTCCAGCGTGGTTAAGCTCGTTCACTCAATTGACTCGATTGACTAGATTGCTGCCTTCGTAACTGCGTTTCTTCGCCTCTATTGCCTCTGTAAAGACACTATTGTGATAGAATGATGGAATTACACGTAAAGCTTCCGTCGTTTTCGAAGGTACGGAAATTGATAATTCTTAATGAAAGACCCGCGAATCATCTATATGTCTATCGGTTGTGGTTGTTTGCAATTTTGCGAAGCGTACAAGTTGAAAATCAGGCTCGGAAATATTTCCGATAGACTCACGAACATCCGGTGCGCTATGGGAGAACGGCTTCGCTTTAGTATTCCTTACGGAAGATATACGCAAACTGCCGAAACTTCGAACCTTCTATCCTCGGCCGGCTTGTTCCACGACTTTAATCGGTGGGATGCTCCAGCTCGATAGGCGGAATCGAGGTTAAACGAGGCTACGTCCTCGAACGAACAGTCGAAACTTCCGGGTAAACAGAGAATGGCCCGGAGGTTCTCATTCGGATCGATTAACGGATATAGTTGTATGTGCACACGCGACAGGAAGACAGAGTGAGGGAAGACAATTGGATGAGCTTGAGACGAGTAAGAGAGAGGAGGCGCAAGCAAGAGAGATAGATAAATAGAGAGAGAGAGAGAGAGAGAGAGAGAGAGAGAGAGGAGAAGGGTAAAGATCTGAATAAGGGCAGAGACACAAGCTCTCTCTAAGGACGAGGATACACGAGAATGGAGGAAGGAACCACGTATAGTGAACCATACAATAACTGCTGGCGAAAGCATGGAATTCTCTGTAGTCGGTCGTTTTCAGAAAGCCCATTAACCCATTTGCTCCCTGTTTGCTCGAAGCACTTTACGTCACCGATATGTACCTGAATTTCGTACTCATCGAATACGTACTGCGTTTAGCCACGTACTATTCCTATGAAACTATTAAACCGCCGGATACTCGTATCTCTTGAGTAGGTTTCATTAAACTGGTAAAACGCGAATATTTATCCAAAACACATTAAGATATTTATGATAATTATAAGATCTCGTATAAAAATGATGGATATTCAAATAAATAACATCATAAATTTTAAATAACTAGTAATGATATTTTATACGTATCATGGATTATACTAATCACAAAATTTATGATTGTTTATGTAAATAATATCGAGAAAATACGAAGAATTTTTAATTCTATATATTTTCAACTCTAATCTTTTTATCACAAAACAAGAAAACATCGATTTTTTCAAATGTGATTATTGCATATTTTGTAGTTTCTTTGTTTTTTAAGATGTGAAAATTATTCTTATATTTTAAAGTTCTTATATTTTAAATTTCTTAAATTTTAAAATTCTTGTGGAAATATTAAGTAGCAGATTTTAACATTTTTAATTTTTAATTACGTACACAGTAAACAATTGCGCGTCCATATATCAAAATTTTCTTGTGTTACCACGTTTTGATTAATTCTTTAATGTAAAATTAATATACAAATTATATGTTATTATTTTTATAACGTTTTCATGTGTTACATTTATATCAACTTTATAAATTAACACTTTATATATGTCTCTTAGAAATGGAATATTATTTTTGACGTAATCATTTTGAACAATCAACATGTCTCAAAGTCTCAATTTAATATTCTAGGCTAAGTTAAAGTAAATCTTCAAATAATCTTAAACTTTAACATACAAAAATAATCAAATTTATTAAAGTCAAATGTTTTTATTACAAATAATTTAAATTAAAATAATCACTATTATTTGTTAATGTCCTCAACATTTCTTACGAGTTATTGTAACTATTTTTTCATATAATTTTTAATTAATTAATTTTTTCATATAATTTTTAATTAATTTGTATGTTATTTTTACATTACACTTAAAGTCACGATAACAAAAATAAATGTAAAGTATCGTGTCAATTATTTAACATTTTTAGTTTGTCAACAAGTAACATACGACGAATGAGTTATTTTAACTTAAAATTTAGAATGAACTTTCTGGGACATGTGAAAAATGTTATAATTAACATTTCATTTTTTACTGTATATATTTATGATTCATTTGAATAGTTTAAAATGATTACCTCCAAAAATATTAACGAGTAAATTTAAATATTTTTTTAATTTAAAAAATTTTTCATATTTAGTGTTTAATTTTTATATAAGAACTAAAAGTTGTATAAAAATATACATTTTAAACTGTAACAATTTTTTATTTTATTTGTTAAAAGAAATTTTCGTCCTTTCAGTCGAGGGATTTTTATTGAATATTGATCGTACTTAGAGATCTTTCTCTTAATAAAAATTCTTGAATTATATTTGATCTCTTCAAATACTTGAAATTTTTATCTATAGATTTTTACTAGTATAAATGAGATCGTTATTAATCTAATAAATAATTGTTAATCAAAATAGAATGCGATATATATATGCTCTAATGAAAAAGAATGAAAGCATCGATTCTTTATCTGGATAGTTCCTCTGAATACCGTATTCTCCAAACGTAACGAGGTCCGCATAATACGCCAATCGATATTCTCCGCGAGAGGCGGTTGCCATATACCCCTTTTATACTATCGATACGTACATCTCGGCGTATGAGGAGGCGTGCGAGGTTCTTTACGCGTTCTGTATATTCCACGAGAGATGATAAGTTCTGGAAAATTTAGTGAGCCCCCTGCGAGACGACAAATCCACTTTTCATGCGCCGGGAAGACGGAAATGTATCGCGCCGCTGGAAATCTGACTTTTGAAATTCCGCGAACGGCCTCGCCATAAATTCGGCGAATGTGCCTGATATATTTATAGATATCGCGGATAGAAGAGGATTGTGCATGAATCCACATCACGCACTAAAGTTATTCTCGTAACAAGTTTGCGTTCAATAAGTCAGACGTATATTCTGATTCACGATACGTTGCACCGCGCGTATCATTGCGATCTGGCCAGATTTCACCATACAGTTGAGCAGGTATTATTATGGTAAGATATCACCATAATGTAAAACACACGAATACGATGCGAACTGATATGCGCATAAAATGCGAGCTGGCAGAATCGTATATGTGCCATTGAACGTTTTCGCTCGCGATATATATATTTCGTTTCCTCCAAAGAATGGAATTCGATTTTGGAACAAGCCAGATGCATCGCCCATGAAAGAGTCATAACGTCACCGTAATAGTTTTATGAAGTTTTATGAAGTTTAATATTTCATCATATTCCTTGTTTTTATTTCGAGCGTGTCTCTTATTTCTTTTCGCGATGCATCACGTTCATGTACACTGAAAAAAGAATTTAGTAGTAAACACTAGAATTTAATAACAATTATTAAATGATTTGGGCAAATAGTTCTAATTAAATGTGTGGTAACAATTACAAAAAAAATTAATTCAGAAATAAAATATTTAGTTTAGACTATTTAACTTTAATTCATTCAATTACATATTTGATTCGTTTAACAAAACTTTAATAACTGTAATCAAACTTTGGTAGCAGAAAATAATATATTTAATAAGTATTATCAGATATTTGGTAATTTTAACTAAATCATGATAACGAGAAATTAAAAAATTAAAATTAAAATTAATTAAAATCAAATTTTTTAATTATTATTTTTTTATTTATAATTTATACTTGCATATTGCACTTTACATTTTAAATAGGTAATGAATTATTTTTGTTAATGAATTATTTTTGTTTAACGGATTATTTTTGTTTATTTGCCGGATATTTACTTATCCGACTTATAAAATCAATTTAATATCTGAAACTCTTATTGAGAAATCAGAAATTAAATTGAACAATATATTTTTAATCTTATTTGTTACTCTTTGCAAGCTTTATATAATTCTCATAATTAAACTTAAATACGAGAAAGATAGCGCATTTCACGTCGTATAGCAATGAACGAACAAACTAACATATCCTTGGGTGCTTGCGCGAAACTTTACACGACTATCTTACCAAAATTTGTTAATAATTACCAATTATTTTATCAAACATGTTGACCTAATTAAATCATTTAATAATAGTTATCAAATATCTAATAATCTTGAATGATTTAGTAATATTTACAACATTTAATACATATTTAAGAACAATCATCAAAGATTTTATGATATGTATTAAATATTTAATAATTATTACTAAATTGTTTAATTGATTCAACTGCAAACAAAATTTGTTTGCAACTAGATCAATTGAAGATTTAGTAATTATTATAAAATATGATAATATTTATCAAATATTCAATTAAAATTCACAACTAAATATATTTGATAATTATTACCAATCAGTTTTTTCAGTGTACAGGTTTAATAATTCCCATCGCGATAACAAACATTTTGCTACCCGAACTTACATCTAATATCTTTTAGATATTCTTCAGATCTATCGCGATCAATTCCGCGATAAATATCGACGTGGATTTCATAGGAAAGATTGACCGCGAGGAGAAGCGATCGCGGGGGAGGGTGATTTTTTTCATGCAAGAGGGTCGGCGCGACAGGACGATCGGGGAAAAGGGCGAAACGAGCAAACAGAGAAGACCGGAGGGTGGTTCTGTCAGGCCGCCTCCATCAATCTTCGGCAAAGGGATGACGCTAATACCCACGAGGAAACGTCTTCGTGGTTCCTTTATCCATAGAGCATCCCATATTCTGCATTAGAGCGTATCGCGTCTGGGTAAAGCTCGACTGGATCTCTAAATTTTATACGCAAATGTATTTTTGAGAAATTTATAATTATCAATTTCGAGATAATCTTATATATATTATTGTTATTAAAAAAAAACCAAATTTTTAAATTTTATTTTTAATAAAGATAATAAGAAGTAAAGATTTTATGCTATTTTATACGTGATTCAATATAATTTGTCTTGCGCATTTTTCGAAGGACATTTTAATTTTTTTTCTCACAATTAAATATACATCAGCGTATCACACATATCAACTTTATATAATATGGAAATTTAAAAGATTGGAACATATTCAAATTATTAGTCTAACATTTAAATTTAATGATCTAATTTATTTAATTAATTTATATTGATTTACATTTGAAAATTTAGGCTTTTAAGCTGAACAATATATTAATAAATTGGCAGCGCCAAGTTTTTTTAGTTAAAATTTTTTTTACTTTCTTGCTTTATATTAATTTTCAGTTTCTAATTTTTAAATAAATTTTTAATTTTTTAATATTATTATTTTTGAAAATTAAAGCAACTATTTTGTATAACAATGTTTTCAATTAAAATATTTCTATTTAACTTGTACAAGTTTTCTTCCTTGTACTTCTATTTATCTTGTACAAATTTTTATTCTTAGTTGAGGCACAATTTTTTTATATCACTATTTTTGTAGACAATATGCCAGTTGGATACAATTAGTGCATAAACTTGGCGCCCTTTTTTTACCTTTTTTTAAAAAGATAAGTTTTTGAGGATTATCACACATATACGTCAAGACATTTTGAATAAAGACATTTAATAAGATAAAGGATGTTATGATATAGCAATCGTGCCAGGCAGGCAAGGGAGGGAAACTTTCGGGGAATCATTTAAGCTTCGTTCCGTCAAAGAATTAAAAGAATCGCAGATGCTGCAATCGCGCAGAGTAAATGCGACGTCGGGTGGGTAGTCGCAGTGCGAGAGACGGGAACCGTAGAAAAATGGACTTTTCAACTTATTACTCCTAGAAGCAGATTATCCGTGATTGCGCTCACCCGAGCACCCGTCATGAAGCGAGGGGACTTGTCGAGGAAGGAGAGAGAAAGAGAGAGGGGGAGGGCAAGAGTCACCTCGCGCGATTTATCAATTTCACAGGGAGACGAGGGAACTTTTTAAATTACAACGCGCTGATCAGCCTCGTCCTTCTCTCATTTCCCTTATCTCCTGTCTTCCTCCTCTAGACGCGCCGACTTCCTTCCCGGTCTTCCTGCCAAGTAATTTGCTCGACGATGCGTTGCGGAGACAATAATTATTATGCATCAAAGGGAGCAACTGTCGTTAATCTAATTTGTTCGTTTAGAAACTAACGACGCACGATGTCTATGTAGAACGTATCTATATATAAGCTTGACTCGATTTCCCTGCAGTTGCACAGACGACGAAAGTATTTCGGAAGATTCGCCTCGTGCGCGAGAGACATCCTCGAGAAAATAGGGGAGCATATATATTAATGCAACGGCACGCATTCTAGAATCATATTTCGGCATGTACGAGGGATTTCTCACCGTCGAGAGAAAATCATAAATCGTGCGAGACGGTATCTTACTCCGACAGTAAGCTCGCAGATTCGTGTACCACGTTGTCGTGCATTTGTCTCACGGACATGCACGCGTGAGATTTGCTCGTCGTGATATCTAAATCTTAACTGAACCGATTTTCTAAAGGGATTTTATCTCGAATGGCATATGTTCTTCGATTTTGTGGATTTCTCGTTTATTACATTCGTATAGACATTTTCGTGATAAATAAAAGTGAAATTTTTCTTTTTATTTATTTAATTACAATAATTTTTGTTAATCTTCTTTCTTTATATATCGTCAATATTATTTATTTTATTAACGAAAAGACATTTTTTAAATTACTTACTTAATTACAATTATACAGGGTTTCTTAATAAATGCGAAAAATTTTAGGAGATGATTCTTTGTCGAAAATTAAGGGGGGTTTTTCATATAAACATATACTCCTACATCCCTCTTTGTGGAATTACATTTCTCCAAAAATGTAAAAATTAGGTTTTTATTTTTTAAGTTTTTAGATTTTTATTATAATTTTGCTTTTGTTCCAATTTTCCCAACATTTACTCTAATTTTATTTTAATTTAAAATTCAACTTGTCGTAATTCGAAATCTATGCTATTTAACATCGTTGCACGATAACGTATTTTATTTTTTTTCTTGAAAACTATTGATTTTATGAAAAAAATAAAAGAAATAAAAAAGTTTTTAAATAGATCAAACTTTTTAATGTATATTTTTAGATGATCATATTCCGGCCCATTAAAAAAATCTAATAAAAAATTGAATAGGGATTGCTGGTTTCATCCCCTTATAACAATACAAGAGACTGAAAAAAATATTAATAATTTTTACTAGTAAAAAATATCCACCAAATTTCATTTTTTTAACTTATTCCAAATTTGAGAAAAAAATAAAAACCTAATTTTTACCCCCATTTTTGGAGGAGTCTAACTCCACAGGAAGGGATGTAGGAGTATATGTTTATTATGAAAAATCCCTCTTAATTTTCGACAAAGAATCAGTATCTTAAAATTGTTCATACTTATTAAAAAATAGCCTGTACACTAAATTATAATACTCAATTATTTTTTGATCATCTTTTTCGTTGTCAGTATTATTTATTTTCTCTAAATCAAAATTCTAATTATGCAAAATCCATCCGAAACTAAACAAAGAAGCCGAAAAAAAAAATTAAATTTTTATTATCGATTTATATTTGTGTTTCTAAAATTTCAAATTCATTATTTTTAATTGCATGAAAATTATTAGTTGGAATTATTATTTTTAATTATTATTTAATTATTATTTTTTCAATTTAATTATTAAGAAGAAACGATATATTTGACGTTTTCACGTGATTTTATCAAATGTCACGAATCGCGGAAGCTATTAAACTGAAATTCTGAAAAGTGTCTTCAAGTTCATCGAAAATTTTGTGCGAATGCGCTTACCAAGCGTTACTTTGCCACTTTTGTGACTGGGAAATCGCCGTTTCGGCTCGACTTTCGGGCATCAACGTTGTCGATCGTAAAGAAGTTTCTGAACGACGCCTAATCCGAATGATAGTCAGAGGAAGGGTTTTTCCCAGGCACAGGTATAAACGCGCGGTATCTTTTTACGGTGAAAGCCTTTGTTCGATTTCAAGTACCTACCCGTTTCCTTTACCTTTTACGTATCTGGCTAGCCCGATACTTTTATTCCGCGATGGTGGAAAAGCTGGAATCAGATAAACGAACTGCCGCCAATGGAGAAGCTGCGTCAGACATCACTTCCGAATTTAAAACTAGCTAGCTCCGAAACGATCGTAAGGTTAAAACGATAGAAACTGGGTCGCCACTGGCAGAAAATGCAAATTGGCCACCTTCTAGTCTCACAAAGATTACAGTATGCGAATATATTCTCTATGAGTTCTAGACTCTAAAAATTCTCTTTGAATTGTTTCATCGTTTTTCAAATATTGCAGAATAATTTATTCTCCATAGAATAAGTAAATTTAATCAGATTTCGAAATATTTTGCCAATTAAAGTGTTGTTATCTTTGGAGCAACTTTGGGACAAGATATCTTTCTGTCACATCTCGGAAATTAAATCAGGCTCGTAATAAGTTGCTTGCCCGACACTAATTGCCGCTAATTGACTCAAGAACGTTTAATTAAAACAGATTTTCTCTTAGTTTCGTCTAAAATAATTTCCACGTCAACTAAGTGTTGCGAAAATTGTATCTTTACATCAGGTGACGAAATATTCTAATTATTTCGTAATACTTGATACAATGAAATTTTGCAGCCAATTTTCACGTTGCCTATATTACGATTTTCAATCATTTATCCTCTATCGGACGCACATAAATACTGTTTCTTTAATTGCTTTGTTTTATTCAACGGAAATAAAAACGAAATATATATATATATATATATATATATATATATATATATGCGTGACACTAAATGTTTATTTCACTATCATTGGATGTGATTCGTTGTTATTTGCTTTGGATGGGTAGCTTATATTTCCTGGTGTGGAACGTGCCTCGTACTTTGTACCAAGGATCACGAAAACCACGAAGCTTGATTACATTTTGCTATATTTATGGCGGGTGAATCCTCATTTTATTGCGAAAAAAAATCTCTTTTACGCTATTTCAATAATAAGATTTGCTTGGAAAATTTAGAAAAAATTATTTTTATCATATTTTTCAAAATTTTATAATAATATGTTTTATATAAAATATATAGAATGTGCGGTTTGGCAATTTTATTAGTTATATTATTATTATTATTAAATAATAATAATAATTATCATTAAGGATGTTTTGTACCTATTTTCAAAATATTGAGAATTTAATGAAAATTGTACAGAATGTCCTTACATATGTTTAGAATTTTCAGTACAATTTTTAAATCGATTCACTAATAATAATAATTATTATTATTATTAAATAATAATAATTATTATTAAATAAAATTTGATTAAATAAAGTTTGATAATATTACATTTACTATAAATAATAATTTGTATTATATTTGTATTATATTTATTTCAATGGTTTATTTCGACTTGAAATGTCAGCGAATTTATTATAAATCATACTTTCTAAAAACGAGGTTTGATGATTACCTGCAAGCAGTTTCACGAGGACATATCCTCATGCATGTGGGCGGCTTCATTAGTATGTATTATATGCGTCATGCGAGGACCAATAAAAATGTTGTACCTTCTCCTTGCGTATCGAAGCGAAGGAACAAAGGTGTGCGGCGGTTTTAAAGCATGGAGCGTGGAAAGGATAACAGGGACGTAACGCATTATGCAAGAGCTTGGATAAGAAAGGTTGAAGGAACGGCGTAAGGCGACATGGAGAACCCGCGGAGGGGCGGAGGGAGGAGATTCGAGGAGACGACGCGCTTGGAGAGGATCAGGAAACGGAGGGAGGAGAGAAAAAAAAGGGAAAAAAAGAACGGAGAAAAATTGGCTGCAGGTAACGGGATTAAGAGTGCTACTGCACGCCCGTTACCGGGATCATCCCGCAAGAAACTTTGCACTCGCCAACTTTTAATGCTGCGCCGCAGAATCCTATCCCGTCTCGGCCGCTCCTTCCTGTCTCTCCCTTTGGCATTTTCTACCGCCCGCCCTCCCCCTCGCTTCCCCCGTCGCCCCGTCTTTTCGCGCATACTTCTCGGCTACCGGGGAATTTAGCTTAGAACGATTCTTGCTTCAAACTTTGGCCGTCGTGAAAGAGCGACTCGCGATCCTTACAACGGACGTTCTTTACAGGGCAAAGTTGGTCGGCGAATATCGATGCACCTATCCTGTTTTTTTGCATCCTCCGCTCGCGATCGTCGCGCGGATACCGAGTTTCCGCCGAGTACTTTCCTCGGAAGTACCTTCGGCGGATATGAAATAGAGGAAGGAGCGTATGAGGGTACTTTTGATAAGTAGCCGATTCGGAAATTCTCGCCCCGTCTGCGACGATAAGGATATTTCGCGAATTGCGCCGATTTGAATATCGAACTTGGAGGGAAGAACTCGTAAAGAACGTCTGTCTCAAAGAACTCTCTGCTCTTGGCTTTGTGGAAACCCTTTCAGCGCGCTTCGCGATTCGGGCAAATTCGATTCTAATCTCGATCGCGCCTCCTAAGCATCTCTTCGATCGACGCGTCCTCCGTTTCCTTCCTCGGTCCTTTCGCCTTTTGCCAGATCGACAAGAACGAACTCCTGTTCCCGGTTGAGATAGGAAAAGGAAAGGGGAGAAGGAAGGAAGGAAGGAAGGAAGAAACCGGCCGCGGAGAACGATCGTGTCGATGTGAAAATACTGCAGTGATCTTGGAAATGAGGTCGATACCCACTTCCGTGCGTCCCGGTATCTTCGATTCCGCCGACGATTTAGCCTCGTAATGGCTCCATCGAGCCCGAGAAAAACGAAGAGATAACATATAACTGCGCGGGAAAGGCGTTCTTCTCGGGAGTGAAATTGAGGAACCCTGTAGAATATCCAGCGACTCTATCGGAACGGAATATATGTGCGTCAGACTGTTATTATTTATTCAATTTGTATGCGGCGCCAGACGCAACGGCTAAAGCGGTTTCACGGTAGAAAGATGCTCGCAAATTTCGTCGTATGATGTACACGTGACAAGTATGTACAAAATATTCCTCGTATATCTGTCAATTTTATCAAAATGAAACGTAGACAAGGCGTAAACACACGTACCGGGACGCACGTTTCGCAATTCAAACATAAAACTGCCTAGACGCAAAGATTTTTACATCGAGATTTTTTGCGACGAAAAAAGGGATGACGAGTGGTCTGGGACACCCTGTATAATTATTACATAATATTGTATAATTATTATACAATATATAATATTATATAATTATATATTTCGCCACAGTTCTTATTAAAATGACCTGACCGAAGCTAATAATAGAAAACTCTGTGCATTTTCCCTGGAAGTATGTTATATTTTTTATACTATAAAAAATAGCGCAAGGAACAAATAAAGTTGAAGGGAAAATTTAGTTTCGTTTTCGAAAATAAAAAAAAAGTTTGTTTAAATTTTGTAAAAATGATTTCGAATTTATTTTCAACTTTCTTTAATATCTTACATCGAGATTTTTTGCGACGAAAAAAATCTCGATGTAAGATATTAAAGAAAGTTGAAAATAAATTCGAAATCATTTTTACAAAATTTAAACAAACTTTTTTTTTTTAATTTTCCCATAAGAACCCACATGTTAATTTGGTGCAAATTAAAATCCTTATAACTTGTGAACGCCTTATAGTGAATCGATTTAAAAATTGTACCGAAGATTCTAAACATATGTAAGGACATTTTGTACAATTTTCATTAAATTCCTAATATTTTGAAAATAAGTATAAAACATCCTTAAAAATTGTTCGCGATTTTTGATAAAAGCCATTTATTTTCATTTTAAAAGGGATGTACGAGTGATCTGGGACACCCTTATAACAATTATATAATAATTATACAATAATTATATTTTTTAAATAAGAATATATTAATATTCGCGTATATCTACATACTTTAAAATTGTGTGATGCCGGTATCACCATCGTCCCATGTGGCACGTGCGCTTGCGACGAAGATAACAGTTTTGTCGTACACAATCTCCGGACAGATGATCCGAAAAAGTACGATCCCCTAAGTACGACAAAACGTTACCGAGAGAGGAGGACTTTGTACGATCCCGTGCAAGTTTACAATAAGCGTCGCTTACGAGCCACGAAAACGGACGACGTGAACCGTTTCACGACCATAATCCGTGCGGGTGGGTGGTATACGATCCTAGATAGGCTCCCTGGTCTTGGTACGATCCCCGGGTCTATGGGCGAGGGATCTAAACAATCTCGCATCCTGCGCACGAGATCCCGGCATCATAGGCAATAAAGCCCGGCTTTTGGTAGCTTTGCCTTTTACCCTGTCTGCGTCCCGCGGGAGTAAAAAGTCACCGACTATTTCATCCGGCTTCGTTTTCCTTTACGTGCCACGCCGGGTCATCGTCGAAATCTCGACTCGTTGCTTTCCCTATCTCTGTTTCTTTACGTCTCCCGTCTCTTCCCATCCCAAGAATGTACAAAGGCCCGCGACGTTATTCGAAACGATAATGATTTCGGAGCCTGGCTTATCGGTTTTCTTATTATTACCGCGGGACGGAGATCTCATACAGGAACTATTGCGGTTTGAGAAGAGTAATATGTCTCGTAATATAAACGAGGAAAGGATCCTTGAGAAAGAAGTCTCAAGGTTCTGGCTCTGTCGCTATTAATATTGGACATTTTAAGGTCGGCATGCAAGCTTAATTAATTGCAAAGGCCGCATTTATTGTCTATCTTAATTTTAAATTAGTCGATGGTCGAAACGTTTTCTATGAATAAGTCGTATAAAATTGTTAAAACTAAATTAAAAACTTGTACAAGACAAGGAAGAGTAAAAAGTGAAGGTAATGGAAAAGATAAAATATGATCTGTTTGCGTTAGCGAGACAGTTTGAGCAGCCTATTCATTACTTTGCAGTTAGTACATAGCATTTTCTGTCACCCGTCCATTGTTTCATTAGTCTTCATTATTTAAGCGTTACCACGTCTGGAAAATCGAGGCCATTTTTAATTAAGCATTAAACGCATTTTATCGCGAATTAATTGAATAATAAGATCCTGCACTCGCACATTAATTTGCATTTGCTTAATTTCTAACGCGAACGACTCTACGTCACAAATTAAGTCTTCGTTCATTGTAAGAAGAGAGATAAAATGCAAATGAGCGCATAAGGGTAAATCTCTGCCAGCTATATATACTTATTTAACGAGTCCCACATATACATATATATATATATATATATATATATATATATATATATATTGCATATATAGTTTGCCGAAGAATCGTTTTGCTCCATTTGGCACAGTTTTTGTCCGATGAATATTCAATGGAAAACCGGTCTCCCCTTTTACAGCGAGTGATTTCTTGGGCGTGCGGAATGAGATTTATTCTTCTCGAAAACACGTCGACGCGAAAAACGGGAGGCAAATATTTATTCGTGTTCCGAATCGGCCATTGTGCCGATTATGCGTACACTGAGGAAAAAATTATTTTGAAATAAAAAAATTTTAGTTAAGACTCAAGAAAGCTATTTATTCGGTCTGTACTAATCACGTATTTACTTGTATTTAAAACGTCTGTTTGCTTAAGTTAAGTATTTATTTACATATGTTTAAAAAAAATATATATGCTTAAAAAAATATAATTTTTAATTAAATATTTTAATTTTAATTTTACAAAATATTTATTAAAATGCATTTTTTATTCCCCAAAATTTAAAATTTTTCAATTTTAAGAAATAATATATTTAACTTAATAAATTATAGTATATATTTTACGAAAATAGTATTTAAATATAAAAAAATATATAAATGAAAATAACGTACTTAATATAACATGCATATTTAATTAAAATTAAATGATTTCGCTTAAATGAAATAAACAATTCCTTGCATTTAGAGCAAAGGTTTCAAGAGAACAAATTTATTTGATTCAAAAAAATTTTTCCCTCAGTGTATGTATATGTGCGTATTAACACGCGCGGGATATCTTGGCGTGGGCGTAAATCTCTTGCGCGCGCGCACGCAACAAGGGACACAAAGGCGTCATCCGTCAAGCTGTCTCGAGAATTCGCCCGATGCGTTACGAACACGCACGTCCGCACCGCGTTCTCCGTCGCGATGTACTCGCGACGTCGTCCGTTTCCTCCTCCGGAGGGGCGGATTCGCCTTCCCCTCCCCTCCCCCGCGAGAGATGGATCGATCGAAAGGAGGAAATGGTCCTGACGTTTGCTACTTGACCGTTTCGCGCGCGTTTGTCATCCCTGCCACACAAGTAGAGTATCACCGATATTAACACGACGCGCAGAGATCTTGCATTCAGATTTCATCGATCAATACAGCCGCAGACGCGTCGCAATTGCATAATAGGATGATGTGCGGCAATCGTGTGAATTAACAGTAACATGTGAAACTCTCTCTGGATCGAACAATAAGTTTAAACGGGAAATTCCTGCATCTGTTTAATCATTATAGTAGGTTTTTTTTGTAATATACAAGGTGCTTCTCTTGATAAGTGCGAAAAATTTTAGATCTTCTTTGTCGAAAATTAAGGGGGATTTTTCATATAAATATATAATCCTACATTCCTTCCTGCAGTTACACCGAAAAATAAAAACCTAATTTTTACCCCCAAAAATGGGGATAAAAATTAGGTTTTTATTTTTTCTCTCAAATTTGGAACAAGTTAAAGAAATGAAATTGGGTAGATATTTTCTATTAGTAAAAAGGTTATTTATTAATATTTTTTTCAGTTTGCCATATTGTTGTCAAGGGAATGAAACTAGCAACCCCTATTCAATTTTTTATTAGAACTTTTTAATGGGCCGGAATATGATCTTCTAAAAATCTGCATTAAAATGTTTGATTTATTTAGAATTTTTTTATTTATTTTATTTTTTTCATAAAATCAGTAGTTTTGAAGAAAAAAAAATACATTATCGTGCACAGCATGCTAAATATCATAAGTTTCGAATTACGAAAAGTTAAATTATAAAATAAAAGTAAAATTAGAGTAAACGTTGGGAAAATTGGAACAAAAACAAAATTATAATAAAAATCTAAAAAATAAATATATAAACCCTGTATATTACATAATTAATAAATATTAGAAAATGGATTTTTATCATTGAAATGTTCTAAATAATGATTCTCCCTGGCATTAATTTCTGCTGATTTTGCTTTATAATTTCAATTATTGTATATTTTCTGGAATCTTTCTAAAATTTTCGGTTTAATTCGAATCACCTTACAACTATCATTATTTCTTATTTTTATTCTTGATATATTTTTTTTCCGTACATATATCTCTTCTTTTATATATCTCAAATTTTATTCCGAATCAACATTTTGAAATTTTGCGGAAGGTAATTTATGTCGATCATAATTTATGTCGCGAGGTACAATGCTCGATGGTCGTAACGTTTCCCACGATCAGTTTCGCTTCAGCAATTTTACATTTGTATCTGAATCGAGGCCAATATCGCAGAACAATATAAACATACAGCGTTACGATCGTCGTATCATATTTTTACAAGTATTATCCTCACCTTTACCTGCGTCTCACGTGCATCCAGGAACGACGTCGCGCGATATCGTTAGCGCATATCGTTTCTTCATAGATCCGTACATGGATATAGGTCCGATCGTTCGATCGCAAATAAGAAACAGACGGTTGCACGCGAACCGACGCTTATCCCGCGCGTCTCGTTCTCGCGGAGGATGTCGAAAAATAACGGCGATTCCCTGATGGCTTACGGATATCGCGCGCCCCATAAAACGCCCAGCGCCCTTGATTTCGCACGCGTTTCCTACGCGTTTACGCGGACGAACGGAATGAGCAGGGCGTTTTTGCGAGATCGCCTTGAAACGCCGGGAAAACGATCGGGCCCGTTTTCCCGCTTCGTTTACTTTTACGCGAAACCGCGGAGAATTTCTCTTCCTCTTTGTTCGCCGGGAAACGAGGGTGCATTCGTTCATCACAGCCGCGGTATCGTTTCCCTCGCATCTTTTTATTTCTCCTCTTTTTCTTCCTCTTTTTCTCTATATCTCTCTCTTCGTGCATCGGTACACGCGATGCCTTTCCCGTTTCTTCTCGGCTCGTAAGATCTCGCCGGGATTTACGAGGAACGAAAGGTGAGCTTCCATTTTCGCGGCAACGAGAATAGGCTTCGTGCGTTAAAGTTGCAGGGATATCGATTTCTCTAAGGACACGTAGAGAAGAGACTCTTTCATCCTCCCATTGATGCGCGAGGGTGTACGTGGTTGCGCAACTAGATCGTCAATGGTATAAATTTCAAGCCTCGCTCGCGCATCGTCGAATTGCAATCTCTTGGGCTCTGATTGATCTTTATATCACATTTCGCGTTGACCTCTATTTCTCTTAATGTTTTCATTCAATTTGCATTTTAGGCAACATTACTTCCCGAGAGAAAATAGGTACATTAATATAGTCAGATATAAATATACATAATTAGATGCGAAAAGATGATATATAAAATTTTACGAGATGATTCTCCCTGTGGAGTTACACTCTACCAAAAATGGGGACAAAAATTAGCTTTTAGAATTTTATTATAATTTTATTTTTGTTCCAATTTTCCCAACATTTACTCTAATTTTATTTTTATTTTAAAATTTAACTTCTCGTAATTCCGAAACCTATGCTATTTAGCATCGTGGACGATAACGTATTTTATTTTTTTTCTTGAAAACTACTGATTTTATGAAAAAAATGAAAGAAATGAAAAAATTTCTGAATAAATCAATAATGCATATTTTTAGATGATCATATTCCGTTCCATTAAAAGGTTCTAATAAAAAATTGAATAGGAGTTGCTAGTTTCATTTTCTTATAACAATATGGAAGGCTGAAAAAAATATTAATAAATAACTTTTTTACTAATAAAAAATATCTACCTAATTTCATTTCTTTAACTTATTCCAAATTTGAGAAAAAAATAAAAACTTAATTTTGATCCCCTATTTTTGGAGGACCGTAATTCCACAGAAATGAATGTAGGAATATATGTTTGTACGAAAAACCTCCCTTAATTTTCGATAAAGAATCATCTCCTAAAATTTTTCGCACTTATTAAAAAACTTATTAAAAACCTGTATAATCAGATTTAGTCGAATATGATTGTATATTATTATAAGATGAGATCATATCGCGCCCCAAATGTCGAATATTACTATATATAATCATATAATACTTATATATAATCATATAATAATTATTTATAATTATACATAATCTTACATAATTACTTCAGTCCATTTTTTCTTAAGATTGAAATGTTAAAATTTTTCAATGACTCTATTCAATAAATCTATTCAATAAATCTGTCTTTGTCAAATATACAATGAAAGTTAAACGTGCATAACTATATTCGCTTTTAATAACTAAAGCTATTACTTTACAGCGTTATTTTCCATCGAACGCAAAGTTTTATCCCGGACAAACTGATTTCCGAGGTGATGTGCCGTTCCAACTACCGCGCAACACTTGATTAGATATTGATCTTGAATTGACAAGGGAGACTATAGAACGATAAAAGCACGAGTCGCGATATTTGCTGTAACGAGCTGCGAACAAAACCGGCGCGGTGCATGACAGGCAAATCGAAAGCTTTGGCGCGAAATAATTTGTATTCGCGCGATGAATCACAGCGCATCGAGGCTGAAATTACGCGTTAAACAATAGCGTGTCGATAACTATAACTGTACGTTGAACGAAGTGGCCCGCATCTAATTAGCGTAATTAACTGACGCTATGTCGTTCCAGTGATTTCCTGCCGTCTAGTCTGCGCGCAATAAAATTACCGTGCAATTTGACTTACAAAAGAAATGCATAATGTACACTATCAATTTTGAAGTATCTCTTATTGCTTAATGTACGTTTATTTATTTCTCAAACATTTTTATTGATTTTAATTATCAATCTTCGATACTGTGTTAATATTAAAAATATATAATAACTATATAAACTATAATAAATATATAATATATAATAACTGTGATAATATTAAAAATATGTGTGCATTAAACAGAAAGATCATTCTTTTCACACAAATATGTAAACAAAATATAAATACTGAATAATATACTTTTTTACTTTGTCTTTATTTCTAGTTATTTTTATTTTAATTTTTATTTCAATAACCGGAATTTCTATGTATCTTTTTACATTGATACGTACTAATTAAAATACACATTTCTTCTAAATATCGATTAATCATATACCTACATACACGTAATTATCAATATTTCAAAAAAATATATATTAAAAAAAAATATAAATTTTAATTAATATACTAAAGAAAAATTCCGGTTATATTAAAATACTTAAAAAATAAACGACTGTAAATAAAATCAAAATACGCTTGATGCGTATCAAGCATATTTTGTTTTTATTTACAGTCGTTTATTTTTTAAGTATTTTAATATAACCGGAATTTTTCTTTAGTATATTAATTAAAATTTATATTTTTTTTAATATATATTTTTTTGAAATATTGATAATTACGTATATGTAGGTATATGATTAATCGATATTTAGAAGAAATGTGTATTTTAATTACCTAGTATTACAAGAAATGTTAATTTTAATTACCTAGTATTAGAAGAAATGTGTATTTTAATTACCTGTATTAGTATTACAAGATAACAATGAATGCTGCGTTAATCTGAAATGGATAGGGAGTACGCGTAATTTCGGTAATTTCATATCGTGCAGCAATAAAGAGCCGCGAGAGACGAATGATTGTGGAATAGAACGTCAAATGTCGAGGCGACAACGCGAGCGCGTTCACCAGGAGGCCACCACAGAGGCCCCGCTGACGTTTCGTCCGATGGCGGACGCATCATTTCGCGATTAATTCTAGCGCAGCACGATACCAGTTATGGTGCGATCGTTTTCCGTTTCCAGATGAATAGATGCGCACACAAATACTAGCGGATTAATTTGTGTTCTCTCCCTCCCTCTCTCTCTCTCTCTCTTTCTGTTTCTATCTATCCATCTATTTCCGTGGCCCCGCCGTACAACACCATACACGCTCATCATAACCCATAAGTCATATAATGCGAGGTATTCCTAAAGCTCGCGCATCCTGCACGGTATGGTACGATATAACGTAATGGCAGTGTAGAGTTGAAATCCCTCGCGACATCTCTTGCTCTTTCCTATCGAGGATTCCCTTTCTCGCTCCGCGTCCTCCGCGATATCATGACGAGTCTCGTTTCGAGTGGATGATGGATGGTACGGATGTAACGCGCGGAGATCGTGCTTTATAATCAGGTTTCGGAACATCGTTCATCGACCGATGAGCCGGGCCTCCAATTGGCCCATTACCCGAATCCCAAAACCAATTGATTGGATCCATAGCACGCTAAAACGTATTGCGTGCGCCCGAAGCCGCCTGCTTATCTGCCTCGTCCGTTAGTCGCGTAACGCGATGCACATTTTCCACGTTCAAATTTAAAGGGAAATTATTATTATTAAAAACGTAAAATAAGTGGAAGTAAAAAAAAAAAATACTTGGAGGGAAAACGCGCAAAGCATCGTGATTGCGTTGTGGATGAATCCGAAAACGCGAGGTGTATATCATCGGATTAGCATCGAGCAAAAAACGCATCTCGACAGTCGGAGAAAGGAGAGGTGCATCATGTATCAGAAGCAGAAATCTCGTCTAGACCCCAGCGGGTCCGAGTATTTTAGTTTTATCGAATCTCTCTTTCTCCCGCGAGACTTTACACACGCGCGATTCTGACTGCGAGAGCCCGCAGGGTCCACTCGATTTACACCGTAGCTTTATGGCTTCGGGGCTTTGCTCGACGTATCGTCAGCAAAAAGGATACGGACGATGCCAAGGATTTTCAATTCTAGAAAAATGTATTTCTGAACAGAAGAATTTATATAGACAGATTAATCATCAGGATACACACAAAGTGCAAAATTGGGTATAATCTTCCACCCATCTTCGAAACTCAATTTCTTTTCAAGTTCTTCTCAAGTTCTTTTAGAATTATACTATGTTTCTTTATTGTGTAGCATTTTATACAAAAAAATAGCTATTAGGGTGTTTCTTAATGAATACGAAAAATTTTAGGAGTTGATTCTTTGTTAAATTAAGGGGGTTTTTAATGTAAACATATACTTCTACATCCCTTCCTGTGGAGTTACACTCCTCCAAATATAGGGGGTAAAAATTGGGTTTTTAGGTTTTTATTATAACTTTGTTTTTGTTTCAATTTTCCCAACATTTACTCTAATTTTATTTTTACTTTAAAATTTAAACTTCTCGTAATTCGAAACCTATGCTATTTAACATCGTGCTATGCACGATAATGTATTTTATTTTTTTTTCTTGAAAACTATTAATTTTATGAAAAAAATGAAAGAAATAGAAAAGTTTCTAAATAAATCAAACTATTTAATATTTTTAGATGATCATATTCGGGCCCATTAAAAAGTTCTAATAAAAAATTGAATAGGGGTTGCTAGTTTCATCTCTTTATAATAATACGGGAAAATGAAAAAAATATTAATAAATAACCTTTTTACTAGTAGAAAATATCCACCTAATTTCATTTCTTTGACTTGTTTCAAATTTGAGAAAAAAATAAAAATCTAATTTTTACTTCCATTTTTGGAGGAGCGTAACTCCACAGGGGGGGATGTAGGAGTACATGTTTGTATGAAAAACTTGCCTTAATTTTCGACAAAGAATCATCTCGTCATCTTAATTAGAATTAAGTGCGAAAAATTAGAAACATCCTGTATATTTTAATCGCGGAATTTTATTCGATAATCTGTAGAGACAAAAGTGTGAAAGAGAAGCTCAATCCAAACAGTCGATTATTGTACGATCACGGCAGATATTTTGATTTCATCGAATCTCTTCTTTCTCCCTCGGGACTCGATGCTTTCGGTTCGCGGCCTCGTCGATTTATCGCGAAACTATGTGGCTTCGTGGCTCTAAAATTGTGTATAGAATGTATGTGCAAATATACGAGCGTGGTACGAGCGTAATATATGCGTTACTACGTTCCGCTACATCGATAATTAATTATATAGTCATAACTTGCACGCGCAGACTGTTCGTTAATTAACGGAAAGGTATCGTTACAGTAAACGTGCTTATGCTTTTTAACACTTTTCATGTTATATAACTTTATATATCAACACTGTATCGTTGCTCGTTTACATAAAGCTGAAAGTTCTAATTTTACACTCAGACAGTTTAATGAAATTAATCATTTTAGAGAGAATCTTATATACATTAACTCATATATTCGTATACATATTTACATATATTTGTGCGCTGTTATTATTAGCGAAATTTAATAATGAAGTTAAATGCACATATCGCTAGCAAGATAAATTTTCTAAACGCATTGAAATATTAATTAAAAATTGAATCTACCGAAAAATTTGGCTCTTTATGTAATATTTAAAGATTGCAACCTGTATTTTTATCTCGCACAATTCCGAAGCAACAATATCTCATGTAAAGATCGCGTAATATTATATCTCACGTTAAATATAACAAAGTTAATTACGTTAAGTATAAATGCGAGGTACGAATACAAATAACAGAATTCTCCGCATTATCTCGGTTATATCAGTTTCAGCAGAATTTAGCGTACTAATAAGAGAGATTTTGGCCGGTTAACATAATAATAAATCACCACAATATCCAACCGTCAGTAATCGGATAATGTAACACGGGCATTAAACGCTCGCTCATTCATTATTTACATGCCAATCGATAAGATCGCAAACTCCATTAACTCCTTGTTCGTCGTTTCGACCGTTAATAATACCGGGCAGCATCGATGATTGAAACTTTAATCCGCCACACTTGCCGGGGCAAGGAAGCATTTTGTAATCCCACCTCCCTCTCTCCCTCCCTCCCTCCCTCACCCTCCCAACCCCTCGCGTAGCGCGTTCGGAAAGTTTATGGTTTCGCGGCTTTGCGAACTACGTAAACATAGCGCCGCGAGCGACGACCCCGTGCTCCGATATTAAACGCCAGACCAGGGGGAGGCCTACCGTACCTCTAAACGGGTCCCCCCTTCCCCTGCCACCCTCCCCCCGCGGCCGTGTATACGCACTTGGAGCACCGTGCGCGCCAGGACAGTAACCGCACACGAGGGGATATGCCGACTATATATACACGTGCGATTGGTACAAATGTGTGTCCAGCGGTCGGACGGTTAGTCGACTGCGCGTCGAACCGTGAAATTACCCTCCGATACCGGAATCCTGTTACAACTACTCCCTCGCCCTCGCCCCCCCGTTCCCCCCCCCCGTTGGCGTCACTTTACCCCTTTCACTATTTTATCCCAAGCTGGATAGAGCCGCATCTGTCTCTGTCCGTCTATCGTGAACATTATCGCACGATCGAGATCCCGTTTTAATGATTTTCATTTATATCTCTCTTTGCCTTTGATGAAAATTGCAAGAGGGATTCCGGATTCATCGCGGTTTTCTTTCATTCATTTCTTCGTTTTTTCTCCCTGTTATTTCGAAAACAAGATTATCGTTCGTATCGTTATTTGGGATAATAAACCGCGAATGCAAATTGTTGACCCTTGTGAAATTACAGCTCGGTTTTGGGACGTTTATATTAACCGGTGTTACCCTTTCGCGATTGTCTATCCTGATGGAGCTATTATCGCGAGCATCCATGGCGCACAGAGGTGCCATTTTCTCTCTACGAGCTGATACTTTTTGCTCGATAACGATCATTTATTCGTTTTTCGGAGTGTAACGCGAGTAGAAAGCTATCGATACGTAAATATCATTCTTTAATATATTTTTCGTCCGTTTCAATGTTTTCGCAATATTACGAATTTATGTGAGAGACGTGTGTGCAACGTCAGTATCCATTTTTGAAAATACACGATACGTGTTATCGTTAATGTTCCCTGGCGTCCTGTTAAATTTGCAATTACGGGATGTTTATTTTATTTTCATTATCGATGTATATCGTAACGACTAATAGAAATTATTCACAATCTCTCGCAAGTCTTGTTATTATTATCGTTCAGAGGCTCGAGCCACCGAGCCGGATATACCGTGCGTATATTTTCCCGTGATGAGCGAGCTACCAATGGCAAACGTGTTTCGTTTGTTCAAGAGATAAAATGATGGCGATAGCCAATTTGATTTTTTGATTGGATCACGCGTTCTGTTCGAACTAGTCAAATTTGTAGATTCGATCGCGTTCATCATCCCGGCGAGAGGCCCAGGACGCGATAAACCGCATCGCGTCACCCGCGATAAAAAAAAATGAGGCTCTTCTGAGCCGAAATTAGTGCCGGATATCGATTGTGCCATCGCTATTGATCGGCAACGAGCTATTTGTTGCGACTTTATCTCCAGTTAACGATTGACGACGCTGCAAAATGCACGCACATACATACATACGTGGAGATAAATGCGAGCGCGAGAGAAATTATTTGACTGATTGCTCTACCCGCTGCAAAATGAGCTTTCGGCCGCAAAAAATCAAGTATGCAAATTTCGAGCATAAAATTTTTTGATAACGAAATCCCGCCTCGCGTTTCAATTCGATTAAATTAATTTGAATACAATGTCCACGTTTATCCCCGCCGCCGAAAATTTACGGTTGCATTAAGACTGAAATTCGCGAAAAGCAAGGAAATGCGAAATAAAATCAGCTTCGAGCTTTTCTTCAAGTTTCTCCGCGCGAAGAATTTTCATTTACGAAATAAGCTTCTCACTTTCCGGAATTAAGCGAGCCGCATTCGAAAGGTTAATCCTGCAAGGGGTTACGAAGCGAAGGCGTTTTCCCCGAGAAGAGTTTTCGTAAGTAGATTCATCGCGCGTTTAATCGGCCACGTGCTATTTTCGAAAATGAAATCCCGCAACGTTTAAGGAAAATTCTATTTTAGACTCGTGTTCTCTTTATCCGAGCATTGACACGGTGCCAAGAAGGATTTTCGATAAAGACCTCTTCCAGTTAACGTATAAAAAATATCCGTGCGAACGGATATATTCTTATTTTATAATTATAAGGTGATGTAAAGAAAATTAATTATATATTTTTATTAATTATATTAGCTCATTATTTTTATTATTTTTATTTAAGGATGTCTTGTAGCTATTTTCAAAATATTGAGAATTTAATGAAAATTGTACAGAATGTCCTTACATATGTTTAGAATCTTCAGTACAATTTTTAAATCGATTCACTAAAGCGTTCACAAGTTATAAGGATTTTAATTTGCACCAAATTAATATGTGTTCTTATGGGAAACGTATAATCACGATTCAAATGACAAAAACACATGGAAATAATATTCAGAATTTGTTTAAAATTTGTAAAAGTTTAGATACAGAGGAAATATTTGGTCAAATAATATTATACAAGTACTAACTGGTTAAAAAGATATTAAATATAATTCAATGAAGTTAGCCATGTATCTGTCACAAGGCGAAATTTTCTGCCAAAAATTAATCATTTCGATTAACAAAATTTGGAATATTTCAGTAAAAACGCAATAAATATTAAAAAGTAAATCTCTGCATTGTAGCTAAGATCAAATGGTAATATTTCACAAATTTCTCATACTCAAAATACACCAAAAATGGATATTCGTCAATAATGATTTTCAGCTACTTTTTGCTGGGATTGTACATACAAAACGTCCTTAATTATTAATTATATAATTATTAATTACCTTTATTATTTTTATTAATTATATTATCTCATTTCTTATTAAATATTAATTATATTTTAAATATATTTTAAATATATTTTATATATTTAAATATATTTTATATTAATTATTTTATATTAATTATATTTTATATTATCATAAAAAATGCGATATACTGAAAACGAGATTATTTCCTATTTAAGATAGACTGTATCATATCTAATAAATAATGTAATTTTTTGCACAATAATCAATTTATTGCTTATTCTGTAATAATTTTCCATTTCCAACTTACATAATACACCTTTATACGACTTCAAATTAATGCACTACACGAGACAATTAATGTGACTGAAAAAAAAATGTTGAAGGAGATGAGTAGATATTTCTTCATGCATGTATGTGTGTGTCTGCCGCATGCAAGGTATATCGATTATCTGAAGATTACCTATTCGCGAACCGGCGAGCGTTACCCCGTTGTAAAATCTCAGCTGGTAGATATTTAAATGCAAATTGAATATGGACGCAAAGGGGTCAGCGCCTTCCTGATCCCGTTCGCTGTTCCTCGCGCAAGTTGTCGTGTCTGCGGAAAATATCTGCCAGATTAGACGATGTCGCACGTGTTGCCTGTGTACTGCCCGGATCTCCATGCTAACCAGCGTATATCCCTGACTGCGTTTCGGGGGAAAATTCGATAGGAGGGTAACCAACGACGCGTCGTTGCTGGAAATTTAATCTGGAGCTTGTTTCGGAAAGCACGCAGCAAAAAAGAAAAACGACACTCGTCGCGTTATAATATTCTATCTCTCTCTCTCTCTCTCTTTTCTACTTTACTCTTTCGATGCAAAGTATTTTTTTAATTGCTTGTATCGTTTATTAACGACAAGAGCGACAACATCCGCGCGTGTATAAATCACAAAGGGGGCGGGGAGGGGGAGGCACGCGAGTCTCGCGATGAGTTATTAACTCTTTCGTTTGATTTATATTCCGCTGCAAAATGTTTTCCGCAAATATTGATGCGATCCGCACGCAAACGAAAACTGAAAACGCGCCGAGAAACGGCGCGTATTCCGCGGGATTAAAAAAATGAAACGGGATAAATCGTTTTTTGATACAAATGTGCTCTGGAATTCTGGTGTATCGCGCCAGCCGATGATCGCCGTAATCTGCCGGTCGCGCGCGGTAATTTTTTCCACGCGCCATATCCTCGCCGGCCATCAGGATCGATCGGCTAAACACCCCGGTTAATACCCGGTCGGGCGCGGTGCAAAAGTGTCCGCTTTAACTGCACAAGAGCGAGAGAGCGGGCCTCGATGCCTGGCAAATGCGCTCGGATGAAAATTCTATAATTGGATCGTCTGCTCGTTAGTCCCGAATCGACTTCCGTTAACGCCCGAAACGAGTGCGCGTACGTGTTTCGCGAGGGTGGGATGCGGGGGATGGGGAGAGGAAGTGCAAAAGTGTGAACGGTATCTGGTAAAAGTGGAAACGGCGAAAGTGCGGACAAAAAGTATAAACGAATAGGCAAGAAGAAAGGAAGAGAGAGAGAGAGAGAGAGAGAGAGAGAGAGAGAGAGAGAGAGAGGGATGCATCGAGGGGTGAAGAACCGCGATCGCGAGGAGACGTCGGAGGAAACCGCTTATTCAAATTGTACGATCGGTCGGCCGGGTCGGGGCCGACCAGCGAAGCAAGTATTGCTTCTGGAGAGCGGATATTAGAAATTCAATGGCCACCCAGTATTTGCATGGACGATCGATACGCCAATCACTGGAATTTATGAAAAAAGTATAGAGAGATTTTGTCCAATTAAGAAGCGTGATAGAGACGTGAATCGAGCCTGGGCACCCGAGGCGATTACAAGTTAATTATCTCGTTTAACTGCGCGGTTAAATGGAAGAGCGAATGAAATTTTAGCGGGCCGTCGATTATCATAAATGGACTTGCGATTATCAGGACGGGCAGGTGCGTCGTTAATTCAAGCTTTAATAGTCGAGTAACGGTCGTTAAAGACACTCGGCGACGCGATGCGCGCTCCACGTTTTAATACCTTTTAATAAAATAATGTCGCGCGCGTGCGTCCGGTTTGCCTGCGCGTCTCAATTTTTTCGAATTCTTGCCCGTACGCATGCTTGAAAACGGAATAAAGCAATTAGTAAATTTTTATGCGCAATTGAGCTCGTAAAACTCCGCACTTTGCATCAGTTTCGCTTTTGCAAAATCGCGCTAAAAGCTTCCTTTAATTATTGTTGAACGCTTTGTAATGAAATGACGATTACGCATTTATGCTTTATCACTAATATAATTTGAAAAGTATTTTAATTATAATTTTATGTAATTTTACGTAAAGGGAAATTATTTTTACAAGTCTCTTTTTTAACTCGCATGTACGTCCAATTATTATTGCATGCCGTACATGTAATATTTCATGTATTTAAATAATATCATGTTTGAAATTTGTCGTCAAAGTTATCAATTATATATTTAAGGATGTTTTGTACCTATTTTCAAATAATTGAGAATTTGATGAAAATTGTACAGAATGTCCTTACATATGTTTAGAACAATTCAGTACAATTTTTAAATCGATTCACAAATTATAAGGATTTTAATTTGCATCGAATTAACATGTGTTCTTATGAAACGTATAACCATGTCGATTCAAATGACAAAAACACATGGAAATAATATTTAGAATTTGTTTAAAATTTGCAAAAGTTTAGATATAGAGGAAATATTTGGTCAAATAATATATTATACAAATACTAACTAGTTAAAAAGATATTAAATATAATTCAATGAAGTTAGCCATGTATCTATCACAAGGCGAAATAATGAAGTTAGCCATGTATCTATCACAAGGCGAAATTCTCTGCCAAAAGTTAATCATTTCGATTCACAAAATTCGGAATATTTTAGTAAAAACACAATAAATATTAAAAAATAAATCTCTGCACTGTAGCTAAGCTCAAATTGTAATATTCCACACAATTTCTTACTCAAAATACACCAAAAGTGGATATATTCGTCAATATTGATTTTTAGCTACTTTTTGCTAAGATTGTACACGCAAAACATCCTTAAATAGTTTTTAATAATTCTTATATAATTTAATAATCCTTACTTAATTTAATAATTCTTACATATGCATATTAATCTCATTTTAATTAAATAGACTTGTCATCCAAACGCTGATGAAACTAACTCTGAATTTTTCGCGCAATTATGATTAAATAAATAGGAGAAAATTCCGGATTAATTATGCCAAGAAATTGTAATATTCCACACAATTTCTTACTCACAATACACCAAAAGTGGATATATTCGTTAATATTGATTTTCAGTTATTTTTTGCTTGTACATACAAGACATCCTTAAAAAATGAACATTATTTGCAGAAACGATTTATAATAATATTTTAATAGATAAATAAATAGAAGATAAATCTAAATAGATAAATCTAATAGATAAATGAACAGAGGTGAGACATTAAGACGGAAATCTAGATGTAACTTCAGATTTAAATGATAAATGTACGATGCTGAGCTGTCAAGATTGCAATATTGTATTATCTATATTCTCTACATTTACATAATCTGCACTATCCTAAACTGACTGCGGTCATAAGCCTGAATTTGACACTATATCAAATCAATTTTCAATATATCGCGTGTATCTCTAGCTCTTGTGGAATTAATAGTTGTTTTTTAACTCACATTTACGCATCCGGTTTAAAATTCAAGTATATATAAAATTTTAAATTAGGACAGAAAATACTGAATGCTTTTGCTGATAAAATGTATATAATCAATAATATTGATATAAACAATATTATTAATAATAATGTTTCCTCCTCTTTTTATTTACACATTAAATAAATTCAAATCTGTTTATTCAGCAAATGTTATGGACAAAGTTAGCCGTGATTCAAGTTGTGTAAAGCCGCTTTTTATAACGTGGAATAAAATTTTTTCAGAGCATCAGAGCGAAAAAGTCAAAGTTTATTCATTAATTTCCGTCTGCAAATTAATAATAAATCTACACGCGTAAACTAACGATAATTTTACATCGCTGTGTGTTCCTAAATCTCAAATTCATCGGTGCATAACGTTAATACATCGTGCAACTTCGCTTACGAGTATCATGCTGACGTAGCGCAAACAACGGCGATACAGTTGGATACTTAACTCAGCCGTCAGCCGAAAAGTCGCGGGGCATACAGTTCGCCTCTTCGACATTTACACGAGCGCGTAGGACTACTCCCGTATAATTTCGGTAACGGTATACAAAGCAAGTGGAAACGGACTGCGCGTCGTCGAGCGGAAGCGTCGTGGGCGGATGAGTTATTCCGTTTCGTTATTTCGCGATAAATCACATCGATTTCTCGTCGATTATGATTCGCTTGTAAATCACTCGCTCTTTGCGGGGTCAGCCGGCGAGCGGGACGCGCTCCATAAATCGCGAAACGAAATGAAAAGAGCGCGGTCGCGCACCGCGAGGGTGGGCGCGGGGCGGGCAGGAGAGGGGGGACGGGGGGGGAGGATGGACGCGGGGGTGGGCGGCTCGGTGAGACGGCGAATTAAAAAGTAAAAAGGAAAGTTTGCGGCATGCGCCAATTCCCCCGGACGAATTGCGGTGCGCTACATGCGCAAATGCGCGCTTGGAACGTGCGCACGTCGGAGCTTTTCGGCGACGACGATGGCGTTTAAGCATCGCGCACGACGGGAGTAAAACGAATCGTTTGTCGCTTTAAATATTCACGCCCGCTTTTTCCGCGCGGACCCCCCTTCGCTTCCGATCTCGTCGGCAGATAGCCAAATCCCGTTTCGACCGTTCGTTTCCGCGGGAGTAAGATTTTTATCAGACAGATCGTGCATTACACGCGGAGAGAGAGAAAGAGAGAGAGAGATAGGAATCTCGGTTTTTTTAAATCAATAGGAAGTGATCCGATGCGATTCTAAAATATCACAGGTCGGATCTAAATTTCGACCTTCTCGATTAAATTTATTTAAGGATTCAAAATATTGAGAATTTAATGAAAATTGTACAGAATGTCCTTACATATGTTTAGAATCTTCAGTACAATATTTAAATCGATTCACTAAAGCGTTTACAAGTTATAAGGATTTTAATTTGCACCGAATTAACATGTGTTCTTATGGGAAACGTATAACCACGATTCAAATGACAAAAACACATGGAAATAATATTCAGAATTTGTTTAAAATTTGCAAAAGTTTAGATACAGAGGAAATATTTGATCAAATAATATTATACAAGCACTAACTGGTTAAAAAGATATTAAATATAATTCAATGAAGTTAGCCATGTATCTATCACAAGGCGAAATTCTCTGCCAAAAGTTAATCATTTCGACTCACAAAATTCGGAATATTTCAGTAAAAACACAATAAATATTAAAAAATAAATCTCTGCACTGTAGCTAAGCTCAAATTGTAATATTCCACACAATTTCTTACTCAAAATACACCAAAAATGGTTATATTCGCTAATATTGATTTTAGGCTACTTTTTGCTGAGATTGTACATGCAAAACATTCTTAAATAGTTTTTAATAATTCTTACATAATTTAATAATCCTTACTTAATTTAATAATTCTTATATATGCATATTAATCTCATTTTAATTAAATAGACTTGTCATCCAAACACTGATGAAACTAGCTCTGAATTTTTCGCGCAATCGTGATTAAATAAATAGGAGAAAATTCCGGATTAATTCTGCTAAGAAATTGTAATATTCCACACAATTTCTTACTCAAAATACACCAAAAGTGAATATATTCGTCAATATTGATTTTCAGCTATTTTTTGCTGGGATTGTACATAACAAAACATCCTTAAGAGCATCCAACAATTTTCGAACTTTATTATTTTTAAATTTTTATTCTTCAAGACTTTGATTTTTCCTCAAATCCTCATCCCACCCTTTGAATTAGCTTTTATTTATTCATCCCATATATTAGAACGCGTGGTGCAACATTGCCGGGAAAATTTTCGCCAGATTTGTAGCGAGAAAAGATTGAAGGTAATATTTAAAATGGGAGCGCATTAATATCCGTGCAAGCCGCTTTGAGGGATATTTTTCATTAGCCGACATGGTACCAACTCCCCCGCAGAAAGTGCAATCAGAAAATTCCGAAGCCGATCGATCGTCGGACGAAATAAGAGACGAAGGAGGAGAAAAAAAGTCAGCGTATATATAATGTATAGTCCAATGCAAATGCGCGCGCAGAAGGCAATAGCTTGTCTTGATTACTTTTAACCTGAAACTTGTCTTTCTTCCTGCTGAGCTTTTTATCCCGGAGGTTTTATTCATCCTTCGTTTACTCGCATAGCTACTCCTTTATCGAGAAATGCTCTTTTTATTGCACACTTTGACGACACGATATTTATTTTGCGATTTTTGACAATATTTATTTTCAACAATAAGTCGGGCATTGATACATCTGTGTCATATATTTCGGGGGTCGGAAGATAGAACTGTAGCGATGCCGAAACGGTTGGGAATTTCGAAAAATTCGGCGTGCTTTTTTCACATAAATACTCGGCGCATGTCGTCTTTTTCCATTTACAGCGCGATGTTACATCGCTTATCGTTTATTTTTTCCTCCGCGCCGCGCGTTACGCTCGTTCCGAATGAAAATAAATGTCATCGCCAAAACAATACCGCCCAATATTTCCATACTTCTCGATCAAGCCAATTGCTATTTTGATAATTTATGATTACGCGTTTTTCACAATAAGATAAACAATATCGCGTAAAAATATATGCAACAAAGGATCGAGGAAAAAAGCCGTCAATCGGCGAATAAAAATAGCAATTCTGGCGAAATGATAAGATTGCATCGAATATTCCGAATAAACTTGCCGAGTGTTTTGCGAATACTCCATTTCCGCTTCTGACATTCGCTTGATATTTCCTCCTCTTTACGATAACTGTAAATTGAGTTGCCAAGGGAATATATACCGATGCTTTTCGAACTTGTACAGCGTTTCACTAAGCTGTTTTATGTTGGTGGGATGGAGTGTGGGAAGGGGTTGATGGTAGCCGGGGGTGAAAAGGGTTAAAGATGGTGACTTGTAAGGGTAGTGACAGGTGACTGATGAAACCTCTCCGACCCGCGGCTACATTCGAGAGTAACGCATCAGGATCGTATTCCTCTTCGATCAAATGCGTCTCTCTCTCTCTCGCGCGCGTATTTGTGTTTGTAGGTGAAGTTTCAGGCATCCTTGTCGATTCGCAATCATTTTGATCCCTTTTCTCCTCCATATATTTTTCCAGTCTTTTTTAAAATCAAATTTATTTCGTGCTACGTGCTTCGCAAAAATGTAAAGCGTTAAGACCTTATTTTATAAAGTCTCGACATTTTGTTTAAAAGTTTAGATTTTTTCATATTTTTGTATCTTCAGTTTAATTAAACAATAAATTCTTTTTATTTCGAATAACTTATGTTTGATTGACAATCTTTTGCTTCGTAAGAAAGATACGACAGGTAGAATCGAGGTGATTGATGTTTACACGATGCTTCCACACAGTTGATCGATTATTGCTTAATATTGTTTCACGCACCGATAGGTTCGATTGTACCATCATGTTATCGAAGCGAAGCGACATCCTGAAAAGCACTTATGTAGAGAAGCATTAAAAATATTACTGGATTTTTCACGTTAAAAAGACTGAAAAAAGGTTGTTGTCCCAATTATTTATTAATGCAAAAATTTATTATAACTATATAATTATTTATTAATGCAAGAATTTGCTATAACTATATAAATACAATAACCTGAATAATTACAGCGTTAAATAAGTCTCACATAAATAAAGAAAATTAAATCTTATATACAGGATGTCTCATTTTAGCTTTCACACTCGAATATCTCGAAACCATGGCGGTTTCGGTGAAAATGTTTTAAACAAAAATTGTATGGTTTTAAAGGGGCCATAAGATGGTGTCATTGGTTTTACCTTGAAAAATCGTTTGAAGATCACGTGAAGATCACCTCCAACTTTTTAAATGGGACACCCTATATACTTTTGCATATTCTTGTAGCTTGCTTCGAGAGTTTTTTAAAACACTATAATTAAACATTTTTTCATTAAGTTTTAAAAAATATGGAATTGTTAATTGCAAATTACATATTTTTTCTTAAAAACAACAATGTTTTTTCTTTACACCAATTGATTCCTCTCATTATTTTATGTATAAAAGTATTAAGATAAGATAATCGAAAAATATTTCACTATATATTTTATGATTTATATAAAAATTAAGAAATTATTTCAAACCTTAACTCGAAAAATATTCATGAAGAAATACTTTATTATAGTGTTTTGGGAAGCTTTCGAGATGAGCTATAAGAATAAGTAATAAAAAATAGCGGGGTTCCACTTAAAAAATTGAAGATGACCTTTACATGATTTTCAAACGACTTTTAAAACCAATGACACCATCTTATGGCCGCCTTAAAACCATACAACTTTTATTTAAAACATTTTCACCGAAACCGCCATGATTTCGAGATATTCGAGTGTGAAAGTTAAAATGAGACACCCTGTATATTTGCCCTGTATATTTGAAACTTTAAAGAAACTCTTTAGTTTTCATTCGCTGACGTAACTGACAAGTTATTAATCTCTGGTTATCGCAATCGTAAAACATCGTGTCGACAATGAAATAATTTCTCTGCAAAGCGGACCTGTAACGATTTTGCGCGGGAGGGAAAATGGAAAGCGTGTCTTTTGTAAAGATCGAGTTGATACATGGGTGTTATTATGCGATACGATCGCGCGAAATAACTTTGGCTCCTGCGAAGATGAGCTCGTCATTAGCCACCGCTGGGGCAACAAGCATTTTACATCGCGCTACCAACGTCAAGCCGATTATGTTCCGCGTCACCGCCACGGGCGAGACTGTAATTGGGGACCGCGTTATCCGGTCAATCGTGAACGCCGCCGGCAACGCATTTTTAGCGCGAATCAACATGGCCGTGGTGGAATCGAGCCTTCTCTTGACGAGCGTGGCGAGGGTGGTCCGACGAGGGTGGCCGCTTTACGCCGGGGGATGACGTTTGACGTTGCACGCGATAGATGCACGGCCTGCCGGTTATTGCTTAATGCTGTTTCACGTGCAACGAGCTCGATATACGGTTTCATTACGTTCTCATCGGTGAATAAGGGCTTTTCGCGCATCGTCTCTCGCAGTCGGTGCTACAATCATTTAAATATCTTTG
The DNA here is from genome assembly GCF_003227725.1 of Camponotus floridanus. Taxonomy (NCBI): domain Eukaryota; kingdom Metazoa; phylum Arthropoda; class Insecta; order Hymenoptera; family Formicidae; genus Camponotus; species Camponotus floridanus. The sequence goes on from NW_020229503.1 coordinate 196,402, forward strand.
GTTTAATTTCCCCTCTGGCCTTTACAAATTTACTCGCAAAAATCGAAGGTAACAATGGAACTATTGGAATCTGTATTGGTGTTGCGATTCATGATTGATTATTTTTATACCATTCTTGTGTAATTTTACGATAAATTATAATGTCATATTGTGATTTCGTTGCATTAAAAATAAGCATAATTTAAAGATAATGGATTAAAAGTTATTTTTAATCATGAGACTTAAACAGTTTAATGATGATTCATGAATAAAGATATAAGCATTTATATTTTCAGTTAAAAAAATAAAAACAATCTGTAATTATATTTACGTTGTACATCAAATATTAATCTAATTCTGATTTATGATGACATTAAATTAGTACATGTTACTACAACATTTCAATAATTACTCTTTTTTAAATATAATTACTATAATAATTTATTATAATTATTATATTATAATTATATCTACTATAAATATTAATTAAAAATAATTGTAATTTATTATAACTAGTAATAATGTTGTTATTAATATTAACTATTATATTCACAGCTAGAATTTTTTTTGCGTAGATACGAGAGGAACCAGTCGACAGTGCATCGGAGATTATTTTAATGCGTGTAAAATTGTTGGACGTACTCGTTTATTTATTTTAAGAAGGAAAGTTAAAAGGGAACAAGAATAAAATACTTTAAGAAAGACTAAAAGTGTATTAAAAGAGAATGAATATAAAATCAGTGAGGAAAATTAATAAAACGCAGGACTTGATGTATAAAGTATCGAGAAATGTAAATGAAAACTTTACAGCTAATCTATATAAAAACAAGAATAATTATTTACTTATACGGACCACCTCTCGATTTCAATAATTCTCACATATGTTATCAAGATCATCACTCTGAGTAACGTTGTGAAGGTTTCAATCGGCGATTATTATTTAAAAAGTTATAAACAAAAAATGTCTAACAAATAATATGTAAATTTATGGCACCGTATATAAGCTATGTTGTCGTGACATCGTTTGACATTGTTTATATTGAAATCATTGACTTTTCTTATATTGAAATCAGGTAGTGGAACAATGATAGGCCTCTATGTTTTTGATATCTCTTACGACTTTGAAAATATTGAAGAAAAGGTGAGTTAGTACAAGACAGACTGTTGTACGGTTAACACGAAGTTCTACGAGTTTCTCGCTTTAACGACAAAATACGATGAGTTATTAAACTATTTGTGCGCGAAAAATGTTACATTTGTAACTTTCTTTGCAAAGTGAATCACAAGTGCATCACAAACACGAGTTAAGTTGTATCTTCCAAAAATGGAGCCCTCTCCGGGAGCGGAACACACTGTCTACGCATGTACTTTCTAAGATGAAGCAAAGTTATTTAATCTTGATTTTTATTAAGAGTAAATTAGTATAGTAAAATGTAGTAGTAAAATAGGTACGGTATGTTCCGCTCCTTTGCAGGGGAGTTCCACTTTGGGAAGATATAATCTAACCCGATCCGTGTTTGTGATGCGGGATACACTTTTCCCTTGCATAGAAAGTTACAAATCTATGTGAAATTATGCAACAATTGACTTTTTCTTTCGATAAATGAATTAATGAATTTATGAAACTTCTTTTGTTTATATCTTTTTAATAAACAATGACCGTCGATTGATGATCTTGATAACATATGTGAGAATTATTAAAATCGGGAGGTCCGTATAAATAAATAATTATCAAAAAAAGTTTATTGCGCGCGTTATCAATGTAATTGCGAGTGTCGGGAGTGTCGGATATATTTACGAACGACCGTTTTAATCGATCAATTCGTTTTTTGTGCTTAATGCCGATCGCGTTTCATCGAAGTGTCAAAATGATATATCGTATTATTATCCTGCGTGTTTCGCGAGTGTGAAGCAGCAATGCTAGTGAAATACATCGAGGAAAAGCACATCCAGGAATCGTAGCCTGATCTTACCGGATTAATCCAAAGAGGTTGTCATGCAACAAATATTGGGGTAAGTGTCATATATTATCATCTTATTTCTTTATATCGTTTCTCTTGTCTCTATTTTTTCAATCATTATTTTTTCTGTTTATGAAAATTATTTACATTTGCATTAGAAATAAAAAAGATGTGCGAAAAAATTGAAAATGTAATAAAACGTTTAATCTCGCTGCTGTCTTCAATTTACCTGTTAGCTTTTAATTTTTATCATTTACATAAAAAAGAAATATTTTTAATATTTAACTTAATTACTTGATTCTAAGTAAAAAGAAATTATGAAAATTTAAATTTTGTGTTTCTCGCTTTGCATAGTTTTTTAATGAATGTTTATTTAAAATTTTAAAAATTGAGATGTTTTTAAATTGAACAGAGCAGCATATAATACAATTAAATAAAAATTATACTTTATTATAATCTATATTTTCATTCGATACTTATGTTATATGTGATAAGTAAGGCTAATGATTCGTAGAAAAATTGCAGCGTTTGATTTGAACGATTTTTTTTCATGTTCATTTCCATATTTTTACGTTGCATTTCCTTTTGCATACCAATAAAAAAAAGGAAGAAAAAAAAAGACAAGGAGAAAAGCTATGAGATTATGGTCGTCGTATAAAAAGAATTTCGCTAGGGAGGTAGTTTCGCCATCCAACGCTTTCGTGCTTCTACTGCAAAAGTGACATACACGCGTTGTGCAAACGATAAACTTTTGAGGACGAGTGAGGTAAAGTTTATCGTTATCGTTGAGTAGCGCATTCATAGTTAAAATCGATCTCTGCCTCGTTATTGCGTTATTAGAGCGCAGTTTTCACATCGAAAAGTTGGAAAATTCAAAACAGAGAGTTTGAATAGAATTGAAAAAAAAAAAAATAAACTCACATTAAAATTCACATTAAATATCATACTCACACATATTAGCGAAATTTTTTTACTATTTTGATTGATGATTATTTATAGATTAATATTATAATATTATAAGATTATAATATTAATAGAATAATTTAATAATATTATAAATTTGTAAATTAAAATTAATGCTTGAATTTACAATTTATTAGCGATATTAAAATTTACACGTAGCAACAATATAAAATTTTCATTGAAACTGATGTAAAATATTAGTTTTAGAATATAAGAGATAATAAAAATTGAATGGTAACTATTTTGATAACTTGCCTGCATATTATCGACAACAATATTCGCGTCAATTTCTCTGAATGTGCACGTGTGAGTGCAAGCGGATATTTAAATAAAATATGTCAGATCGCGTCCTGTATGAGAGTGCACGAGTTTTTCGCCCAATGCAAATTACGTCAATCTATTTGCTCGTGGCAGATTTACGATCAACTGAACATATTTGACTTGTATAGGCATTTGTATTTTTCGCAATTTTCTCTAACAAATACTCTATAAATTGGTGGAAACCTAATTCTTCGAATTTGACATTTTTTCTAATTTTTCGAATTTGACATTTTTCTATTTTTCTTTTTCATGCGACATTTCCGTCGATAGAATAGCGTTCATTATTTAATTAACGCATATTTAAGTATATATTTGTATAAAAATTTTCATAATTCAATATAAAAATATTTCAATAAAAAAGTGATGAATAAAATTTAAACTTTATTTTAAATTTCTTGTTCTTTCATGCGCTCAAACTTTTAGGTTTTTAAAGTACTGCCTGCAACAAAGTATTTATATGATATTGTTTACAGTTTAAAAAATAATTGTATTTAGCGAGGAAAGCGCGAATTTTTATTTCATATCATATGAAAAATTGCTCGTATTGCTGCGCATGAAAAAAGAGATATTCGATTTTTAGAAATGTTGAAAAAAAATATTTATAGCTCGTTGTAAAATAGCTCGTTGTAAAAAAATAAAAGCGTTTGCGATAAAAACTTTCCAACTATCTATATTTACAGTTATATGTGCCGATTTAATTTTTAAAGTTTAAAATTAGAGCGGATTAAATCGTATTGAGTCACGAATTAGGCAGATTTTTATCAAAGAAAAATTTGGACAACATCCACATATACATTCAAACGCGTCGACATATATTTCCCCTTGTATAAAGTCTCTCTCTTCCGCGCAATAATTTTTCATACTCTACTGCGCGTACTTTATTTCCTTTCAGAAGGTTTCGCAGTTTTTGATGGATCGCGACAAAATTGGGTCACGAGAAACGCGCGATGTAATCTCGTCGTTAGCGTTTATTTTAAATGGGAGACACGGCGATGAATTTCTAATAACGCGAAATCTCTCTGCATTTTTTCAAAATTATTTTCATACATATTTGTATATTCGCGAATTGTACGTCGCTGACGGATTTGACGATGAATGAAACGTTCTTGGAAATGCTGCATTATTACTTTTTTTTTTCGCTTATTTCGCTCTGTATATCTCAACTTTCCACGCTACTGACTTACGCGCCGATTGAGTTTCGATCATTTCTCTTCCACCTGCATGGTTTCTTGTTATCTTCAGCACACAGAGATGCCGTATTATCGCAGGAATGCAATATTATACCGAAAAATACCGTTACCGTGGCAATTCCATTTTTTAACTATCTATCAAGCTCGATTCCTTTCTCCGACCGCGCGCTTGTCGTACAAATAAATAAAGGTCTAAAGAAAGAAAGATAAATCTGCAAGGAATTATATAATACTTTTTATTTAATTTAAAGAATCTTTGAAATATTTTAACATGCAGATCAATAGAGAAAAGAAAGAAAGAGATCCAATTATACAATTAAGGCAAAATCAAGAGTCGAATAAAATTAAATAGATTAAATCAAAAAGATTTTATTACGGCGGATGAAATATAATTTGACGAGCTTTATTACATAATACGTCGGAAAAATGTATATTCTCTTTTCTCGAAAATTATATTTTATTATCAGCTGTCGTAATAATAATCTATTCAATTTAATCTAATTAACTTTTTATTCAACTCTTGATTTTGCCGCGTGTTAATTGCGCAACCGGATCTCTCGCTTCCTTTTCTCTTCCTGTAAGTGAGAAAATAGTTGCGCTGGAATTTTTGCAGTCGCCAGTAATTTTAGCGGTCGCGTACGCTATTACACCATTGTCGCCATTGTCTCGCTTCTACATCGTTCCGCGAATTATTTCGCGCCGCGTAGGTAGGTAATTCCTTCCTCGCACGTCGAACTGGGTCGCGACAACCGCATTTGTCCCAGAGAGCTGGGAGGAGAGCTCTCCCATATCCACGTAGTAGGTATTTCCATGCCATAAACTCGTGGGAAAACTGCTGGCGGCTCGAAAATAATGCGGAATTCGCGGCGGAAGGCGCGCCGAAAGAATGGCGAGCCGGCGTCACGACTTATTAAATTCAGTCTTCATCGTTCGCCCCCTTCAGCCCCTCGGTCAGCCGGGGAGCAAGGATCTTACCGTTCTTTCTCTCGCGTCCTCGAGCGCGAGCTTCCCTCTCGACGTTCGTTCTCGCATAAACTCCCCGCAATTTTATGGCGATTATTCGTACATATTCTGCGACCGCGCGACGCGACGTTAATTATAACTCGGACTTTCAGACGAGCGCGATTATTAGAATAAGCCGCACCGCAGACCTCTGTATGCGTTATTGCGGCATGCAATTATACGCGTTACCCCGTATATATATCCGCCCTCGCCGAGCTTCTCGTAGGACGTTGGAGATGATTCTGAGCAAGTGGCACAGAGATTCATATATGGCGCAAATTAATCCCGCGATGGAAGTTGAGGAATCATTTTATCGTGAACTTTATTTTCTCTCCCCCTCACCCTTTATTTGCATTTCGCTTTTATGTCGTTTCGTTACAAAGCGGTGAGTTTAAAGTTTTAAAGTTTAGAGTAATTACACACAGTAAAAAATGACATGTTAATTTTAACATTTTTCACACGTCCCAGTCACTCTAAATTTTAAGTTAAAATAACTCACTCGTCGTATGTTTCTTATTGACAAACTAAAAATATTAAAGACTATAGCACACTTTCCATAAGACATAACAGTAAGGTTTCGACCAATCGCGTTGCTCAATTTGGTTACGGAAAGCCAAAGTATGTGCTATAGCCTTAAGGATGTTTTGTACCTATTTTCAAAATATTGAGAATTTAATGAAAATTGTACAGAATGTCCTTACATATGTTTAGAATCTTCAGTACAATTTTTAAATCGATTCACTAAAGCGTTCACAAGTTATAAGGATTTTAATTTGCACCGAATTAACATATGTTCTTATGGGAAACGTATAACCACGTCGATTCAAATGACAAAAACACATGGAAATAATATTCAGAATTTGTTTAAAATTTGCAAAAGTTTAGATACAGAGGAAATATTTGGTCAAATAATATTATACAAGTATTAACTGGTTAAAAAGATATTGAATATAATTCAATGAAGCTGGCCATGTATCTGTCACAAGGCGAAATTCTCTGCCAAAAGTTAATCATTTCGATTAACAAAATTCGAAAAATTTCAGTAAAAACAATAAATATTAAAAAATAAATCTCTGCACTGTAGCTAAGCTCAAATTGTAATATTCCACACAATTTCTTACTCAAAATACACCAAAAATAGTTATATTCGCTAATATTGATTTTAAGCTACTTTTTGCTGAGATTGTACATGCAAAACATTCTTAAATAATTTTTAATAATTCTTACATAATTTAATAATCCTTACTTAATTTAATAATTCTTACATATGCATATTAATCTCATTTTAATTAAATAGACTTGTCATCGAAACACTGATGAAACTAGCTCTGAATTTTTCGCGCAATCGTGATTAAATAAATAGGAGAAAATTCCGGATTAATTCTGCTAAGAAATTGTAATATTCCACACAATTTCTTACTCAAAATACACCAAAAGTGGATATATTCATTAATATTAATTTTCAGCTACTTTTTGCTGGGATTGTACATACAAAACGTCCTTAAATAATTGACACAATACTTTATATTTATTTTTGTTATCGTGACTTTAAGTGTAATGTAAAAATAACATACAAATTAATTAAAAATTATGGAAAAATAGTTGCAATAACTCGTAAGAAATGTTGAGGACATCAACATATAATAGTAATTATTTTAACTTAAATTATTTGCAATAGAAACATTTGATTTTAGTAAATTTGATTATTTTTGTATGTCAAAATTCAAGATTATTTGAAGATTCACTTTAACTTTTCCTAGAAAAGTTAATCTGACTTTGAGACATCTTGATTGTTTAAAATGATTACGTTAAAAATAAGATTCCATTTCTAAGAGACATACACAAAGTGTTAAGTTATAAAGTTGACATAAATGTAACTCATGAAAACGTTATAAAAATAATAACATATAGGCTGTATGTTAATTTTACATTAAAGTACTAATCAAAACGTGGTAACACGAGAAAATTTTAACATATGGACGCCCAATTTTTTGTGTAACGGGATGGCCTGCGTAAATTCAATGATACAATAAGCAACATATTTAAACACGTTTTAATTTATCTTATTAATATTTTTCACTAGAAATTTTTATAACAAGGAGGACTGCAAGAGTTAGGTAACCGTAGATTCATGCTTGATTCATATTAGTTCTGAACTCAGTCGACATTCGAGTCTCAATAACGATGACAAATTGTACACGTACAGGCTGACGAAATGTGTGTGTACGTGTTATCTTCTTTATATTAATACAAACCCCTTTTCAACCAACAGTTGCGCGTTCGCATGCTTTAATTGGGGAAACAGTTCTCGACGGTGCTAACGATGCCGTGAGTAATGGTAACAAGTAGCGGTTAAGTCGTAACAACAATATGAAAGTCTCTCGAGGCTTTGGCAACTATAAATGTTTGCAGTGCAGTCGCCTCGTCAGACCGACTGCTACCGGTCTCTTTCCCCTTTACCTATACGCGTCTCCGACAGCTCGCTCGCCGACATTCTCTTTTCTCTCCTCGTGGCTTCCTCTTCAACTTATGCATATCATCGGTTGTCTCGTCTATTTCAGCTTCCTCTCGTTCGTCCTCTACTCGCGTACGATGGCGAGTTCCCCTTTGCACGACGTAGTCTCGTTCATGCAAGGCAAAGTACATACGCGACCGTACCCGCCTCTAAGCCAGGCCTGCGTTAACTCAGTCGAGTCAATATTTAAGTTAAACTAGTTCTCTCCTCTTAAATTAACGATTTACATCGAGCGCATCTCAATAGCCCGTTACGAACGAGCTCGTTTGGTTATCGGCTTGCTGTAGTAAGCTTCCTGTTTTCCATCGAATAGTCTTCAAACGAGATCGAGTTTCTTATTTAGAAGGCGAGTTTTCTCGTTAAGTTTTTCATAATCCGTCTTTCCTTGCTGTAATTCATAAACTTGATATAATTTATTTTTTATTATAATTCATTCTTTGTTATAATTCATACACAGTAAAAAATTGCGCGTCCATATGTCAAAATTTTCTCGTGTTACCACGTTTTGATTAGTATTTTAATGTAAAATTAACGTACAAATTATATGTTATTATTTTTATAACGTTTTCATGTGTTACATTTATGTCAACTTCATAACTTGACATTTTGTATATGTCTTTTAGAAATGGAATATTATTTTTATTTAACGTAATTATTTTAAACAATCAACATGTCTCAAAGTCAGTTTAACGTTCTAGGAAAAATTAAAATGAATCTTCAAATAATCTTGAACTTTGACACACAAAATAATCAAATTTACTAAAATCAAATGTTTCTATTGCAAATAATTTAAGCTAAAATAATTACTATTATATGTTAATGTCTTCAACATTTCTTACGAATTATTGTAACTATTTTTCATATAATTTTTAATTAATTTGTTATTTTTACATTACACTTAAAGTCACGTTAACAAAAATAAATGTAAAGTATCGTGTCAATTATTTAACATTTTTGTCAAAAAGTAACATACGACGAATGAGTTGTTTTAACTTAAAATTTAGAGTGGACTTTCTGGGACGTGTGAAAAATGTTATAATTAACATTTTATTTTTTACTGTGTAAACTTGCTATAATTCGTCCCTTACTATAATTCGTAAACTTGCTATAATTCATAAATTTGCTTTAATTCATTTTTTGTTATAATTCATAAACTTGCTGTAATTCATCCTTTACGATAATTCACCCTTTATATAATTCATAAATTTGCTATAATTCGTAAATTTGCTATAATTCATTCTTTATTACAACTCATAAACTTACTATAATTTATCCCTTACGCTAATTCACTTTTTGTTATAATTCATAAACGTGCTATAATTCGTCCTTTACTATAATTCGTCCCTTGCTATGATTTGTAAACTTGCTATAATTCATTCTTTGCTATAATTCATAAACTTACTATAATTCATCCCTTACTAAAATTCGTACACTTGCTACAATTCGTCCCTTGCTCTAATTTATAAACTTGCTATAATTCGTCCCTCGCTACAATTCTTCAATTTCTCAATCAATCACAGTATTCATGTCGCGTGTTTAAATTCTGCGGTTGTCGAGAAAAGAAATGACGATACCACATGTATTTAACGTAGCTCGTAATTCTGCGTTTCTGGAATTGCTTCTCAAGCGGCAATCAACGTTTGCTTAGCGCCCTTCGAGACGTCAAAACGCGTGCTATCTATAATCTGGAGGACGCCCGTCTCGAATATTTCGACACCCCCGCTCGTTGTCGCCGACGAAATGGTTCGTTAACGGCAACGAGACGATCGTCATAAATGCGACTACGTGGTTCGCAAGAGAAAGAGGTAGAGAGAGAGAGAGATGGAGAGAGAAGAGAGATCAGGGCAAATAGTAATAATAGCGGAAAGTTCCGGACTGATGGAACTCGACCGACCATACGCACAACTCCTCCGTTGCCGGAATGAACTCACGGCATTACTACTGAATTATGCACGCTCCCCTTCCCCTCCTCTCCCTCACCATCCCGACTCTCGCCCGCGAGAGACGTCGTCTCTCAAACGTCTCTCTTCCCAGTGGTTTCCAGCGACATCCGGAAGGATGGGGGAGGCGGACCCGAGAGGTTCTTTCGTGGAATATTCAGCCGCGCGACAGAATGCAAACGGAGGAGCCGAAACGTAAACCTTACGACGTTCTCGAGAAAGTGGAGGGAGGAAGCATTTGCTTACGTGCACTTAACGCGCTTCTAGAAGCGGGACCGAGAATATATACACATGTACGATGTGTACGAGAAGACCGTACTGTGCGGTTGCCGCAAGAATTGTCATTGTATAAAGTCCGCGTGCGTTTAATTCTTCAGGCAGGGTGGAGGATGGGGGTGCAAGGAGAGAAGCACCTACGGGTATTCTCGGCGAGATAATTCGTCTCACCTTTCACGGTGGTTTAGGTGAGGTTGAAAGCTATTTCGTTAGCCTGAGGTTTTCGATAAAAAGATTTTTATACGAAATATAAAAAGATAGCACGCAACAGCCAGGTATACAGGGTGCTCGAAAAATTTTAGGACATGATTCTTTGTCGAAAATTAAGAGGGGTTTTTTATGTAAATATATACCCTTCATCCCTCCCTGTGATTTATTTATTACGCTCCTCCAAAAATGGAGATATTAAATATTAGATTTTTAATATAGGGTTGATATTAGGTTTTTAATTAATTTTTTAGATTTTTAGGTTTTTATTATAATTTCGTTTCAATGTTCCCAACATTTACTCTAATTTTATTTTTATTTTAAAATTTAACATCTCCTAATTCGAAACCTATTGCTATTTAGCATCCTGTGCACGATAACGTATTTTATTTTTTTCTTGAAAACTACTGATTTTATGAAAAAAATAAAAGAAATAAAAAAGTTTCTAAATAAATCAAACTTTTTAATGCATATTTTTAGATGATCATATTCCGGCCTATTAAGAGGTTCTAATAAAAAATTGAATAGGGGGGATTGCTAGTTTCATCCCTTTATAACAATACGGGAGGCTGAAAAAAATATTAATAAATAACCTTTTTACTAGTAGAAAACATTCACCTAATTTCGATTTTCTAACTTGTTCCAAATTTGAGAAAAAAATAAAAACCTAATTTTTACCCCCATTTTTGGAGGAGTGTAACTCCACAGAGAGGGATGTAGGAGTATATGTTTATTTGAAAAACCCCCCTTAATTTTCGACAAAGAATCATCTAAAATTTTTCGCACTTATTAAGAAACACCTTAAATGTGAAATCAATTTGTAAATACATATCGCGTATATATATATATCTCGTTACAAAACAGCAAAGTAAAACGTAGGAGCGGACCACAAACGGCTTCTTTGAGTGGTGCTTTATCGTAAATCGCAAATCGTAGAAAGAAAGGACGCGTGCGGTATTGCGATTTAGCTGACGACCAAATTAAGCTGCCGGGTCAACGGTTACAATGGCCTTAAATACAGAGGGCTGAAAGAGCTTCACGGTTCACTCTGCTCGGATTCAAAGAGCCGGTCGAGAAAATGGGATTTTCGCGACCGTACGACCGGTTTCTTGATCTTCTCAAACGGACATTGCCTCGAGCCAGCGATACCGCCGATAAGCGAACGCGCGTCCGGGCCAAACGAAAGGAACAAACACGGGCATTTACCGTGGAAGGGACAACCTGTGGAATTTCCCGACCCACAAGGGAGGAACTCGAAAACTCGTTTGCAGCGAGGCCGCCCGTACGAAAGCCGTACGAACGTAAAAGCGAACGGTCAAAGGAGAGCGGAATCGAGGCGTGGAAGGATCGGGTTTCCTTGGAGAGCGAAAACGTCGCGGTTCGCAAGTCGTATAAACAACAGCTTCTTTTCTTCCCTATCTTCATTCATGATCGTCTTTCCTCTTACCGTATAATATATTTCGCGACTATAATTGCAACGAGATGGAAAAATAATAGCTACACTGAGAAAAAATCTGGTTGCATTAATTAGAATTCTGGTAGATTCAACCAGTATGTCTGTTGGAAAATGGACGAACCAGAATTCTTGTAGGAATTACCAGATGAATCTGATTAATTTCTTCCTGTTAAATTTATCAAATTTTCTGGTTAATAATATTAAACTCCCCAGCACCAAGTCGTCTATTTTCCATCTAATTATTTATATTTTCCTTCTAATATTTTCCATCTAATCTCAAAAGTCTGTTTAATATTTTGAATTCCGACAAGATTATTGGATAAATTCAATCAAGATTATTGAATAAATTATTTTAAGTTCAATTTGTTAGAAATTAAACTGATAAACAGTGATGCAAGAAGAGGATGCAGCTCAAACACACACAATCATAGAGCTAGCGTCCTCTTTCTGGCACTACTGCTCGTAAGAGAAAAAAAATATACTTTGGATTTAATGTTAATACTAGTTCTTTATATACATTTCATGGCAAATATTGAATACGAATTAAGTTAAGAGTTCACTGAGAAAAAAATCTGGTTGCATTAAATTAGAAGTCTGGTGGATTCAACCAGTATGTCTGTTGAAAAATGGACGAATTCTTGTAGGAATTATCAGATGAATCTGATTAATTTCTTCCTGTTAAATTTACCAAATTTTCTGGTTAATAATATTAAACTCCAGCACCAAGTCGTCTAAAATATTTTCCATCTAATCTCAAAAGCCTGTTTAATATTTTGAATTCCAACAAGATTATTGGTTAAATTCAAACAAGATTATTGAATAAATTATTTTAAATTTAGTTTGTTAGAAATTAAACTGATAAACCGTGATGCAAGAAGAGGATGCAACTCAAACACACACAATCAGAGAGCTAGCGTCCTCTTTCTGGCACTACTGCTCGTAAGAGAAAAAAAATGTACTTTGGACTTAATATTAATATTAGTTCTTTATATACATTTTATGGCAAATATTGAATACGAGTTAAATTAAGAGTAGCAAGCAAAGAAATTAATGCAACAAGAAATTTTATAGATCCAACCAGAAAATACTAATCAAATCCTTATAGTAAAATCTATTAAACATTCCAATTATAACAAATCGAGTCTTATCATGATAACTAGAAATTCTTGTTTGATTTAATCAAAATGCCTTCAATCATATACGTCTTGTTGGTACAATCAAACGATTTTTCTCAGTGTAGAGATAATTTACCGAGGGGTGAGAAAAGGTAAAAATAATTTACAAAATAATATTAAATTCTTGAAAGTCGCCAAAATAGTCGATAAAATAAAATAACATAATTTAAATCGACCACGACCAAGAATCATCAGTGATTCTTTACCAACCAATAAATTGCCAGTGTGCTCGATTTAAATTACGTTATTTTAATTTACAAAATATATAAAAAAAAATATTATATATTTTATAAAATCTCTGAAAGATGTATATATTGTATGGGATATATTTATAAATTATATATTATAAACACACGCGTTCTCGCAAGAGATCTTTCCGCTACGCTTATGTAACGTAGCTCTCTTATAGAAAGGGTAAGCCCAAAAGACATATATTTGTAAAGAAATTTTCTCGTTTTGGTGCCGGTCGTCTCTACGGCCACGGAGCTTTTCTTTCATCCCCCGCGGAAAACGAATTCGCCGCATAGAAACGGGAAGCAACGAGGCAAAGAGAGGCGAGGCGAGGCGCGGGGGTGGGGAAGAGGGTAGGGGAGGGGGCGACATAGCGGGCGCGTCACTATAGCAAAGGCGATTTCCTCGAGTTTCGTTTGTTTCTCTCTCAGCTGTGGAACGAGAGGCGGATTCCTCGAGTCTCTCGACGATCCTTTCGGGAAACGGCCGTGGAAGACGCGAAATAAAACGGACAAAGACCGCGAGCAGACGCCGGGGGGAGGGAGAGGGGGATGGCGGGGGTGGATGCGGGGGAGGATGACGCGGAAAGGAGCCACGGAGATAAGAAAGCGTCTCGTGGTACGCAGATTAGGGGGTACGAAATGTATCTTAGGAGGCCACTTTTCCCACGGGTCACGAACAAAGGGCGTTCCCCTGGCCGCGGTAGAACATAACGAGATATAAATCGCCCTTTTCAATGGCGCCGATTACATCGAAGGGGCTAAATGCCGAGTGTAAAGGCTAACGGGCGCTTGAAAACTTGGTGTTTTCTTCTCCCTGCGCTTCCGCGGCTCCCGACGACTCTTTCGTGCGTCCAAAAGTATCGCTCGCTAACGATATTGTCCGCAGTTATCGTGCCTTAAGCGAGTCCAGATAAGACGCGTTATGATTATAGTCGTGCATGAAAATTCTTAGAGAGACCGTCACTGTGATTCAGCCGATCGTTTTAACGATCATAATGTAGCGTGTAATGTAAACTTGGAAGAGATGCAAAGGCAATCACATGGTCGGTTGCAGATCATTTTATACGATATTGTATACTTTATCGTGTGTTTACATTGCTTAAAGTATATTTTTGCAAATATATAAGACAGTTAGTTATACTGTACAGATTAAAATTGCACGCGTATAATTCGTTTATCAATTATAAATATCTTAATGTCGCTGGACAAATAATCAAAGGATCATTGAAAAAAGTGTAATCGACCAAACTAGCCAGAAAATTTGTTTATTAATACGCTTCGACCATATGGTTGTGGAAAGATTTATAACTGGAAAGATTTATAAATTAATTAATTAATTAACGGTTGAATATATAGTACGCTCAATGAATTAAAGTGTAACAATTTTTATATACCGATGTAATAAAAATCAGAAGACAGGCATAGACGATAATCTTGTAAATTGCACAAGTCACATTAACAAAAAACGTTATTTAACTAGATTTGAATTTGAGAGAAATTGATGCGTCCGTGAGAGACTTTTTTCGTCAAGAAACTGATCTGACTCTCCTGATTTTTATTACATCGGTATATAAAAATTGTTACACTTTAATTCGTTGAGCGTACTATATATTCAACCGTTAATTATTAATTAATCAACCGTTAATTAATTAATAAAGTTAATTAATAAATTAAAATAATTTATAAATCTTTCCAGTATATTCTTGATAAGGACCACAACCATATAGTCGAAACGTCGTATTAATAAACAAATTTTCTGGCTAGTTTGGTCGATTACATTTTTTTCAATGATCCTTCGTTTATCAATGTTTGATAAGTAAAAAATTTACGAGATTAAATACTATATATTTTGATAAGAATTTGCGCAAATTAAAAAGTGCAATAAAGATTTTAATCTTGCAGAATTACGTAAAATTGCTGCTGCAAAGATTTCTCTCTCGCGACTTTAAAATTTTATCTTGTTACGAATATATAAAGCTAAGCAAGAGAGATAAGACTACTTTCTAATTTCTACGGCTAAATGGATTCTCACGAATTTTTAATAGAAGATCGCGGAGAGAATGGGAACAGTAGTAAAGTGGACTATCTTGCTGGTTATATTCTGGAATAAAAGAACAGAGATAACTTTACGTGTTTCTTCTTACGTTATATGTGATTTTTACGATTTCAATGCTTCCAAAAATTTTCTTTATACATTATAATTAAATTATTGCCTTAAATTAAATTATTGCTCCCAAAAATTTCCTCTATAGATTATAATTAAATTATTGGCGCAATCATTATATAATATATGCATGTAACAGATTTTGAAAATTGATAAAAATTGGAGATATTACATCTCTACACATTTTCATTTTATAGTATCAATCTAATCTTTTCATGAAATGATTTCATCACAAACGTGATAGCTATATTATACGTCAAGTTAGTGTAGGTTACATTACTAATAGCACTGTTATGCGATATTCATATTGTGCATGCAACTGGATATTTGTAACATAAGACTATCATGATCTTGATTATGGCAGAAATGATAAATTGCCTTTACAGTGTAAAAATTTGTCGCGTTTCTTTTGTGAAATACTTAAAATCTAAATAATTTCGAATTATTTTTATGTATTATTTTAAAATATATTTATAACAAAAACTTTGGAAGAAAACACGTGGATCTCTGACATTTCGTCGATTGAAGATAATATTGATATATCGCGATTTTTGCGATTTTTTTACGTACGCAAAATAATATTACATTAAAAAAATATTTGCATGTTTTCACATTACATTATATTACATATTCATATATATTGTATTTTTAATACATTTTTCATATGTATAAAAAGAACAGAAGATACATTATTCAACGCTCGTTTAAAAGTATATACTTCCTATTATTTTCCTTTATCAAAATTGTAAATTTTTAAGTGGTTCTCTTCGAATTACTTTGAACTTCATTCTGCTTATGCAATAAATGAAATATGTATATAACGGGAAGATCTTTAAATTTTAACAATATTTATTCAAGTTTTTTTTTAAGCAAAGAGAATCTCATGTATACTTTAGATGTGATCATCGCTCATTCCTTGATTATGACAGAAATGATAAATTGCCTTTACAGTATAAAGATTTGTCGCGTTTCTTTTGTGAAATACTTAAAATCTAAATAATTTCGAATTATTTTTATGTATTATTTCAAAATATATTTATAAGAAAAACTTTGGAAGGAAACATGTGGATCTCTGACATTTCGTCGATTGAAGATAGTATTGATATGTCGCGATTCTTGCGATTTTTTTACGTACGCAAAATAATATTACATAAGAAAAATACTTACACGTTTTCACATTACATTATATTACATATTCATATATATTGTATTTTTAATACATTTTTCATATGTATCAAAAGAGAAGAAGATACATTATTCAACGTTCGTTTAAAAGTATATACTTTTTAGTATTTTTCTTTATCAAAATTCTGAATTTTTAAGAGGCTCTCTTCAAATTACTTTGAACTTCATTTTGCTTATGCAATAAATGAAATATGTATATAAGGGGAAGATCTTTAAATTTTAACGATATATATTCAAGTTTTTTTTAAGCAAAGAGAGCGCGTTTCTTTTGTGAAATACTTAAAATCTAAATAATTTCGAATTATTTTTATGTATTATTTTAAAATATATTTAGAACAAAAACTTTGGAAGGAAACATGTGGATCTTTGATATTTCGTCGATTGAAGATAGTATTGATCGCGAAGTACATATTGCGATTTTTGCGATTTTTTTACGCACGCAAAATATATATTATATTAAAAAAATACTTGCATGTTTTCACATTACATATATATTACATATTCATATGTATTATATTTTTAATACATTTTTCATATGCATAAAGAGAGAAGAAGATACATTATTCAATGTACGTTTAAAAGTATATACTTTTTAATATTTTTTTTTATTAAAATTTTGAATTTTTAAGAGGCTCTCCTCAATTTACTTTGAACTTCATTTTGCTTATACAACAAATGAAATATAACGGAAAGATGTTTAAATTTCAACGATTCAAGTTTTTTTAGGCGAAGAGAAATCTCATGTATACTTCTAGTGTGACCATCGCGTATTCCTTATATTTTTTCTTTTATTTCTCCCTCCGAAAGAGGAGATCAAGAGTCGTAAAACGAAAAGATCGACGATTTATTTCTTCTTCGCGAGTGTGTCTTCTCCTTTATTACATTTTCGCCCGCATGGGCGCTGTTTTTCAGAGACTTACCGTCCACTTTTTGCGAAAGGAAATAATCTGAAAGAAATCGATTGGGCGTTATTTGCCGAGTCGTTTGTCCCGAGGAAGATGCAAATATCTTTGACGTAGTATACATTTCGCGGACGTGAAGAAAAGTCGCAAAACGATGTATCGATCGAGCAAAAGCAAGACTTAATTATCGCTTCCTCGCGAACAGCGCGATCGAGAAGAGGGATGTAAAATGTAAATGACTGTCGGAAATTGGTCGATACACGAGATGAAAGTCTGGAACGTCTCGGCAACCAACACGAAACTCGTTCCTTTCGTTTTCTCGG
Organism: Camponotus floridanus; assembly: GCF_003227725.1. Taxonomy (NCBI): domain Eukaryota; kingdom Metazoa; phylum Arthropoda; class Insecta; order Hymenoptera; family Formicidae; genus Camponotus; species Camponotus floridanus. The sequence continues at coordinate 214,194 of NW_020229503.1, forward strand.
CCGGACCGAGAGACGATTTGTTAAATCGGCCAAAAGCTGGGTGGAGGGATCATTTTATCGCGATCGAACGGACCATCCTTCACCGAAGGTGACCTGCACGGTCGAAGGTTCCCTTCCCCGTCAGGAAGTGATGGGTGGTCTCGGAGCTCGTTTCGCGTGAAATCGCGCTCGAGCGATTCATTGGCACGAGTATCGTCCGACAGATCGATTACTCTGGTAGCTCGAAACGTGTATATCGAGGGAGGGAGGGATGCAGGGTCCGTAGCTATTACTTTGCCTTTCCTCCCTCACTCTCTTCCCCCTCTCTCTCCTCTTCGGCTTTTTGTATTTCACTTTCTTGGTCCGTCACGCTTGTTTCCTCTCCCCTCATTTTCTCTACGCGTTCTTTCCCTTACGAAAAGAAATTTAAGACGGCTTTAAGGAAAAGCTCGGCGGTAAAATTCACGTTGTGCTTTACCTCGTATATTTCGAGATAGTATTACCATTGCGGGGAGAGAATTCGCGTCTATACGTTCTCTCGCGGCGTTTTGAAATTTATTCGATGGTGCGGCAGTACCTTTGCGACGAAAGAAACGCGAGGTACGCTCCTTAAGACAAACGTTAAGGTGGAAAATTTGCGTTAACTTTCCCTCACCCGACCCGTGGAACTTTACGGCTGCTTGCTCGTGCGAGTGGAAAGGTAGTCACGCCATGCCATTAATAAAGGCCTCTGAAAGGCCGCCTAGTAATTTGTAAGTCTTTAGACGTTTTGTAACAACGTTACAAATATTTGTGTCGTATGCTAAATATTCATGTTTTATTCTATGTTGCATTTTAGTACGTTTCTGCAAAGATATTTGATTATATACTGCATGTTGCAAATACATAGAATAATCGTGATAATAAAAATAGATTTACTCCCGGGAAAATATTTTGAAAACTTCGAATTTAGGGATTTTTGTTTTACCTTGAAAAATTTAAGCATTTCTCATGGAAATTTTGAGATTCAGAGAATTTTTTAAAAGTTGATAGAAGTTGAGAGAAGTTTGATAATTTCCTTTTTATATTTTTGTTTTTATGTAAACATGATATTAGCCTTAACAGCTTTAATTTTGAAATTTTCAAGACTATGTTTTTAATAGCTTCAGAACTTAAAAAATCTATTCTCTTAGAATATTAAATTTTAAATCTTATATAATTTTATTGATTTTATTTTTTTACCAACATCTTTGGTATTATTTTTTTAGTAAAAATATTGTTTTTATATTTAAATAATAATAATAATAATAATAATAATAATAATATATATATATATATATATATATTCTTTTATATTGAAATTATTTTATATATTATTTTATATATTTTAATTATTTTACATTTTATTATATACACAATATTTCTTGATAGTTTATAATATTTCTATAGGATTTAAATAATAATGTTCAAATTTTATAACTATTTAATCGGTATTAGATGTTAGTATTTTAGTAGTACCTATTTTATTTAATACATAAATAATTATTTTAAAATATATATTTATAAAAAATATGAAATATTTTAAGTTTAAAACGTATTAAAATACATTTTATTTATATTAAAGAGTCATGCACAATAAATTTATTTTAAAATTCCAAAAATACTTTAATTGTACCTGAAACTTTGAACAAAAGTAAAAGTCATAAAATCTTCAAATTATCTGAATTTATTTATAAAATTTAAATATACGTCCTGATTTAACAAATGTATAATTTTATTAACACATTTTGTTTTATACGAATCATTAATTTGAAAGTAAATAATTAATGCACTTGTCAAAATATCCGAGTCTAAATCAGCGACTTGTACCTTTCACCCTTGGATTGAGTATAAAAGATATTAAATATATATTTGCGAACGAATATCCAAGATCGCTTTTAAATATCTCCTCATTTCGTGAATAGAACGAGAGAAGGAGATGAAAACTTTTGCGCGCAAAACACGGCAGATGGTTTCAAAGCTCGTTTCGCGTATGGAATCGCGTTTGTACGACTCATTGCCTTTGAATAGATCGATTGCATTTCGGATTTACTTCACGTATCGTAAACTTGACAACGACTTGATATGTGCACAAACTATTTCCGTCGAGTCCTTACCGGTTTACTAGAATGACGCGAGCGACAACCGTCATGATAGTATTTGCGTTTATAGGAGATTGTGTTTCGAAGAGATACAATGTGCATGTATATTTTGAACTTGCCATTTCGTAAACAATAATAGAGTTTGAAAATTAAATATAGCATCTATTATATTTTTATTTGTTATAATTTAGTATTACACACATGTTTTGCATGTGTACATCGTATTTTTACGAATAAGATTTTTACGAAGAAGATAATAGGCTGGCTCTCGAAGAATAGTCTCGTATAATATGAAAGGAGGCGAAATTTGTGCGAAATGGAACGGAGAATAAAATGCGATAGAGAAAAGGAAGCCAAGAGAGAAGGTAGAGAATAACACTTGACGACAGGCGAAAACGTTTCTTTCTCGCGTACAATTTCCTTCCTCTACGGAAGGAAGTACTACGCGCTCTTGCCTTGGGCGATTTTCCTGCAACTTGTACTCTTTTCTCCGTGATATTGTAGAAAAAAACTCTTTCAATCCGTGTGTAAATATACTTGTTTGCGACACGAAATTTTGCATATTTTATTAAACGCCTCCAGAAGTAGTAAGTCTCGGAGTAAATTTTTAAATAAATAATATGTAGTTAAATTTAATGGATTATTATTTTCAAAATTATTTACGCGAGCTTAAAGGGTTATGTCTGGTCAGCAGGCCGAAAAAAATACGATGTTTGAGAATTTTTTTTGAAAAATGTAGTAATTGTTTTTACAAATCAATTTTCATTTAAAAGTACAAACATTAAGGATATTATTATATTTTTTTAAAAATAAGAATATTAAAAAATATAAAAGTTATAATTATTCTTTCGGATATTTTTTTTTTAAAAGCGCTACACGGTAAGCAGTGCTATTCGAAGCTGATTTATTTGATATCAAAAATTCGATAAACTGTAGTTAATATATGAAATTGTCTAGTAAATGCACGAAGGATTAATGGAAAAATTGTTTTGGGACAAAATGGCAGCCATTTGACACTAAGATATTCTTTTTCGATTTAAAAATTGCTCATTTTTTATTAAGTAAATAAAAGTATTCATTAAAAACCAAAAATCTTCCTTCATTTACTAGGTTTTTATATGTAAAAGAAGCCTGTAAAATTTTAAGCAAATGATGTAATGGTTTTCGAAATATCTTGCTCACCGACTTTGAAAAAGTGATTTCAAGAAAAACGTGTTTAAGATTTGTGTCAAGTTTACGTTTAAATAAAATGCAGACTTTTTAATTTACACAGAATCATCTATTCCGGGCCCATATAATTTTATTTAAATTTTCATATATTGCCTTGATAGCCCTCAAAACATCAGAGCTGAAGGTTTGTAGTCGTGCTTAAACAAAGTCATACATTCTAGCGTTTCATGAAACATACATTTACAACTCCGTCAATTTGCATCCGATTAACTTGAAACTTTTAGGAAATATTTTCAATATGATATACTTCAAGAAACTGTAAAAACATAAAAATCGTTTTTTTTTCTACTTTTATGATTAGACATAACCCCTTAAGAAGGGATAAAGAGTAAAGGAAGAAGAAAATAAAGAAGAGTAAGTATCAAATAGTCCGCAATAGTATCAAAGACGGAAGAATGATGGGTAGGCCAGCGGAATGGGCTCGATAAAATAAGACAGGTCGAGGGGGTGAGAAACAGAAAGAGGCGGAGCGGCTCGCAAAGGAGGATGCTAGAAGACAAGAAGACTGGAGTGGAGCGAGGGAAATTAAGCAATTAGTAACTTTGCACCGCGGCGGCTCTCAGCGAGATTTGATTATGTTTTCGGTTTAAGCTCTCCGAAGTGAAGCTTTCTCCCTTCCTGTACCTTCCTCTCTCTCTCCCTCACCCTCCCTTGCCCGATAGGGAGGGAGATTTTCAGAACGAACTCGACAGTGCTTTCAAGAGGCCGGCGTATACCTGCAAACTCCAAAGGTGAAACGTGCCTCGCAAATCCCTTCAGGTTCTCGCTTCAGTCTTCCACATCTCGCTTCTGTCATTCTCCATTGTCTTTCTATTCGCCACACGTTCGCGTTACTTCTTGAGCTTCTCTAGCTCCTTTCGCCTGCGTGTGATACGCGTGATGTACACGATGCCGTTGGTATGTTTCAATTCAATGCTATATATGTGTCATGTATATCTCTCATAGTCATCTCCTGTTATATATCTACATATTGTCTGGATCTTTTTAGCATAAGGGAAGGTGCACAAGGATAAAATGGCGCAGAGTGGGAATATAGAGTATAACATTTTTCCATCCTGTGAGAGAGAAAGAAGGAAGCTCCCCTACACTGAGAAAAATTGTTTGATAATATCAACAAGACGTATATGATTGAAGGCATTTTGGTTAAATCAAACAAGAATTTCTTATCAAGATAAAACTCGATTTTTAATTAGAACGTTTAATAGATTTTATTATAAGGATTTAGCTAGTATTTTCTGGTTGGATCTATAAAATTTCTTGTTATATTAATTTCTTTGCTTGCCGCTAGGCAGCGAGCCACTCTTAACTTCGTATTCAATATTTGCCATGAAATGTATGTAAAGAGCTAGTATTAACATTAAATCCAAAGTATATTTTTTTTCTCTTACGAGCAGTATTGCCAGAAAGAGGACGCTAGCTCTCTGATTGTGTGTGTTTGAGCATCCTCTTCTTGCATCACGGTTTATCAGTTTAATTTCTAACAAACTGAACTTAAAATAATTTATTCAATAATCTTGTTTGAATTTAACCAATAATCTTGTTGGAATTCAAAATATTAAACAGGCTTTTGAGATTAGATAGAAAATATTTTAGACGACTTGATGCTGGAGTTTAATATTATTAACCAGAAAATTTGGTAAATTTAACAGGAAGAAATTAATCAGATTCATCTAGTAATTTCTACAAGAATTCTGGTTTGTCCATTTTTTAACAGACATACTAGTTAAATCTACCAGAATTCTAATTAATGCAACCAGATTTTTTTCTCAGTATATTTATTGAAAAAACTATACTTTCTTAAAATTCTTAAAAAATATAAATTTCGAAATTCTTGGAATAAAATATTTTAGAAAAATTTCAATTTCCTCTTACACAAAAAATTTGATCGATGTCTTAGACAGTAGTGATGATTTTTGGCGATGATACCTTGTGCGATGAAAAATTTGCATAACACAAGCATGAACGAACATGCAAGAATTTCGATAAAAAGGAGCGCATGCAAGAACGAGTGGAAGTTTAGATGAAATATGTTGAATAAGCAAGTATGCAGCATTCACGTCGCGATGCTCTTCCGCAAATCTTTCGTAGAAAAAGCAGCAACTTGCCAAGAGCGCCGCAGTTTATTTACGACATGAGGTTGTGACTTGCAAAATTCGAAAATGACAATTTATAGGTATAATATAGTATGCTGCGTGACCTCTCTCATAATTCACATCCTTTTTGACCGTTTCGTAAAATGACGCTAAAGTTTATCGCGCTTGTAAGAGCAATATAAACGCGATGAGAAAATATGTTTAATTGTCCTCGGTTTGTATATCCCTTTAAAAACGAGTTGTTTGAAACAACAATGTTTAGTATAGTCGTTTGTAATAGAGTTTGTAGCTCTTTGTTAATCAGAAAAAAAATAAATTGTATAAAATAGGTAAAATAAATATAAAATAAATATAAAAAAATTGTATAAAATAGATAAAATAAATATTTATTACGCGTGTTTATTCGTGTTATTTTCAGTTGGAATTTTTGCACAAATATTTATACGCATGAAAATATTTAAAAAAAATGCTTTGACAGAAAAAAAGGAAGATATTATATTAGTGGGGAAACGAGGCAGAGAAGAAACATATAACACAATGATTTAAAAGCACACGAGCGGCTGTTGTATACGCACACAGCGGACCTATATTGCGCTCGCAATTTAACTAGCGCATCGCGAGAAACGTTTAGTACAGACATGTTTTACGGCGAGGGCTCGTTACAACAGCGGGTATGTCCGGTACTGCGTACGGATAATTGAAGGACGTTCGTCTTTCAGACAGGATAGCGACGCTATCCTGTTCCACACGGACGTCGGTTTGCCCATCTATCCGTTCGACTGTCCCGCACAAATGTTTCGCTGTTTATTTTGCGCCCATCCACCATTGCTACCTTCGCCCCCTTCGTTCTCAATCCTATGTTGGCCAGGACGGGGCAACAATTCCGCGCCGTCCTTGACCACGTGGAATGTCACGTAGACGGTTCACTGACGTTTCGTTTAATTCGACCTGCGGGGAATTAAATCTCGTTCGAGCAAGGGCGCGAAAGTAAATGCGAAGTAGTCAGTGATTGTACGTCGGAGAGAAAGAAACGAGAAACGCAATCGCCTCTAATCCTCTTTTTCAAGGCTCGCTTGTTTCAAACATGTAAACATTTCAAAATGTTAATTTTATCAAAAATATGAAAAATTGGAAAATTTTTATATTATTTTAATATTCAAAATTTTATATTTAATTAAAAATTTTATATATTAAATTATTAATTAAAATTTTTTATTTAATTTGTATATAAAATTTTAATATTTATTTTTGATATTTAGTTTAATATTCAGTAAAGACTGGAAATTTTAATAGGTTTTTAAAAAATCGCAATTTTTTTGCGCGAACATATGATTTTGTTTGAAAATTTTTTAACGGAATTACAAGTATATTCTATAATAACAATTAATAATTTTTTGATTCAAAAATTTTTCGAGTGCAAAAGTTACTACAAAAGTGGATTTTACAGATTTGCATTTTGCATTTTATTTATACATTTATAGAATAATTTACAGAATAATTGTACCTTATTTTCAGGATAATTAAAAATTCCTTTATACGCTTTAATTTAAATTCTCTAAAGCAATCGCAAATATAATTTATTGATAACGAATCAGCTGATAATAAACATGCTGATAATATTACTACTTTCGCAAATTCAGCTGAAATATTTGATACAATTTCGATTATACAAAATGAAATTCCGTAAGCGGGAGAGAGTATCGCGGAGTTATTTAACATATAATACTATCCGTTTTCACTTCCTGATTTCACCCACATCCCGATCATCGCCGGAACTATCATATCGCGCACGTTATATCGCGTGTCTAGGCGTCCCGGTTAGAAATTCCGGGGTTCGATGCCCCGGATTTCTGTCCAATACAAATTATCCGCATTCCATATCCGGATAATGCGGGGCGAGGTGGATCGAGGGCGGTTTCGGAAACGGCCGGGAGTAAACAAGAATTTCTTTAATTAAGCGCGGGACCGGACAAGATCGTCCTTCCCTTGTTGCGGCCGGTCCTTTCTCCGCCGAGACTTTATCACGTCGCTTACCCTCCGTCGTCGTGCTCTTATACGTTCGGCAAAAGGCGGATAAGGGTGCGCAGTTATTTACGTGCAGTCCTAAAGTCGCATTTTCAGTAGCAGCGAGTGACAAGGGGCAGGAGGGATGACACCGATGGAAGAGATGGCGAGAGGATTCGGCACGGGAGACACGGAGGACGGAGAAAGAGAGGAGAGAAGAGGAGCAGGAGCGGGATGTGGCAGTCTGGACACAGCACGGGGGCCTGTCCCATGTGGGTTTCGTTAATTAACCGAGTCTCTACCGAGTTCTATTCCTCGCGTTATATTACCATCCCTCTCCCCCCCCTCTCTCGTTCTCACCCTACCCCCTTTCCTCTCATGGTTCCTCCGACTCCTCCGCCTCATCTGCTTCCTCCAGCATCGCCGCAGGACCGTTGATGCACCTGGGGGTTGTGGAAAACGCAGGCTTCGTGCCATCTCCACTTTCGCTATCCTTCTCTATCGCGGTGAAATCTATATCTGCGCGCCCCTGTGTTGTGCACTTACCCCAGACGCATTTACAGTTTTGCTGGCAAATGCGCTGCCGTATCGCTTGTATCTCGGCGATCGTCCGTATTAAGGGACGTGCACGAATAAATCCACATTTCACGTACTGCGCACGTAATACGCGGGACTAAACTTTTCGAATATATTTTACAGGCTTTGTGCGGAAATAAAAGAGTGCAATGGCGGTTAGTAACGATTTCGAAGCGAAACGAGGTTTCATTTAAAACAGCTGATCCCCGATTTAATTGACATTAATTACTATTGTCATTGATAGACACGGGAGATGCGATATACACAGTAAAAAATTGTTGTTGTTAAAATTTGTGTTAGAATTTTCTTGTTACCACGTTTTGATTAATACTTTGATGTAAGATTAACATACAACCTATATGTTATTATTTTTATAACGTTTTCATGTGTTACAGTTATGTCAACTTTATAACTTAATATTTTCTATATATATCTCTTAGAAATGGAATATTATTTTTAACGTAATCATTTTAAACAATCAACATGTCTCAAAGTCAGTTTAACATTAACTAGGAAAAGTTAAAGTGAATCTTCAAATAATCTTGAACTTTGACATACAAAAATAATCAAATTTATTAAAATCAAATGTTTCTATTACAAATAAATTAAAATAATTACTATTATATGTTAAGGCTCTCAACATTTCTTACGAGTTATTGTAACTATTTCTTCATGTAAGTTTTAATTAATTTGTATGTTATTTTTACATTACACTTAAAGTCACGATAACAAAAATAAATGTAAAGTATCGTGTCAATTATTTAACATTTTTAGTTTGTCAAAAAGTAACATACGCCGAATGCGTTATTTAACTTAAAATTTAGAGTGAACTTTCTGGGACACGTGAAAAGTGTTATAATTAACATTTTATTTTTAATTCACATTTTTTTACTGCGTACGTTGAATCAATTATGTGAGGCACTAATTAAGCGTTTGTTTTGGAAAAACCAATCTCAAGTGTAACAGATTCCACGTAAAAACGGTCTCGCGTAGAAAGTGGTTTGCAAAACGCGAGAGATGGTAGTCGCTACCCCCTTAAAAAAATATTATTCTCCTGTACATACACGGGGGTAGGAAAACAATGAAAACGAATTCATCCTACTAACGTAAACGAGGGCGCAAATGATATATACGGTGTATTCGCGCGGCGAGAAACCATCCCCGATAAATCACAACGATCGACAAAAACTTGACGATATATCAATTAGGTGCGAGCGTGCACGCGTCGATTCTCAATTATTATATTCTCGTCGCCGCTGATTTACCGCGTCACGGATGGGACGGGGCGGGGGTGGAAGGAAAGGGAAGGGGGGGGCGCGTTCTAACTCTCCGCGCGCGCCCTGTTGTTAATTAATCGTACGTTTATTTATCGCGTTTATTCGCCATCGCCCTTATCAGCATTCTCCTCCTATCGTGCCGTCCCGTATGCCACGGCATACGATTCCGCGCAATCGATGAGTAGTTAATCAAAAGTCGCTGCGTTCGCGATTCTGTTTTAATCGCGTCGCGCATCCCGCTGCATCGCTCCTTCCGCTGTCGCTCCTTTTTTTCGCGTGCCTGTTATAAATTCAAAATATGGAAGAGATGCCGCACGATATTCGCAAGTCAGCATCTGACTGTTTTTCATCGACACGTGATAATTTTTAAACTGCGAAAGCAGCAAATCTCTGGTCTAAATCGATTGGTTTTAAATTAATTGGCTCAATTAGATTTAATTAAACGTTATATAATTGTCGCGTTGCTGTTTTCGTTCTTCCGATCTCGCACGGCCCCGTGACGGCGAGTGAACGCGCACAATCGAATTGTGAGGGGTTTAAGAAGAAGAGCGGGGAAACACGTAGACAATGCTCGGTATATCCGTACCGAGGAAATGAGATCTATATTAATTTCTGCAGCCGTCGCGCGACACCGTCGACGTCCCCGGTTATAACACGATCCTCTTCCTCTTCCGCTAATCGTGATAACCGTCCGATTTGTCTCCACCTCTGCCATTTCCTTTTGTCGATTCGAAATTACAACTCGACACGTACTTGGGCGTTTTAATAAAATATCATTAATCGTTTAGGAGAATCTGCGAATTGACGAGGGTGAATTTATAATGCAGAAATACTTTTCTTTTTATGAGAGCAGATCTGAACGTATTAAAAAAACAGGAATATAAAATAATAAAATTTTCCCCTCAATACATACACAGTAAAAAATAAAATGTTAATTATAATATTTTTCACACGTCCCAGAAAGTCCACTCTAAATTTTAAGTTAAAATAGCTTATTCGTCGTATGTTACTTTTTGACAAACTAAAAATGTTAAATAATTGACACGATACTTTACATTTATTTTTGGTATCGTGACTTTAAGTGTATTGTACACAGTAAAAAATTTTGTGTTAAATTTAACATATTTCACATGTCCCAATTTATCTACTCTAATTTTAATGTTAATTTAACAGAGGGCAAGTATGTAAATAAATAACACAAGTAATATGTTTAAAAATTAACACAAAAGTGTAACACTTAAACTTTATCTGGAAATAAAGTTTATGTTAAATTAACATATTTATAATGTTAAATTTAATTAAAAGAAAATGTTATTCTTACATTTTTATGATAAATAACAGAAGAAATATGTCGATTTAACATATGGAAACTGTTATAGAGAGAAAAATAACACAACTTATCTGTTCATTTTAACATAAAACATATTTCATCAAAAATTCCTGCATTTACATATTAATTGTGTTGTTTTAATTCTTAGAAACAGTAAATATTAACTCAATGCAGAAATGTCAAAATAACGCAAATAATATGTTACAATAACATAAGAGTATATTGAAAATTTAACACAAAAATTTTTACACGAGAAAATTTTAACAGAAATACAAAATGTTTTTTATTGTGTAAAAATAACATACAAAACTAACATGAAAAAATGGTTCAAATAACTCGTAAGAAATGTTGAGGATCTTAACATATAATAGTAATTATTTTAACTTATTTGTAATAGAAACATTTGATTTTAGTAAATTAAATAATTAATAAATTAGTATATTAAATAATTTGATGATATTTTTGTATGTCAAAGTTCAAAATTATTTGAAGATTCACTTTTCTTGGAATGTTAAACTAACTTTGATATATTGATTGTTTAAAATGATGATATTAAAAATACTCAAAATAATATTCCATTTCTAAGAGACATATACAACGTGTTGAGTTATAAAGTTAATATAAATGTAACACATGAAAACGTTATAAAAATAATAACATATAGGTTGTATGTCAATTTTACATTAAAGTACTAATCAAAACGTGGTAACACAAGAAAATTTTAACATACGTACGCACAATTTTTTACCATGTATATATTAATCATTGATCGTGTGAGGAATAAATATCCAAGAGTTTACTCGCATTTATTTTCGCGATGAGAAATGGCGCAATTTTACTATATCACGGTTAAATTAATCTTGCCGTACTTTTGCGAACAGCGCCCTTACAACGAGATAGCGTTGCCGAACATCTTTTGAATTAAATCTCGTAATATTCGACGTCTCGTGGTTTATAGAGTTAATTATTTTCCACGGTGGAACGTGGAAAATATTGATAATCGATGGCGCGCCAGGGAATCGTTCGCCAAAAGCGATTATCTTTCGTGTTGATAGAACGACGCCTGTGCATTCGCGTAGGTGGGCTTGACTCGTAGCCTGGATACCGATCGTTAACTGTTTGACCCAATTCCGAAGGCTATAACGCCGCGCAATATGTACAATAACGCGGTAACAATTCAATTCTCGTTCGCGTAAGAGGCTAAGAAAGCTGCCGGTAGGAAGGGAGACCCTGGCAAAGACAAAAGGTACAATACATTTCGTTGTTGCAAGAAAACTGATTAAAATGCTTGACTCATTACGTCGTTTACAGGTGAAATTGTAGGACAAAAAGATCGACAAATACTCATTTTACGAGCGAACTTGTCCTGATATAAAGGGATGAAATTCTCATATAGGATGACAAGGGATGAAAATCGACGCGAGAAACTTGGAAAAATATGTATCCATGAATTAATTGGATGACTGTCAAAAATTAATTAAAATTTAATTAATCGAAATTTTTTAAATTCCTGATTATTTCTGGAGATCTTTTCCGAACGAACCTTTCTCGTAGCGATACTTATTTTTCAGGGGCACTATTCTTAGATAATTAAGTTAGCGAGAAATATCATAGAATACAATATAGGAAATATGTATTTTTAATGGTCGCGTTGCAGTATGTCGTAAAATTATACTGGCAACGATATCGCCGTTATCGCGATATTATAACACGAGTGATGACGCGTTGCAACGATCGCGTGTAGCGTTTTGATGTCAAAATAGCAGGTCGTTTTTTTCGATATCATCGGTCGATGCCTGGTGTGGTTTGGTCGAAAACTTTTCGCCGCGAAAAAAGACGAGGTTTCCGTATGCATCGTGCTTTGCATTCCTGAGGTTTGGCGCTAACGGAGGAGAAATGGCGTCCGTTTGTTGTCGGCGGCTCGCGAAACGTTCGTTCGTCGCTTCGTGAAAGCCAGCCCGCGACGATTCGCAGAATAGAGAGACTCGTAAAATGGCGCGCACACGCTCTTTATGGTCCAGTTAAGTTTTCATGCCTCATTGTCGTCGATCCCTGCGAGAATAATAACCCCAGGCATTACGTTCGTACATAACGTGATATTGTACCGGCGAATATGCGCGATAAGCGCGAGAGATTAAAAATAATTATGCGATTGACCTGCCGATTCGCTCATGCAATCTATTCGCGCGCGTCAATTATGTTCGGAAAAATCCATTTTGAGAGCTCAAACACAATGGTAAGGGAAATATTTTGTTCTGTACCTGTTTTGCATCGGTTCCCATGATGGTTCGCGTTTGCGTCTCTTCGCTTGAATAATGTGTGTATTCCTGTAACAATATTTTGGGTCAATATGTGAAAATTCTTATTATTTTTCTTATATTATTGAACTTATTATAAAAGATATTACAATAAAATAATGCTAGTACTGATAATTTTTTTTCTTCTATCTTTTATTTTTTTATAAAAACAGCAATAGATTTTCGCGTTTGAAAAGATCAAAACATGTCCAGCAAAATTGAATAATTTTAAATATATTCCATCATTTCCATCATTTTTGAAAAAAAAAAAAAAACATCGTTTTAAGTCGTTTTTTATATTAAAGAAGATCAGGATCTACCCACTGAACAATCTACTTCCTAAAAATATGGAAATCCTAGAATACTCGTGGATTTCCTTTGTATTTGGAAAAATCAGGAATTTCTGGAATTTTATTGGAACTAAAAAAAATCTTGTTTTCATAATTTTACACTTAAATTGCAAACAGTCGATAATTCGCCAATAAGTCAAATCGTGTCTAAAATATTATTATTATTTCTAATTATTATTATTATCTCTGTTTATATAGGGTGTTTTTTAATAAGTGCGAAAAATTTTAGGAGATGATTTTTTGTCGAAAATTAATAAAGGAGATTTTTCATATACTCCTACATTCCTTCCTGTGGAATTACATTCCTCCAAAAAAGGAGGTAAAAAATTAGGTTTTTATTTTTTTCTCAAATTTGGAACAAGAGAAATGAAATTAGGTGGATGTTTTCTACTGTGAAAAGATTATTTATTAATATTTTTTCCAGCCTCCCGTATTGTTATAAGAGGATAAAATTAGCAACCCCTATTCAATTTTTTATTAGAACTTTTTGAGCCGGAATATGATTATCTAAAAATATGTAATAAAAAGTTTGATTTATTTAGAAACTTGTTTATTTCTTTTATTTTTTTTCATAAAATCAATAGTTTTCCAGAAAAAAAATAAAATACATTATCGTGCACAACACGATTTTTATCTCAACAAAAGCTATTCAGTTTTTTTTAATACATTTGCAAATCTAACACTTGAAACTCAAGTATTTTTCTTTTGTATTAGAGAAAAGCATTAGAAAATGCTTAGAATAAAAAATCTTATTTTCGAAAAAGTCGCATAAAAAATTTTAAAATATTTAAAATATTTAAAATCTTTAAAATATTCTCTTTACCAGGCATTTTAAATAAACTTGGAAGAAAGGGAATTTTCAGGGAACTTACACTTTCACTTTATTAGAAGTTTTGAGTAGACATCTTAAAAGTGTATGTGACACTTTTGTAACATACATAGTTTTGTTAAATTAAAAAAAAGGAAAAAGGTTCAAGTCAATCTTAGTCCATCAATATACACTCGATCTGCAGTCTTTGTTAGGATTAATAAATGAACAGAAAAAAATGTAAGTTGCACCATGTATCGTAAACAGTGTCAAAGATACTAATCTCACTTTGATTTGAATAAATTGCCTTATCGCGAAATTCCAGCGAGACTTGTAGGAGGGCGAGCGACAACCGCATAACAACATCGTCGCCATCGAACTCGGGCTAACACACGACGTTGTCATTGCGCATTACAATAGGCGGTGCGTTATGTAAGCCGGTCACGTGTGTCACAGGTCCTATGGGCTCACGCACGCATACATGTGCCGACTTGAAGGCGGCACGGGGGGACAATCACAATCGCGCGATTCTCCTACAGGCGGAATTATTGTCACGTGTTCAAAGTAAAAGGCACGTTTATCGTCGATTGTTGCGGAATTTTGTCACGCCACCCGTTCTCGTACCTTTCGATGCGAAAAACGCTGGTAGGTTTCAGCAAAACGTACAAAAAAATAAACGGAATTAAATTGACTTGAAAAAAATTATAGGTCTCTATAAACTTATAAATTTTTTATTACATATAAATAGTATATTAAAATAAAATAATGCTTTGTTTTGAAATGTATATATATTTTATTTATATAATAAATTTGTAATTTTGTGATTTTCCAAATTATTCTTTCTCCAGAGATTTTTCTCCAGAGATTATTCTTTCTCCAGAGATTTTTCAATTTTATTCCAGGAGAAATGACACACATAAATTAAATATATATATAATTAATCTTTATAAATTTTGTATTTAAATTTTATATTGATTTTTAATATTTTATATAAATATATATTAATAATTTTAAATATATATATTTCTTTTTTTATACTTTGGTGTATTATTTTATTATTTTCTAAAAAAAATAAGTATAAGGGGGATGAATAAGTATAAGGGAGATGAATAAGCTTCAATGAATAATTATTTTATTCATCCACTTGTATATATATATATATATATATATATATATATATATATATATATATATATTGTAATTGTAGGATTGTTATCACATGTATCATGGACAATTATTTCAGTAGTAGGTTCTGATTTATGTTACTTTGCTCGAATAACGTTCGTTGAATAGAAATTGGATACTACCGTAATACGCGCGCTATTAGTATGCAGCAAAAATGAACCGCGCGCCCCTTTCGAGGCGAAGGGTGAAATTAGTTTTATCCACGTCAGGAGCATCTGATATACACGGCACGCAGCGTTACCTACCGGAAGCAGAGATGGAAACGCGGAGGCTGGCGTCGGGGCCGAAGTGTAAAGCCCCCCCGGGGCAACAATTGTGCATTCATCGGGGCGAGGGACTCTAATTAAAACGCATTGTTTATATTCTTTGCAGGAAGCTTCTCGCTTCTCCTTCGTTCCCTTCGCGTCCTAGACACGCACCTCTGCTTCCGAGAGTCGCCTTCTTCCTTTCCTCCCCTTTCTCTTATCC
This sequence comes from Camponotus floridanus, assembly GCF_003227725.1. Lineage (NCBI taxonomy): Eukaryota > Metazoa > Arthropoda > Insecta > Hymenoptera > Formicidae > Camponotus > Camponotus floridanus. The sequence continues at coordinate 229,911 of NW_020229503.1, forward strand.
ACACTTGAGTTTTCCCAAGGGTTCTCTTACAGAAACTTTCCGGTAACTCGTTAAAGATAATGCGGAACGGAAGTCTGGTTAGGCGTCTACCTGATCCCCTTTCAAACTGGTCGCGTAAACAATCGATCGTTCTACTTACATTTTCGCGGACGTTCCACGCTAGAGCCGATCCAATTTCCCCTTCTATTGGATATTCTTGTATCTTGAAGAAGCAAATTTTGAATGCTGGAAGAGCGTTTTTACCTCTTGTTTTCTTAAGCTTCATCGAGCTAGCGATTTCATTTTCGGTACAATTGATGAGGGATATCGGTTTTCCCACCCAAGGACTTTTAGAATTCTTGCACTGAGAAAAAATCTGGTTGCATTAATTAGAATTCTGGTAGATTTAACCAGTATGTCTGTTGGAAAATGGACGAACCAGAATTCTTGTAGGAATTGACAGATGAATCTGATCAATTTTTTCCTGTTAAATTTACCAAATTTTCTGGTTAATTATACTAAACTCACACAGAAAAAAAGGACATTCTTATTTTGAAAATATATTTAGTTTTAACATGGAAATCTTGAAATGAGATTATATCGAGTTAATTTAAGAAAAATATAATTGCTTGAATAATTGCTTACTTGAATGAAGCCATTTTATATAGTTCAATCGAGAAAAATATATTCTCATGATTAAGATTTAATTGAATGGAAAAAAAACAATGTTGGATAGAAAATAACATTTTTAAATCAAAGATTATAATTTTCTTAAAGTAGAGTTAAATAATTACATATTCTTGAGGTGACAATTACAATATTAAAATAAGATAATATTGTTGAAATTTAAAATTATTAAATTCTTCTAAGAAGATTAGAAATTGTTGCGTATACACAAAACAATGAACGCGTTAGTTTAAGTATATAAGTTTTGATTTGACACTTCTTTTTTTTTTGTGCACCAGTACTAAGTCGTCTAAAATTTTTTTCATCTAATCTCAAAAACCTGTTTAATATTCTGAATTCCAACAAGATTATTGGATAAATTTAATCCAGATTTTTATTGAATAAATTATTTTAAGTTCAGTTTGTTAGAAATTAAACTGATAAACAGTGATGCAAGAAGAGGATGCAGCTCAAACACACACAATCAGAGAACTAGCATCCTCTTTCTGGCACTGCTCGTAAGAGAAAAAAGATATATTTTGGATTTAATGTTAATACTAGTTCTACTAGTTAATACTAGAGTGGCTCACCACCTAACCTAAAGCAAAGAAATTAATATGACAAAAAATTTTATAGATCTAATCAGAAAATAATCAAATCCTTATAGTAAAATTTATTAAACGTTCTAGTTATAAAAATCGAGTCTTATCTCGACAACTAGAAATTCTTGTTTGATTTAATCAAAACGCCTTCAATCATATACGTCTTGTTGGTACAATCAAACAATTTTTCTCAGTGTGATACGTTTTGCAGAGAGAATTCTGTAAGTTGTAAAAGTGATACAGAGAAACGAGAGCAAAGCATAGAAAGCTTTAACAGCCGATGTACACGCAGACTTTTCGCGTAAACCGCTTTTAACGCGTCTGTGCTGCTGAATCGATACCTCGATAGCCGCACAATCCCTAACAGGATACAAGCTCCGCCGAGCGGAAGCGCCATCGATACGCGTCGTTCTTCCGATTTGGCGTATCGGTGTTCTCGGAGCAAAGCCAGTCTCGCCAATTACAGCAAAATAGGATGCAGGCGACACGATTCGCACATATCGGCGAATTACAGAGGCTGCCAGACGTGTGGAAGATGTCAAGGGACCTGCCGCACGTAGATCGGGGAAACGAATATAGGGACGAGAGGACAAAAGAACTAAGAGAAAGAGAGCGAGGAAGAGAAAGAGAGGACCGTTTCAGGAATCGAATTTGCCGAGGACCTTCATTTCGTCCTCGTATAACTCCTACGTCGGGCACGTCGTGCGCAGACTGTCGAGATACGCTTTACCGAAGAGAAAACCTCGTGTCGATCTTTCGTTCCTTTCGCCCCTCAGGAAAATTACGTTCCCGATACAAATCGTAATTGCATGTAAAGCGAGCCTACGAGAAATACGAGCGGTCATATTTCACATTGCTCGCCGCAGTTAGCGCCGACCGACATTACGAGCTTATTCTTTCGCATATTCGTATGTATGATACACGAGAACAGATATATATGTATATACAGGGTGTCCCAAAACTCATAATCAATCTTTCAAAGACAGATTCCTGGGATCATCTGAAGACGATTTTTCCTCAACGAAAATGTCGAGGCACTAATAATTTTCGAGTTATAAGTGATTGGAAATTATAAGTGATTGGAAGGGGTTTTTTGTAAACTAAGCTTTGTAGAAATAAAATATTAACAAAACCACATTCTTCGATTAAATAGAGTTTACTTTAGTTGAGTTTTAATTTAAGGCTTAATTGCAAAGATATATGATAATAAAAATCGGGAACGTGCAAAAAATGATGGCCTTCACATTTTCACTGAGGAAAAATCGTCTCCAAATGATCCCAGGAATCTGTCTTTGAAAGATTGATTATGAGTTTTGGGACACTCTGTATATATATTCGTATAAAAAAAAAAAAACTAATCGAGATCATTTGGAGATGAAAATTCTAATACCAAAATGTTGAGCAAGACTTCATCAAAAATGTTCAAACTACTGCCAACTACTGTCGCATCGAAGACACAATCGCGTTCACTGCTGAATCTTATTTTTTATTTTATATTGATTATATTTTATTTTATATTGATTATATTTTATTTTATATTGATTATATTGATTTATTGATATCGATATTATTGCACTGTACTCTTTGAACCTGCTGATACACTATTTCTGAGCATAACATAACGCGCTGATTGGTAATCTTTAATCTTTCGTAGCGTCGAAACTACATCTTCCTCAACATTTTGGTATTAAGATTTTTGTTTCCAAATGATCTCAAGAATGTACCATTAACAGCTGATTCGTTAAGTCTGGGACACCCTGTGTAACGCGATATGTATGTACTTTGTATCAGATTAGGCAGCCATTCTTTTATTTGTGTCGTTGGATAAAATTGTGCCGACCTTATTGTTGAGCTAATTAATTTGAATAGAATTTAATTATAATTACATTACAATTACTTTATATATTAACAGTGATTTATAATAGAATTGATTTAACATTCATGTAACGTGATTTATACACGACCGAACTTCCCGTAATCACAAATATTCATAAGTTAATGGAGGATTGAATTGTGCAACAACTGCGAAGATTAAATTAACTTTCGTGCAACTTCGGTGTGAACGCGGTTCGAATAATTTTCCCACGAAAAATGCATCATTTCAAATGTAATGACGCGAAGGAATATCAGTTTACGAATAAAACACAACGTTTGTGCCACTTGTGTGACAATAACAACGCCGTATTCCGGAAAATTAATTAGTCTTTAAAATGTATTCCAGTCGTAAAACTTTCCGCATCTAATTACAAGAAGGTCCGACCACCGTTTTTGACACCGTGAAAACACACACGTAACTTATTACATATTTGTACAAGGGCTCTTGAGTTTCGGACAATGTCCCGGTGCGTTAAAAGAGAGAAAGAGAGAAAGAGAGAGGGGGGGTGAGAGAGAGAGGGCGAGAGAGAGAGAGAGAGAGGGTGAGAGAGAGAGAGTGAGAGAGAGAAGAAGAGAGAGAGGGAGAGAGAGAGAGAGAGGGTAAGAGAGCGAGGGTGAGAGAGAGGGTGAGACAGAGAGGGTGAGACAGAGAGGGTGAGAGAGGGGGGGGACTAGTCTCGTTAAGTACACGAAGATACGTATGAAGATATAAGAGGGCGAGGGAAAAGAGTACACGGGCTTCTAATAAAAGTGGCAGAGAATCTCCCCGCTTGCCTACCTTTTCACCGACGGTCGCTGCCCTTTTCGCTGGTCGCCCTTCCTTCGCCCCCACCTCCTACAAACTACCTCTCGTTCCTCCTTCTCCCTCATCGCCTCTCGCCCCGTTTTTAAGTCCCCGCAGGGGGAGCTATCGTGTTAACAAGCATATTTTACATTTCATTGCAGCCACTTATAACGCGTTAACCGACGTCGTTTCCAACAACGCGGCGTTTCAGGACGTACCCTTTCTTTCTCTCTCTTTCCCCCCATCCCCTTCGCCCCCTCGCGACACGTGCGAGCGGGCTCAATTAGAGAATACGATGCGTAATTAGGGCCTAATTATTTCAAACGGTCGTCCGTCATGGATATTAGCGCGCGCGTCAGCTCGGTTTGCAATTATAATATAAAATTAGATGATTTCAATTCGCGCCGATTAAGCCCGCTTCATTCTGTACACGCGTAATTTAACGGATGACGGTCTCCGGAAAAATTGGATAACGTTCGTGCCATATGCGTCGATGCTTTATACGCGATACATTTACTTAATGTATTTACTGTTTCCATTTATAGAAATATAATTAGAGAAATAATTGATGCTCAGCTTGACGTTAAGCTACATTTGCGAATGTCGCGCTGCTCCTAGACAATTTATTTAATTGCAAAATAATCTAGTTTGGATCTTTTAATTTGTACAATATCAATTTATCTTGTCTCTTTATTGTATCTGCGTTAGCAATAATTTGCATAAATTAATAACGATATTTTGAAACTCGAGGATGCGATAATCCATTTATTAAATTTAGGCTGCGCGTTTCTATACATGCGAAACTTGGAAATTTAATTAATAACACGCGTAGTTTGTAATAATTTAATTATCAAGTATGTGTATTTCTGTATGAAAAAAATGAGCCAATAATTACATTCGTCTTTTACATGCGCGCGTTACACGTATTGTACGTACGTTATTTATGATGTGAATTTATCCGAAGAGCACTTTAGCGCGACTATTTCCCGATTTCCGGCCTCGACGTGACTATTTTCCGGATCACTATAAATAATGCATGCGTGGGCGGGGCGTGCGATTCGTGTTCGCTGCGTGTTCGCGGTGAAAACGTATCCGTTTTATATAAAAGCACTACCGTACTGACAATTAGCTTTAATCTTGTTACCATCTTGTTACCGTATATTGAGTATCCATCAATAGTTCGTGCAGTTTGCTGTAATTATGCATCGACTGGAAATGCAAAGCGAGAAGGGGTTGCGGGGAGCAAACGGCTCATTAAAATATTATTTCGACCGAAAATCGCGACATTCAATTAAGGGAGCGATTAGCGCTTAGTAGAGCGTATATGTACGCACATTTAGGAAATTACGCGCGTGGCGATTAGTTTGCTCCTGAAACGCGATATCGTTGACAAAAATAGAAAAGCTAAAAATATTGGCAAAAATTCGCTCACGGCCCATTAGCGAGGGAAATGTCAGGGACGACAGATTAAACGTTGACAGATAATTGCACGTATATTTTCGCACATAAATGTGATTTTTTGTTTTCACGTGTCCTTGAACACTCGAGTATTTTTTTCTTTTTCGGACAGAAGCGTAAATTATTCGCGCGGATAATTAACTTGGGGGATATATATAGCACTGTCAGTTATAGAAACGTCCTTCGGACTCTCCCCGGAATTTAGGATACCGTTAGCCAAACTGCACATCAGGATCTATATTATGCGCATGAATATTTATGCATAAAGCCGGTCTCGCACTACGCGAAAGAAGAGGTACAAACGCATAAATATTTATATCAAGCCGCTCGACGCGCGATTTCCTCGCAAAAATTGCTATACGCGGTGAATTTCGTAGCCCGTAATTGCTTAATCCGCTTTCGGTATTAAATCCCGCGTTGTAATTTATGCGCGCGTTATTACAGCAATGACACGATGCCGCTTAAATGTTTAACGTTAATGTTTACACGAACGCCGAGGAAATTGCTCGCTCACATGAACGCAGTTTCGTCAAGAAATATGTATCGAACACTTCCAAAAACGCAAGCTTAATAAAGGAAAGCTTCTTTATGAATAGGGTCTCTCATCTGCACTGATTGTAAGAAAAAAATCTGGTTGCATTACCAAATTTTCTGATTAATAATATTAAACTCGCCAGCCAAGTCGCCTAAAATTTTTTCCATCTAATCTCAAAAGCTTGTTTAATATTCTGCATTCCAACAAGATTATTGGACAAATTCAATCTAGATTATTGAATAAATTATTTTAAATTCAGTTTGTTAGAAATTAAACTGACAAACAGTGATGTAAGAAGAGGATGTAGCTCAAACACACACAATTAGAAAGCTTAGCGTCCTCTTTCTGGCACTACTGCTCGTAAGAAAAAAAATATATTTTGAATTTAATGTTAATACTAATTCTTTATATACATTTCATGGCAAATATTGAATACGAATTAAGTTAAGAGTGCACTGAGAAAAAAATCTGGTTGCATTAATTAGAATTCTGATAGATTTAACCAGTATGTCTGTTGGAAAATGGACGAACCAGAATTCTTGTAGGAATTACCAGATGAATCTGATTAATTTCTTCCTGTTAAATTTACCAAATTTTCTGGCTAATAATACTAAACTCACCAGCACCAAGTCGTCTAAAATTTCTTCCATCTAATCTCAAAAGTCTGTTTAATATTCTACATTCCAACAAGATTATTGGATAAATTCAATCTAGATTATTGAATAAATTATTTTAAATTCAGTTTGTTAGAAATTAAACTGACAAACAGTGATGTAAGAAGAGGATGTAGCTCAAACACACACAATTAGAAAGCTTAGCGTCCTCTTTCTGGCACTACTGCTCGTAAGAAAAAAAATATATTTTGAATTTAATGTTAATACTAATTCTTTATATACATTTCATGGCAAATATTGAATACGAATTAAGTTAAGAGTGCACTGAGAAAAAAATCTGGTTGCATTAATTAGAATTCTGGTAGATTTAACCAGTATGTCTGTTGGAAAATGGACGGACCAGTATTCTTGTAGGAATTATCAGATGAATCTGATTAATTTCTTCCTGTTAAATTTACCAAATTTTCTGGCTAATAATACTAAACTCACCAGCACCAAGTCGTCTAAAATTTCTTCCATCTAATCTCAAAAGTCTGTTTAATATTCTGAATTTCAACAAGATTATTGGATAAACTCAATTCAGATTATTGAATAAATTATTTTAAATTCAGTTTGTTAGAAATTAAACTAATAAACAGTGATGCAAGAAGAATGCAGTTCAAATACACACACTCAGAGAGCTAGCGTCCTCTTTCTGGCACTACTGCTCGTAAGAGAAAAAAAATATACTTTGAATTTAATGTTAATACTAGTTCTTTATATACATTTCATGACAAATATTGAATACGAGTTAAGTTAAGAATGGCAAGCAGAAAAATTAATGTAACAAAAAATTGTATAGATCCAACCAGAAAATACTAATCAAATCCTTATGGTAAAATCTATTAAACGTTCTAGTTATAAAAAAATCGAGTCTTATCTTGATAACTAGAAATTCTTGTTTGATTTAACCAAAATGCCTTCAATCATATATGTCTTGTTGGTACAATCAAACGATTTTTCTCAATGTGATCATTCATCAAATTTATCCATCTGCTCGTTTCCCCATGTTTTTGTAGCCAAAGTTAGTAATAATGAAGATCGTATCATCAGCTGATACGAAGCGAACATTGCCATCTGCATATCCAAATTTCCATCGCATAGTGATCTGTAATTTAGCCATGGCGGAAACAGGCAGCAGTGGAATAACGTGGAAACACGGAATATTCCGAAAACAGTGGAAAATAGCCGAATGGGTCAACGACCAGGCAAAGAGGGCGTAGGTAGATTCGGCTGAGCCTCTCGTAATATCAAGCCCGCAACACATCGAGTGCTTCTAAAGCGGTGTAGGTTGCACACAAGAACCACCGAGAATGAGCTTAAAGCGAGAACTTGCGCTTTACATGAAACCTATGAGAGCTGCAAGTGCCGACGTTATTTCCCGCAGCGCGAAATAATTTGTTTGTTTACACGAGCTCGAAAAAAAAGCAGTCTCGCTAAATATATGCACAGTGATATCTCGTATACTTTAGACGAATTTTATGATGTATCTATTAATTATGAAGGAAGAAGACATCATTTTCAATTAACTGTTTAAGAAAATTATTCTTGTATACGAGAACGAATATAGATTAACACCGAATCACATGAATGAAAGCAAATGCCTTTAGCGGAAGGTAGAAGCAAAAGCGTGTAGTTTAAAATAAATGCATAAGTGCAATAAGTGCACAAACACGTGAAACATTTTTCATGTTTCGTAGGAATAATCTCGCTTCCGTTGTAAAAGATGCTTCTTACATTTTGCAACGTTCACGTTTGCCATCAATTATTCAAATTCTATAATCTCGGGTCTATGATGTATGGAAAATCCAATTACACACATACAAACTCTCGCGATACACGCAACTCGTATTTATTAATTAATTTCACTATTTATTTATATCATCATGAAATGAATGCAAATACAAGTTATTACATCTTCAATGCATGAGTAATAAATTTTTTAACAATTTAATAAATTGTGATGAAAATTAGTTAGAGTGAAGGTAAAATTATTCTATTAATTTGAGTTGAGTCAATCGAGAGATAATATTATTAACAAAAAAAAAAGAAAACGTTTATGTGATGACAAGTCAAAATTGCAATCAAAAGGAGACTGAGGGCCGTTGGATGTAATAACGTAAATTTAATTCATTAATAAATCAATGACAGAAATTAATTAATAAAATGAATAGAAAAAAATGTTATAAATGAAAAATAATTAGAAAAAAAAATATCTGTCATAACAAAAAAAAAATTAAATCAAATACATAATAACGACATGATTGGAGACATCAAGAAGGGATTGAAACATATGTTTGTCATTATTATGTATTTAATTTAATTATTATGACAGATAATAATTCTTTTCCACTTATCCTTCTATTCAGCCTTCTTTTTATTCCAATATCAATATATCGTGGCATCCATTTTTGAAGAAAGACACATCTCTTTTTTCCTCATCGTATTCAAGGAACGCCGACTTGCTACTAATTTGCGGTCCATTGGCCATACTAAAGATCGAATTATGGGGAGACTGGACGGAAAGCAGCGGTCGAGCACGGAATACTCGCGTATACAACATGGCATGGTTTGATTCTCGCGGCGGAAAACCAAATCCCCTCTTCACGTATTTGCGAAACGTGCCGCCGGCATACGAATGCGGCCACGCTATCCGCCGATGATGCTCTGGTCTTCTCTTCTCTTCTCTTCTCCTCGTCATCGTCGTACTCATACACGCGCTTTCGTGCGTGTTTCGTATATGCGTGGGAGTAAGAGAGAGAGAGAGAGAGAGAGGGTGAGAGGGGGAGAGACACGCAGGGCTATCCGGCGGCGGCGGCAGTCGCTCGCGGTTTATCCACAGTCAATAAAGGCGACCTGTCAGCATGAATACCAAAAGCGGAGTAGGTCCAACGTGACGCCGCGCCACCGCCCTTCGCCGGGCTCGGAACACACACACGGGGGGGTTGCGCGCTGGCTGGCTGTGTTGCCGAGATTTACCGAGGCTCGTACATCATACGCACGTGCGTGCTCCGGCAGTATCGTAAATACCGAGATAGAGCCGCGTATCGCGTGTGTGCGTGCGGATTACGTGCGTGTGGAAATGCGCAGCCACACATTTGCGGAGTGGATTCACCGTCGGGCATGGCATTTCCGGGATGACAGCGAACGCCACGGATCTTACAAACTTGGAAAAAATCTGGTTGTATTAATTAGAATTCTAGTAGATTTAATCAGTATGTCTGTTGGAAAATGGACGAACCAGAATTCTTGTAGGAATTACCAGATGAATCTGATTAATTTCTTCTAGTTAAATTTAACAAATTTTCTGATTAATAATACTAAACTCGCCAGCACCAAGTCGTCTAGAATTTTTTCTATCTAATCTCAAAAGTATGTTTAATATTTTGAATTCCAATAAGATTTTACTGGATAAATTTAATCCAAATTATTGAATAAATTATTTTAAATTCAATTTGTTATAGAAATTAAACTGATAAACAGTGATGCAAGAAGAGGATGCAGCTCAAACACACACAATCAGAGAGCTAGTGTCCTCTTTCTGGTACTACTGCTCGTAAAAGAAAAAAAAAATGTATTTTGGATTTAATGTTAATATTAATTCTTTATATATATTTCATGGCAAATATTGAATACGAATTAAGTTGAGAGTGCACTGAGAAAAAAATCTGGTTGTATTAATTAGAATTCTGGTAGATTCAACCAGTATGTCTGTTGGAAAATGGACGAACCAGTATTCTTGTAGGAATTAGTAGATGAATCTGATTAATTTCTTCCAGTTAAATTTAACAAATTTTCTGGTTAATAATACAAAACTCGCCAGCACCAAGTCGTCTAAAATTTTTTCCATCTAATCTCAAAAGTATGTTTAATATTTTGAATTCCAATAAGATTTTATTGGATAAATTTAATTTAAATTATTGAATAAATTATTTTAAATTCAATTTGTTAGAAATTAAACTGATAAACAGTGATGCAAGAAAAGAATGCAGCTTAAACACACACAATCAGAGAGCTAGCGTCCTCTTTCTGGTACTACTGCTTGTAAAAGAAAAAAAATGTATTTTGGATTTAATTTTAATATTAATTCTTTATATATGTTTCATGGTAAATATTGAATACGAATTAAGTTGAGAGTGCACTGAGAAAAAAATCTGGTTGTATTAATTAGAATTCTGGTAGATTCAACCAGTATGTCTGTTGGAAAATAGGCAAACCAGAATTCTTGTAGGAATTATCAGATGAATCTGATTAATTTCTTTCTGTTAAATTTACCAAATCTTCTGATTAATAATATTAAACTCGCCAGCACGTCGTCTAAAATTTTCTCCATCCAATCTCAAATGTATGTTTAATACTTTGAATTCCAACAAGATTTTATTGGATAAATTCAATTATTGAATAAATTATTTTAAATTTAGTTTGTTAGAAATTAAACTAATAAACAGTGATGCAAGAAATAAAAAATCGAGTTTTATTATGATAACTAGAAATTCTTGTTTGATTTGATTAAACCAAAATGCCCTCAACCATATACGTCTTTGTTTGTCTACAATCAAACGCTTTTTCTCAGTGCACGATATACCTGGACTAGATTCTCGCGTAATGAAACTTTTCCTCGAGCAAGCACAGAGATATCTCGTATCTCTGATAAAGATGTATGTTAACGCGAGGGAAAATTTTTTAATTACTCGGCTAATGCGTCGCGCAATTTTTGTAATCAGATTGCATGCGGCCGTAATTAAAAGGTCGTAAGGTATACATTTTGCGAGAGTGCGCGAATTTTACGTTCTCGTCGAAAAATACATAATTATCGAAACGCAATAATTTTGGACAATATTGGAAAGTTGCGAGTAATTGTCTGAAGAATGCAATTTAACATTGACGTTTGGATATGTTGCAGCAGCATACGCAATTAGATTACAGTTCAAATGTGAATCAAGTGCTTCTGCAATAACGATATAACGTTAATGTGAATTACGCGCCATTTAATTAATAACTATAACCGCTCGGAACCGTCAATACCGCACTGGCATTTACCATTATCCCCGCGAAAATTCTACAGAATATTAATTACCTATCAAGTTATTAATTCACTTACGAGGGTGGTTTGAAAAGTCCATGCAAAGTCAGAGAGAGCACTACTATAGCACTATTGGCGTGTATCGAGGATTTTCAATTAATAGCATCTCTTGGAAGGACACACCAAGTTTCAGCCAAATCGGTCTATTTCTTTGTGTTTGGCGTTCGTTTGAATCGAGGAAGTCGAGTGATTTCCAAAAAATGGATGAAAGAGAATTTGGCCGCAAAATTGATGGAGTTAAGGTTCCAACTCGTTCCGCGTCCCCCCCTATTCTCCAGATTTGGCTTCCTCAGACTACTACTTGTTCTCCAATATGAAGAAATGGCTGGCGGGAAGGAGATTTTATTCAAACGAGGAGGTGATTGCGGAAACGAATGCCTATTTTGCAGAGTTGGACCAATCCTATTATTCGGAAGGGATCAGTAAACTGGAGCAGCGTTGGACAAAGTGTATAAGCCTGAAAGGAGACTACGTTGAAAAATAAAAAAGGTTTATCCCGAAAAATGAAGTAGTTTCTATTTTTGCACGGACTTTTCAAACCTCCTTCGTATGTAACTCTCGGTTGGATACCTGCGATTTTCGTTCTCGATGATTAAGCAATATTACATTGTTTTTTAATATTTAGGATGTATGTGAGAAATCGCTACGTGCAAGATGCTTGCCGGGAAGGCAAAAGAATGTAAAGACCAGAGACGTGTGCTGATCGCCGTCACGAGTCCTTTTCTGTAGCCTGGACTCGGGGATGATAAAGAAAACCGTTTCAATTTCCCTAATGCTCGTGTAGAGCCTGGCTTCTGCATCCCCTTCTCGTTTTTCCTGAACCGTCTCTTTCTCCTTTACCTCCTCCTCTCATCTCAAGCCCTGTCACTTCGCTTTATTTGTCTTCCGCTTGCCCTATCTCTCCCTCTCATGAAGCTTTTCCACTTCCGCGTCGTCGTTTCCGCGGCTTTTCTGCTCTCGTCCTTTCCCTCTTCCCCCTACCCCTCCCTCGGCCTTCGTCCGGCTCACTCCGTCTCAATCTGACGTAAACCTGTGGTCGACCCCATCCAACCTAAGGGACGAGAGAACCTTCTTCGGATAATCCGTGCGAGTCCGTAGTTTCCGGATAACACGACAAAGGGTGAAACGGCTTTACTCCGATCCTGGAGCGAGGATCGGCGTCGGGTCTTCTTTACGAATCATACCGCGATTGTTTGCTAGATTAATGTTGGCTGTAAATAAACGGTTGGTGCGTTCATATCCGGATAATATCGGTTAAAATCGCACTCGGATGTTACAGATGTTCCGGGAATGATTCCGTTGAATATCGTGTATATTCATCAAATTTTGAACAAACATTGTAAAATAATATATATTTAATTAATAATTATATAAATATTATAATTATATTATAATATTTATATATTATAATTATAATTAATATTATAATTATAATTATATTTAATTATTTATATATTTATATATATATTTAATTATTTAATTAATAATATATATTGTAATTGTACACTGAGAAAAATCGTTTGATTGTACAAACAAGACGTATATGATTGAGGGCATTTTGGTTAAATCAAACAAGAATTTCTTATCAAGATAAAACTCGATTTTTAATTAGAACGTTTAATAGATTTTATTATAAGGATTTGGTTAGTATTTTCTGGTTGGATCTATAAAATTTCTTGTCACATTAATTTCTCTGTTTACCATTCTTAACTTAACTCGTATTCAATATTTGCCATGAAATGTATATAAAGAATTAATATTAACATTAAATTCAAAGTATATTTTTTTTCTCTTATGAGCAGTAGTGCCAGAAAGGACGCTAGCTCTCTGATTGTGTGTGTTTGAACTGCATTCTCTCCTTGCACTGTTTATTAGTTTAATTTGTAACAAACTGAATTTAAAATAATTTATTCAATAATCTGTATTGAATTTATTCAATAATCTTGTTGGAATTCAGAATATTAAACAGACTTTTGAGATTAGATGGAAAAAATTTTAGACTTGGTGCTAGTGAGTTTAGTATTGTTAACCAGAAAATTTGGTAAATTTAACAGGAAGAAATTAATCAGATTCATCTGGTAATTCCTACAAGAATTCTAGTTCGTCCATTTTCCAACAGACATACTGATTGAATCTACCAGAATTCTAATTAATGCAACCAGATTTTTTTCTCAGTGTCATAAATAGCAATTGTACCAAATGTTAAGGTCAAAGTTTTCTTGTTAAAAATCGAGCAAAAATTCTTGCAAATGGATCTCGGGAAATTCTACTTCTGGCAACGTTTTAATCCCCGATACACAAATTATGTATACGCGATGTTGCCGAAATTAGCTGCTGAAATTATCGGCTACGTAATTCGCAATGCATCATAGATGGAGTCGATAGATGGATAAATGAGATGAGCGTCTTGACTCGAATAATTAATCACCGTGTAAGCCGAATGCAGGAATGTTAAACGACCATTGTTTAATTTTCCATAGTGGAATCTAGAGCTACTATCTATCTCGTATTCAATTCCCGTTATCTTATTTCGAAACTGGCAAGCTAAATCTTTCACCCTATTGTCTGGTAATTATTTTAGGATCAGCATGCAACCCCCTTGCAATGTAAAGCTGCGCAAGAGCCTTGCGCATTTGCATATTTGCGTTTACGTGTACGCGACGTTTCCATAGCTTGCACGAAATCCCGTAATGTAATTTCTGTAATTAAACGTAATTGATCGCGTTCTCTAATCGTGACAAGGGCATCGGGTTGTATGCATATATTCTAATCCTTCGATCTGTTTTTATTTGCCTCGTATCTTCCTGTAACTCTTGCTCTCTTTTTACACGAGAGTAAAAGGGTACTTTTAATTTTAAAGTCGGAGAATTTTAATTACCTAAATACGACGATTATAGAATTTATTTTCCCATAAAATGTAATTGTTACAATCACTTTTGGATAAAAAATCTATTACATGGGTAAACACATACAAAGAATTGAGTATGCGTAAATAGAGGCAGATCTTGGAAGGATTGCGAGTGGAGCAGGATACCTCTCCGGGACACTAAGCTCGGCTAATGAAACGAATATATCATCATGGTCGTACGGCCAAATCCGTTTCTACTATTACTACACACGCCATTACGTCCCTGACGCCGTGCGTTAAGCGTCCCATTTAACCTCGTCTAAGCTCCCTGCTAAAGCGTATGTAACGCGTTTGCAATTGAATCCTAGCAAGTTACATAAATCCGCAAAATTGTGCCTTGAGGCTAAGTTGCTTCTCTTGTTGAGAAATTGCGGTGACACTCATTGCATCTGATTGTGAGAGCGAGACAAGTGATGAGGTGGCGGCTGCATTTTGATAGCAAAAAATAATTGGAAAGTTTAATTACGATTTTTACGCGAAAAAATTAACGATCTAAAGAGTCGAAAATATCGTTATTTATTTAATGTATAACTGGAGTAAAGTTGAAATTTGAAAATGTCAAGATGTATTTTATATAAAAGGGGTGTAATAATTATATTTTTAAATATAATAAAATGTATGCGACAATATTTTTAAATAATATTAATAAGGAATATAATAAATAAATAATATTAAATAATAAAAATAATAAATAATAAAAATAAAAAATAATAAATAAAAAATATTAAATAATAAAAATAATATTAAATATTAAGTAATAAATAAATAATATTAAATAATATTTCTATATAATAAATATAATAAATATAATAATTAATATTTTTATATATTATTAAATATTATAATATTGATTCTTTATATTTATAATCCGAGATATTCAAGTAAGTTTGTACATCTTGGTCTTTTGAGTGAGTGGTTAATTTCCGCCGTTTCTTAAATTTGTTTGCCGCAATATCGTAAAAGTTGACGATTTTTAATTAAACTATCAGCGACACAAGTCGAGAACTAAGCAGCCAGTGAGCGAAAGTACTTCTCAAGCGGCCGGGCAGTAACGGATCCTTAACGACCACCCGGAATTGTTTGCGCCGCTGAAACGATTTAATGCAGGAAAGTCTCAAAGGTTACCTTCGGGACTATGCGAGATAATACCCGACCGTTTCCCTCTGGGACAAAATCTCTTCCCCGAAAGCTTCGTTACGTTAGGACGCGCAATCCTACATAACATGCGCGCATGCTCAGATGTTAACTGGAATCCTAGGATCAACAAGACTTGTGGTAAAATGTTATTAAGCGGATTATATTTTTATGCAATTAAATTTACGGTTAATATATTTTTTAAATTTCTGAATACCTGTTGAATTCGTAATAATGCGTTAAATGCTGCTTTTCTTTCCTAGAAAAAAGTATTTTTGCTAACACGTAACAATTTACTGAAATATTTTCTTTCCATGAAATAATTTCCGTGAACAAATTTTCAACTATTTAAAATTTGTCAAATATTATAATATATTAATTTGTCAAGTATTCAATTAAAGTACTTTAATAACATGGATTATTATTGCTCATTTTAAGCAAGTTTTCAGAAAATGTCTGTGTATTTTGCGTGAATATTAGAAAGTCAGTGAATATATATATATATATATATATATATATATATATATATATATATATCTTTTGGGAATTTATTACTTTTACATAAACCGCTTTAGAACGTCTTAGATATCGGCAGGTCTCGACGAGAAGTTCTCCAATCTTCTTAGTGTGCGCTTCTCAAGCTACCCTAGGTTGCAGTGCGCTTAAACTCGATGATTGCGTTTGCCATTCACTGCCGTTATTTACCGGCAGTTCAAGAGACGCAGGAAAACGTTCTTGACGATACTAGGATTTAGAAAATACGAAGATTTACGGTTAGAGTAATTCGACGTTTTTGATTTCGACGATAACAGAAATCCCCATAAACAACAAACTGAGAACAAGTGAGAAGAATGATATACGCGATTCTCGCTGACTCCAAATGGATTTCGCAAACCTTGAAAACTAGAGGGTTTGCTACTAATTAGGAGGAGCACTTCTGATCTAGCGATTCCTACCACGTCTCCACCAATCCTCCCTAACTTTTCAATGCTACCCAAATTGCTGGAACTTCCCTCCAAGTTGCATTTCCGCGCGAACTTTATCAGCTAATACAATTTATTTGACGATGTTCAAATGTTAAAGGTCAGAGGAGCCAGCTACATTTCAAGTTACACGTAGCGGTTCGCCTTGCGAATTGTAATGATTTATAAGTTATACAATAGTATAAATACATAAGTAACGAATTGTAATGATTTATAAGTTATACAATAGTATAAATACATAAGTAATGCATATAATAACAAATGTTTAAAATAGAGTTGGAAATAGGGCTCTTAAAAAGATAAAAGATAAACGATTTTTTTTTATTGAAGAGCATATTTTTCACATAAATGTAAAAAAAAAAATAGAATAAATGCTACATTTGTAGTAAAAGTAGATTCTCCAAGGAATACTTGCATAAATCGAGTATGACTTCTTACTTAGTGGATAAAACTTACAGTAGTTTTCAGTGCACGACAAAATCTAATTAGGAAAGATATCGACTACCCAACTTATTCCGAGTCCTTTGATATTCTTTATATTACAATGTCTCAGAAAGTCCCTGGACTTTTAATGCGACACTCCTGGGAAGCGGATAAGATAGATGCGAGTTACCGGTTGGGAAAATGTTCATTATTCAAATTATCCAGGATGCAATAACCGTCGTCGCGTGATAGCTTTCATCGATTGAATTGCATAAGCATGTTGTAGCGCGCGATGCCTTCTACAAGACAGACTGCATTCTACGTATCCCACGTAGAATGAATTATGTTCAACTAGCGCTATAAATTATGTATATTTCTTTTTATTTTGCGGAAATACATAATTGATCGCGTTAATCGTTCTTAATTGTTGCACTACATTTTTGTCATTGAAAATTGCATAATAATATGCGATACATAATTTGAGATTCTTATAGTTTTAATTTTTAAGTTAAAATTTAGAAAGCGTCTAATCAATTTCCCAACTTTAATTTCAATATTTCTATTCTAAAATATATTGCTCAATTTCAATAAAATATTTGTTTCACATAAAATGTAGTCTCTACATTTTATTTTATTCACGGTTTATGTTGATTTTTATTATTTCACTTATATTTTAGAGATTAATAGATATAAAATTGTTTCACGTAAAATTTATTCTCTGCATTTCTTTTTATTCACGGTTTATGTTGATTTTTATTATTTCACACTTAAAAATTTACAGGCAAAATATAATTGCCCCAATATGTAATTATCTTTTTCGATCAATAATATTTTTTCCATCTTTTGAAAATTATATTTTTTCTATTCTTTTGTAAGTATGAAAGGTGTATGCGTAAATTATATTTTAGAGATTAATAGATATAAAATTGTTTCATGTGAAATTTATTCTCCGCATTTTATTTCATTCAGGATTATGTTGATTTTTATTATTTCACACTTGAAAAATTATAGGCAAAATATAATTGTTTCAATATGTAATCATTTTTTCCGATCAATTATACTTTTTCTTTAGGGAATTATATTTTTTTTCCTTTTGTAAGTATGAAAAGGTGTGTGCGTAAATTATATTTTAGAGATTAATAGATATAAAATTGTTTCATGTGAAATTTATTCTCCGCATTTTATTTCATTCAGGATTATGTTGATGTTTATTATTTCACACTTGAAAAATTATAGGCAAAATATAATTGTTTCAATATGTGTAATCATTTTTTCCGATCAATTATACTTTTTCTTTAGGGAATTATATTTTTTTCCTTTTGTAAGTATGAAACAGGTATGTGCGTAAATTATATTTTAGAGATTAATAGATATAAAATTGTTTCATGTGATATTTATTCTTCGCATTTTATTTCATTCAGGATTATGTTGATGTTTATTATTTCACACTTGAAAAATTATAGGCAAAATATAATTGTTTCAATATATAATCATTTTTTTCGATCAATTATACTTTTTCTTTAGGGAATTATATTTTTTTCTTTTTGTAAGTATGAAACAGGTGTGTGCGTAAACCATATTTCAGAGATCTCCTCCTCTGATCCCGTCTATAGTTGAAGCTCCGAGGCAGCTGAGATTTTTTTCCCATTTCCGACGAGCGGACGTCGTCACTCAGGGTATGGTAATCGTTGACTGGCGCTTGATGTCCCTCATCAATCCGCGTAGAGCGCGGCATTCATCCTCGTATCTGTCGCGGCTGTCGCGAGTTTATCGCCGACAAAACGCGGCGGCGTCCGTTAACGACGTGAAATACGGTCGTCCATAACGAAGGGACTTTTTGAGAGCCGCGAGGCCGGTCGGCCATATTTTCGCTTTCGCTGTTTCGTTCTCGCGCCCCCTTCCCACCCCCGCGCCGCGACGCGTTATAGGGCTTTAAAAGGGCGTTGTAATGACCATTGCTCGGCGTTGATTAAAAAAGCTTCACCCCTGACGGGGGTCGCGTGCGGGCTTCGTGCTTAACAATTTTGGATGCGTTTAGGGAGTTTTAGGCTCGTATCCTTCTCGAATCATTGAATTAACGATGCTCTTTACATGTGTGCAATAAATTAATAGCCCTCTGATTTTTTTAGAAGAAATATATATTTTTACAGATATGTTTTTAGTAGATTTGTATATTTTATTACAAAATACGTGCACAATTAATGTCATATTTTAATATTATTATTATTTATTGTTTGCGTGCGACTTTTTTCCTTTTATGTTTGTACTGTGAGCATTGAGCAGGATCTGGAACAGATCGAAACGTTTGCTACGCGAGAATTTTGTAATTTTATTTTACTATGTATGTACATCACGGTTATTTTGAGTTTTTTCTTATGAATGTTAATATTGCGAAGTCAATGATTTAATTTGATTTGTCTTAAAATATCTTTATGCATATTACATCAATGCTTGTGGTTTTCTTGCCTAAATTATCCAATTCTTAATTAGATTTTATCTCACAAACCACTGTTTTATTGAACAATTTCCTTTTGACTTAATATTATTATTAATAATAATTTTTTTTTATTATTATTAATAATTTCAGTATAATTGTTTAAATTCTTATTTTTTAAAATAGGTCTCGATTTTTCATTTCTTTTCTTCGTACAATAAAAATGGATATTTTTCCTCCCTTGACTGATTACTTATCGATTTGGCTACCCTATTGATTCCGCCCCTTTCGATAATCAGATATCATTGAATGCGACTTCAAGAATTGCAGCAGCTGTAATAAATAGCGTCACCCGGTACGACGTGAAATTTCCAGACGCTTTTTAATAACATTAACGCAAAACGCCGTTCGTTGTCTGCTGTAATCTCGCGGCAGCTCGCGCGCGTCATTTTACGGTAAAAGAAAAAAAAAGGGAGAAGAGAGAGGCACTCGAGTCTCCATGGTAGCCGCGAGAAGAAATGAATTCGACGGCTACACTGTCTCGCTGATGTCGGCGAGGGCGGGTGACGGAAGGGGGATTTAAGCCGCGAGGATAATCCGCGGCTTTAAAGTGTTGGAGCAATAACGCTGATACTTTTCGCTTGCCTGCCTATTCCGTCCATCACGTTCATCGTATTTACACCGGCGCGACGCTGGACATCGACATTTCGATGTCCCCTTTATATCGAACTGCAACAGCAGCGCACAAAGATCGGAGTCTGTCTTTCTAAACGGGCGAGCTTGTCGACCGCAAGGGCTGGTATTTTGTTTTATTGCTTGATAGGTTGATATTTTTGATAAGGCCATGGGTCAAAATGGTGATTATTTATTTCTTTAAATTTTCCACTAATTTTTCTGTCACCTTGCGAGTCAATTGGATAAATATCCTCCAAAAGATACAATCGAAAATGTTTGATACACAAGTTCGATCTGTTCAATTCCCTACTTGCTCGTGCAAAATTAAAATCTAATTGAAAAATTATATGCAACAAATTGACTGACTGCTTTTCGTAAAGAATGCGAAAATATCATCGGGGAATATCGTAGGATCCGCTTCCTGTAGTCATCAACTTTCCGAAGGGAACAATGCCGGGGAAAAATTGTTGACGTAGCTCGACGATGTTATCGCGCAGGTAGCCTCGTAAAAAGCACACAAGCAGAGAACTGACATGGTGGCCGAAAGGAAGGGCAGCGGGGGCGAACGAATCCGGTTATCGGTTACCCATAAATCGAAACTGAACGAGCTGACCGTAGTAGATGGGTCATCATAATCCGAGCGGGCGATGCGTAGGGGCATCGTCGATTGAAGCTGCTTGTGGACCAAGCGGGAATTGTGGTTTCGTGAAAAAAAAAATGACTGCGTGTAAACGCGCAATTGCGCTTATTGCATACCAGATGTTTATAAACGATGTTTTCACCAGCATACGCGCGATACACGACACAAAATTCTCATTACGCTGGTAACGATAATTACTGCACGTAGACAGATATGTGCAAAAATTAATTTTACATCGCATGTAAATGTAATTTATATGTAGTCATTTATTCAATTTTCATTTTTCAAGCTTCCAAAAATATTGCTTCCAAAAATAAGTTGGATGAGAAATTTACATCGTTCTTCGATTTCTCGAATTTTTTATAACAGAAAAGTAAAGTTGTTAAGATGTACATGCTTAAATTATACAAAGTTTATAAAATATGACGAGAGAAGGCAATTTTGAATATTATTAATTATTAATATATTATTAATTATTAATACAATATATTGTACATTTGTATGAATGAATACGCAAATTCTTTGAATCAATGAAAATATCATTGAGCATGGCAATATTTCATCAAAGATTAGTGAGTATTTTGGATTGTTATTTTTTGAGAAAAACCTTTATACACGTCTCAAATGAAAGACATATAATTAGTATATATTCAGAATTTTGTACATATATACATATTATATTTTTCAAGCTTCTAAAAATATTGCTTCCAAAAATAAGTTGGATGAGAAATTTACATCGTTCTTTGATTTCTCGAATTTTTTATAACAGAAAAGTAAAGTTGTTAAGATGTACATGCTTAAATTATACAAAGTTTATAAAATATGATGAGAGAAGGCAATTTTGAATATTATTAATTATTAATATATTATTAATTATTAATACAATATATTGTACATTTGTATAAATGAATACACAAATTCTTTGAATCAATAAAAATATCATTGATCATGGCAATATTTTATCAAAGATTAGTGAGTATTTTGGATTGTTATTTTTTGAAAAAAATCTTTATACACGTCTCAAATGAAAGACATATAATTAGTATATATTTAGAATTTTGTACATATATATATATATATATATATATATATATATATATATTATATTTTTCAAGCTTCCAAAAATATTGCTTCCAAAAATAAGTTGGATGAGAAATTTACATCGTTCTTTGATTTCTCGAATTTTTTATAACAGAAAAGTAAAGTTGTTAAGATGTACATGCTTAAATTATACAAAGTTTATAAAATATGATGAGAGAAGGCAATTTTGAATATTATTAATTATTAATATATTATTAATTATTAATACAATATATTATACATTTGGATGAATGAATACACAAATTCTTTGAATCAATGAAAATATCATTGATCATGGCAATATTTCATCAAAGATTAATGAGTATTTTGGATTGTTATTTTTTGAAAAAAATCTTTATACATGTCTCAAATGAAAGACATATATATTCAGAATTTTGTACATATATATATATTATATTTTTTGATTTTTAACATATAATAGACTCATAAAAAAGCAAATTCTTGGTTACAACTTGAAAAATTTCTCCACCCAAATATTGTTATTAAAAAAAAATGGTTTCTCATATAATATTATAATACAAATTATATAATTATATAAAATTATACAATTATAATTTATATTATAATTTATATAATATAATTATATAAATTATAGAATTATATCATAATGTAAATTATAATATAAAATGTATTTTAATATATCATTTATTGTAAAACAGCCTGATTTCTTTAATGGAATTTTATTAATTTGTAGTGATGTACTGTGAGACTGCTCTCTGTTTGTCAATGATAATACAGATTTCACTTATATTATTCGGCTAGAAATATTCTGCGGAATAATCGGACGGTGTGTGAGATGAAACTTGTAACGAATTATGTTTACACTAGCTTGATGCGAATACCTGGTGAGCGCGAGAAGAAAAGACGAGTCGACGTTTATTCTGGAAATATTCGCCCGGATATATTTTGCGCTGCACCGCCGATGGGGGTAGCGCGGCGCGGTGTCGGAGAACAAATGATTTAATGAGAGAAGGGCTGAAAACACCCGACACAGTAGCAGCCAACCGAGAAATGAGAGAGGGAAAAAGGGACACGCGTGACGGCAGAAAGTGCAAGAGGGACGGAGAAAATACGGCCTGTGCGAAGACCGGGTATGAACCCTCTGATGCAGCGAAATACCAATGGAACTTCGAGGGGAAAGGGGTGGAGAGGGAAAGGGTTGCGTGCGGAACTTTTCACAGGCACGATCTTCTCTCTATCTCTCTCTCTCTCCTTTTCTCCATATCGCGACACCGATAACATCACGCGTGGCGATTAACACAGATGTTTTATTCGCGATAGCGCTTATTCTTGCTTACATAATCAGGTTCCCTCAAAAGGACTAGTCTTGCAACTTCAGTGACAATTTTCTAGATGCGAGAAATTCACCGAGGTAGATAAATGATTGGCAAATATTGCGATTTCGCATATATTTGACACTCAATCAATTTAATCGACAGAATTTATCTGAATTATTAGTGAAATTTAAAAAAGCTTCTAAATTTAATATCTAAGGCGTATCAAGGCTAGCCATACCTGTATAAAGTATATAGTATATATAAAAAAAATGATTTCTCACAAAGTTCCAACTGTAGTATTGAAACTCAATTTTAATGCAGATGATTAATATTTTGGCAATGGGATCCAAATTTACTGGAAAATATTACTGAATTTGCCGCTATAAATTCTACAATGTTCCAGCGGATGCAAAAAATAGCGATAAATTTTTGTCATGACACTTAGAAATGTATCAGCATTAGCAAAATGTTTTTTCTGTTGCAGATATTTGATTTTCGTTTCGCGAATCGAATATACGAGCGATCGAGTTGGAGGTATTCCAAAATATGCGGGTCTTTTCACGCGAGCAAAATGCTTGCGAATGCGGCAATTTCCGCTCTTCGGAGGGATGATAATTCGACGTGCTGCTGCGGGGGTCGCGATTACATTTAGCGAGGCTGTACAGATCTCTCGCGGTTTCACAAACCAACTTTACCGCGCTTTAAATGAACGCGCCCGGTACGTGACGAAAATTTCAGATTCGTCGCGACGGAAACGCCGCGAGGAAGTTTCGACGTGTCAAGATTAGACGCGCAATTCTTGGCTCTTCCGGTTGCTCAGGCTGCGCGAATTTAGCGGATAAAAGTTGCTCCTCCCCCCGTATTTGTACAGGCAGGGAACTTAGAGGTAAGAACGATAAACACGCAAACGTCATCCATCTCGTAAGAATTTTACTCGCGCGAAAATTCCACCCTCGCGAAACTACGTGGCTCGTCCTCGCTCTTATTCGCACTGATAAAAATCGTTTGATTGTACCAACGTATATGATTGAAGGCATTTTGGTTCAAACAAGAACTTCTCGATATCATGATAAGATTCGATTTTTTCTAACTAGAACGTTTATTAGATTTTATTATAAGAATTTAGTTAGTAAAAATTCTAGGGCTAATAATACGAGCTAATTACTAAGATTTAAATAAAATAAAAAACAAATATTAATAAGTTTGTTTAATGATTATTAATAAAAATTCTAGGGCCAATAATACGAGCTAATTACTAAGGTCTAAATAAAATAAAAACAAATATTAATAAGTTTGTTTAATGATTATTTAATTAAACGAACTTATTAATATTTCTTTTTATTTTATTTAGACCTTAATAATTAGCTCGTATTATTGGCCCTAGAATTTTTATTATTGCTTTGCAACACACGAGCAGTTAGTGTTATTATTGTTTGATTTGGTTAGTATTTTCTGGCTGGATCTATAAAATTTCTTATTACATTAATTTCTTTGCTTGTCGCTAGTCGGCGAGCCACTCTTAACTTAACACAATCAATATTTGCCATGAAATGTATATAAAGAACTAGTATTAACATTAAATCCAAGCTATATTTTTTTTCTCTTACGAGCAATAGTGCCAGAAAGAGGACGCTAGCTCTCTGATTGTGTGTATTTGAGCTGCATCCTCTTCTTGCATCACTGTTTATTAGTTTAATTTCAAACAAATTGAATTTAAAATAATTTATTCAATAATCTAGATTGAATTTTTTCCAATAAAATCTTGTTGGAATTCAGAATATTAAATATACTTTTGAGATTAGATGGAAAAAATTTTAGACGACTTGGTGCTGGCGAGTTTAATATTATTAATCAGAAAATTTGGTAAATTTAACAGGAAGAAATTAATTAGATTCATCTAGTAATGACTACAAGAATTCTGATTCGTCCATTTTCCAACAGATATACTGGTTGAATCTACTAGAATTGTAATTAATGCAACCAGATTTTTTTCTCAGTGCACTCCTAATTTAATTCATATTCAATATTTGCCATAAAATGTATATAAAAAATTAATATTAACATTAAATTCAAAGTATATTTTTTTCTCTTACGAGCAGTAGTGCCAGAAAGAGGACGCTTGCTCTCTTATTGTGTGTGTTTGAGCTGCATCCTCTTCTTGCATCACTGTTTATCAGTTTAATTTCTAACAAACTGAATTTAAAATAATTTATTCAATAATCTAGATTGAATTTATCCAATAAAATCTTGTTGGAATTCAGAATATTAAATATACTTTTGAGATTAGATGGAAAAAATTTTAGACGACTTGGTGCTGGCGAGTTTAGTATTAATTAACCAGAAAATTTGGTAAATTTAACAGGAAGAAATTAATCAGATTCATCTGATAATTCCTACAAGAATTCTGCTTCGTCCATTTTCCAACAAACATACTGGTTGAATCTAATTAATGCAATCAGATTTTTTCTCAGTGCGTCAAAAAAAAAAAATAGGAAAGAAAAATCTCCACAACGATAGCCACATACTTTTTTACGTTGTCGAGCAAATTTCCGTCGAGACGAATATATTTCGATGCTCTCTCCTCCCCTCCCCCTCCTCTTCGAGAGCGAAAAATCCTACGAACGCTCGAACGAATCGCCGCAAGATTCGCCCCCGGGGAATCTCGCGTAACGGGGTGAAACTGTAAAACTTTTTACGGCGTGCATTATGACGCGCAGCGTAGTCGGTCGGCGGGAATGCGAAAAAGAGAGCCTCCCCCCGCCCCTCCCCTTCCCCTCGCGCAAATGTTACGGCGCGATGTGACGTCTCGTCGCGCGTAAAGCGCGCGTTATGATTCTCGCGCTCCTCCTCCCCCTCGCACCCACGCCCCTCCTCCCCCTCCCCTCCCTTCTTCCTGCGTCCCCGACGTTTATTGAAAAAGAATTTACAACGACGGAAAAGTTAATAAAGGCCGCGTGGCGCTCTTCGCCGTCGGCGAATACTCGAATGAATCACGTAGCGCGGCGAAAATCCCCGCCGCCTGGATTACAACAGGTGCACGCTGTAAAAATTACAACGCCTGTTCATTAAAGCGGGCGGTTGAGGGTGAGAGAGAGAGAGAGAGTGAGAGGGGGAGGGAGGAGGGTTCGTTGCTAAAGAGAAACACCGACGGATCGTATTCACGAGCAAATAGAAATGATACGAGTATACGCGGGCAAAAGCGTGCATGTAACGCATGGGTATTTTCACGCGCGCACACATACGTGCAAAATCTACCCCCCGTATGTGTATATAGAGAGAATGTTTTCAACTATTGTACCTACATCCATGTAGATATTCCGTACCCGCGGGTCCGTAGCTCGATTTAGCGACAGTTTATGCCACGGTGCGAACGCAATGTCTACATGTTTTACGTCTACACGTTACATGTTTCTACAGAGCGATTCATTCGGCATCCCCTTGTTTTAATTTTAAACCCGTATAACTTACGCGTATACGTGTATAGATAATTGTTGGCCGCAAAAGGAGCTGTACACTGGGAATTTCTAATATGATTTATTTGCCATGATACAAATCAGTCGTACATATATTTGCTAAAAAAAAAGAACACATTATAGAATGCATATAAATTAAATTATTTTACACTTAGATAATAATATTGAGAAATATTATTCAATTACAAACTTTGTTACATGTTATATAATTATATAAATATTATATAAACAGGGTGTCCCAGACTTGACGAATCAGCTGTTAATGGTAGATTCCTGAGATCATTTGGAAACGAAAATCTTAATACCAAAATGTTGAGGAAGATGTAGTTTCGGCTACAAAAGATTAAAGATTACTAATTGGCGCGTTACGTTCCTCTGCGTAATAATATCGATATCGATAGAGGGATCAATATAAAATAAAAAATAGGGTTCTGCAGTGAGCGCGATAGTATCTTCGATGCACTGAGAAAAAAATCTGGTTGCATTAATTAGAATTCTGGTAGATTCAACCAGTATGTCTGTTGAAAAATGAACGAACCAGAATTTTTGTAGGAATTACCAGATGAATCTAATTAATTTCTTTTTGTTAAATTTGCCAAATTTTCTGGTTAATAATACTAAGCTCACCAGCATCAAGTCATCTAAAATTTTTTCCATCTAATTTCAAAAATCTGTTTAATATTTTGAATTCCAACAAGATTATTGGATAAATTCAGATTCCAGATTATTAAACAAATTATTTTGTTAGAAATTAAACTGATAAACAGTGGTGCAAGAAGAGGATGCAGCTTAAACACACACAATCAAAGAGCTAGCGTCCTCTTTTTGGCATTACTGCTCGTAAAAAAAAAATATACTTTGGATTTAATGTTAATATTAATTCTTTATAAATATTTTATAGCAAATATTAAATACGAGTTAAGTTAAGAGTGGCAAGCAAAGAAATTAATATAACAGGAAATTTTATAGATCCAACCAGAAAATACTAACCAAATCCTTATAGTAAAATCTATTAAACGTTATAATTTAATATAAAAATAATTTATTATAAAAAATCGAGTCTTATCATGATAACTAGAAGTTCTTGTTTAATTTAACCAAAATGCCTTCAATCATATACGTCTTGTTGATAAAATCAAACGATTTTTCTCAGTGACAGTCAGTAGTTTGAACATTTTTATCAAGTCTTCCTTGACATTTTGGTATTAGAATTTTCGTCTCCGAATAATCTCAGGAATCTGCTATTAACGGTTGATTCGTTAAGTCTGGGACACCCTGTACATAATATTTGCTTGGAAGAAAATAATTTTCAAAAATATAACGAAAATTTCTTTTCACGATTGAGAAAAGAAGCCAAATAATTCTATCTCGTACAGTCATTCTTCTAAAATATATATATATATATATATATATATATATATATATATATATATATATATAATTCGACGATGGGGTGCGAATATGCAAAATTGCCACGCGTGTAACTTGTTCCGGTTTTACGGAGGGGCGGAGATTATTTCAATATAGCCGATAGTTTGTGTCGCACGCTGTACGCGAGCGATGAAGGGGCTTGTAATAGGAGCGTTGCTACTACCGATGAAATTAAAATGTAATTCCGCGCTCCGCATTGCGCCCTCGTAATCTCCGCGAGCAACCCCGGGTGTCGCGACGGGGAATACGTACATCACGCGGGGGGTTTCTACGAGGTGGGGCGGGGGGAGGGGGAGGGGGGATGCCGGGAAGCGCGGTTGCGGGACGGCTTGCGGATTCGTGAGTGGTTGGGCGAGGGGTTGGGGTGTCGCACATTCGCTCTCGAAGGGACGGAAGAGGAGAGAAGGGACTAGCGGGTTGCGAGCTTAGCGCGTCGGTCCTCGGTTATTTGCATATTTTAATCTAACGGTAAAAAGTCGCGGGCGACGCTAGTTTTCCCATTAGTCTAGGAAAGGGGGCAGAGGTGGGCGAGAGCGACTTTAAACTTAAACGCGCGATATTGTGCGCGATGAATGTAAAGAAGGGAGTGTAACGTGCGCTTTTTAAATGGTACAATAGAGAGCACCGATGTTGCGCTGCCCCGGGATATTAGATTTACGTCAAATTTATTAAAAAATATACTAACGAGATTATATAAAGTAAGAGAAGATTATAAAATAATACTAACGGACGATTATAATACTAATTGGAAACATGTATTCTCAATCTTCTCCCCTCCACGTGTGTTAGATTATATGTATATTTAAATAATATAAATATAAAAGTAATAGAAATATAAATAAATAAAAATAGTATAAATATAAATAAATAAAAATAATATAAACATAAATAACATAAATATAAATATAATATAAATTATGTATATATGCATAAATAAAATGTACAGTTAATATATTTAATACAAACAGAAAATATATAAAAAAATCCAATTTAAAAAAGCATAAAAATGGGATTGTTAATTAGAAATTTACAAGAAAAAAAGTAATCATTGAATTTTTTACACATGTACACACATATGCATTTGCATACACGACAAAATATGATGTAATATGATATCGTTTGATATTGTTATATACACATGCAAGAATTTAAAATAAATTTTTGATCTCGTATTAAAGCAAAAATTTATTTAAAAAGCTAATACATTAGATTTTCCGTTTGTGCACTTATGTTACATTGATGGTTAACGAAGTAAAACATTGTTACGAGTGAATGGCACGAAATTTGCGAAGTGATCGTACGAAATGTAAGCTGTTTTCATCTGCCTGCGTATTTCGGTAATTGTTTTACACGTTTCGTTGAAATTCGATATCTGTAACTTTTAGCAATACAATCAAACATGTCACCAATTTTATTTGAAGCCGAACAACAGCTGACACGGTCTCTTTACGTGAAAGCTTGCGCGCAATTTTTATTATAACTCGATTCAAACGAAATGACGAATCGCACATCTCTGGATTGGATTTTTTTTTTCGGAAAATTTATCCAAATCGTTTTTCAATTTTCGTCGAAATTCACCGATTACATCCTATAGCCACGCATACGAAAGTAATTACATTTTTGGGACGCCATCTGGAAAGACTGATCGCGAAGGGCGCGGAAACTGGCATTTACGATCGGATTTTGAGAGAAATAAAATTGCAATTGTGGAAACTCCGCGTTCCCGGAATAGCTCATACTTTTTCACGACTTGGTCGATTGAACGCTAATAAATCCTTATTTGTTATGCTTGAAAACTGTATATTATTAGATATTCTACATGTATGTGTGAAAACATATGCATAGTTTCATAAAGAATATCTAATAATTAGTATGCGAATAACAATAATATTTCTTACGAAGATTCTTTTTCAGTAATTTATAATTCAAGAGACACAAATTTTGATATTTTTAAGGAAACGTTATCTGAATTTTGCACGCTTCGTATACATTATATAATAATCCATGTCAGAAATCAATTCTCATATGAATCACGAAGTGGGAAAATGTTTGAATAAATCAGTTTATGTTATTGTTACAGAAATGGAAATATAATTCAATGCGAGATCACGCCGCCATCACATTTACGGAAGGAAAAGGGGAAGAGAGCCACATCATGAGAAACAGACAATGTAGTATCGCGTTTGTAAGTGAATGATATTAATACAATAAATCATGCATATGTTAATTTTTTATTTCAATTATATTTAAAAAAATAAAATAAATAGTTACGAGTGCGATTCTACAAAAATAAGTTTAATTTTTATCAATAAATAAGCAGTTTATTATATCGCGTGCATATCGATTTCTTATTTACTAAAAAAATTTTGTGGAGATTATTTATTTTATTCCTCGCATTCTAATATTTAAAATTTTTTTTTGATGTAGTAATTTCTAAATAAATATTTATTAATTATCCGTAGCAAGGAATATTTTAACTATTTATTTAATACATATATGATTGCAAAACTAAATTGCTTAAAACAAAACATGAATGAATTATGATGCGTGACATGAAAGCAAATCTATGCATTTATAACGAGTGTTTATATGCTTATATTATCTGCTTTATTGCTATAGAGAAATTTATTTGTCATCAATATTTATGTTCTCATTTAATACTGTGTTAAATTAATAACACACACGTGACTGATAATCGAATCGTGTGGAAGCTTAAAATATTATAGAATATGTGAAGAAAAAAAATATGTTATATATATAACTGAAATAATGTAAATCTGTGTGTGTGTGTATTTTTGATGATTTAAGTATTATATTATCTGCTTGCTTAATATTCTTATATATTTCTATAATTATTTCATGAAATAATAAGCGGTCTAGGATAAGTAAAAGAGTGATAATAAAGTTTCTAGTCAATTTTGAATTTTATTCAAAAATCAATTTATAATTTTGACGAAAATTTCACATCATTTTATGGAAACTTGTAATCATACGACGATAGACATACGAAGAGAGCGATGTAAATTTTTAACAATTTTTCGTAAATGGAAAGCCTGTAATATCATGCATGAGTACGATAAAAATGGTTTGGTTTTATCTTGAGCTGCAACGTGTTCCGGCAGGAAAGCCATTGAATCTAAATCCATTTTCTGGCATGGTCGACAAATTCTCGACTATCGGGCGCCATTAATTGATGAAATATATCACTAAATCGAAAGTCTGTCGCGAATTGTTCTTTCGAATCTCAGATAAGGTCGAAAAATCTCGAGATTTATATGGAAATTATTTTGAAATTTTTATTTGATCGTTGTAGTAAATATCGTGCATAATTTCATTTTTAATAAACAAGATGATGGTTCGACAAATTGAATATCGAATTTGATCGTGCGTGTAATAAATTTAAAATCAAAACTTGTTAAAAATTTACATCGCTCTCTTTATACGTCTACGATTACACGTTTCCATGGAATAATATGAGAAATTTTCGTCAAGATTATTAATTGTTTGAATAAAATTCAAAATTGATTGAAAAGTTTTTATTAATTCATCCTTCCGTTTACACTAATTTTTTTAGCATTTTTAATATACTTGTGCAAATAATTGTATCGAAATACTATGAAACTCGTTTAATGCAAAGGTGCTCGATATTTTAAAAAATTGTACATTTTTGGGAGGAACTTTCAAAGCTTTTAAACTGTATGGCATATCGCAGCAGGAGAATCCGCGGTTGATTCTACATGCGATTAAAATTATAATTTAATCCAAAAGAGAATCGCATGTGCGCAATCTATTTATGAAACACGCGCAGCGTGAATGTGGTGAGATCGTAACCGTAAAATTTTGACCGCTGACAGAAATTACAAAACGATGCAGCAATGCCTTTAGTATAGTTTCTGCGCTTCCACGCGCTTCTCATCGCGCGCTTAAATAATTCATACACTCTCTCTCGTGTTCCTAGCATAATATTTCCCGACTTTCCCGCGTTGCACGTTTGTACGGGACCGACGCCGACGACAGGAAGGAATGCGCCTGGGATATACATAAAACTGAACGGGAAAAATTTTGTCCCTGCTATTCAAAAAGAGCGTCTCATACACATACACACATTGTTTATATGCGTTTTTTTATTTATACAGGGTGTCCCAGATTTGACAAATCAGCCGTTAATGATAGATTCCTGAGATCATTTGGAAACAAAAATCTTAATACCAAAATGTTGAAAAAGTTGTAGGTTCGGCGCCATAAAAGATTAAAGATTACCAATCAGCGCGTTTCGGTCTCCTAGGTTCAGCATAGCGCATCAAGGGGTCCGCGATAATGTTGATATCGATAATGTTGATATCGAAAGGAATCAGTATAAAATCAAAAATATGATTCTGAGCGCGATTGTGTCTTCGATGCGACAATAGTCAGTAGTTTGAACATTTTTATGAAGTCTTCCTCAACATTTTGGTATTAAAATTTTCGTCTCCAAATGATTTCAGGAATCTGCTATTAACGGTTGATTCGTTAAGTCTGGGACACCCGGTATAATCCGGACCGTTTGTATGACGTTTACGCGATTGTCCGTGAAATCAACTCCGTAGCCAATTAATGTAAATTATAAATTGTCGATACATTATTTACGCACACAACACGGTAAGATTAAACATTTATCAAGGCGTATTTATTAAACAATTTGTGGGGGTTTGTAATTCATTAGTTTGTGTACATAATTGCAAATTGCTCATCCCTCGAGAGTTCGTAACCAGAAATTCCCTACTTACTGCGAGTAATGAGAAAAGCATGCTACACCGCGAGTGTTTCGAGCTTGCCTTACCTTACTAAGCACGCGACTACCTAAATGCAAATTCTTCATGAAAATCCGCGACCGCCAGTAAAAAGCAACGATATTGCGGAATCACTAACGTACATAAAGACGACCCCCCCCCCCCTTCGCCAAAAAGTGGAGGGATCCTTTCATTCTTCGCGTAAGTGAGATTCCCAGGACGCTCGGTTACGCTCGGCGTATAAGCGTGTATTAATTAAGTTGGCTTCTAATTAATGCAGAACCCACTTCGACCGCGAAGGATCGCTTAGGATGGAACTTCCCTTTAAGCTGTAATTACATTTACGGTACACGTGTCGGTGTATATCCGTCGGCACCTCGTGCCGCACAATATGAGGCCTCCGCTTACGGTTTCCCCTCTCCTTCTCACCCTCTCCCTCCTTCTCTCTCCCTCGCCGCCCGCACTTATCGCTCGCACCCTCGACATTTGTAAGGGGTAGGATATTTGTTCCGCAACCGAGCCCAGTTTCGGCTGGAAGGGTGTCTCTCGTATAAGAATATTCATCGTCTGTCCTGAAAATGGCATCCGGACATTTTCCGTGGCACGAGTCGGCGGACATCGTCGCCGAGAAGATTTCCCAACGAGAGAACACGTGTTCACCGACGCGTTAAATAGATAATGCGAACGACACGTTCCGAATCACTGACGTGATAACGTCCGCCCCCGATGTGTATGGTGCCGACGACCACGTCGCTCGCCATTTCTCCCTTTTAACGTCGCCGTCGGCGAAAGTCAACACTGGCGCCAGTAATCTCCGCTTTGTGCGTGATGATTTGCATTTCTCATTTATTTATAGCTCTTAATTGGAGCATCCTAAATCAATGGGGAGCGACAAAAAATAACATTTTAAATAAAAAGTAAAAAATAAAAATCTCTTTCAGACGAGCTATTTCTTTTGTCGAATTAAAAATAGTAAGACTCTATGAAATTACATATGTATGTTTATTAAAATTTGTATTGTGTTTGAAGTATTTTTAGATTAGATATTTCGATAAATTATATTTAAAATAATTATTTTTCTTATAAAATACTTGAATAAAATATATTCGATAAAATGTTTGAATACTTTTGCGAATCTATATTTATTTCATCGTTTAAATGAGCGTATATTTTCAAATTACATTAAAAAAATTACATTTGTTGAATGAGCTTTTTCTTTTGTCGAATTAAAAATAGTTAGAATTTATGAAATTACATATGTATACTTATTAAAATTTGTATTGTGTTTGAAGTATTTTTAGATTAGATATTTCGATAAATTATATTTAAAATAATTATTTTTCTTATAAAATACTTGAATAAAATATATTCGATAAAATGTTTGGATATTTTTGCGAATCTATATTTATTTCATCGTTTAAATGAGCGTATATTTTCAAATCACATTAAAAAAATTACATTTGTTTACTATTTACTTTAATCTTTTACGACAATTGAAGAATCAAGGTCAATTTTCATCATTAAAATACTAATGAGGCTAATAACTGTAACCGTAATCGTTAAATTTTATTCGAGATCAAGTAATGTTTGCGGAATGAAAGTTGAGACGCGTGCAAAGAAAATTAGCAAAACTAGATTATGAACAAAGCGTGTGAGTTTTAATTAGAAAAATGCAATTATATACGATGCTTCCTTGATATTTACTTCAATACAATCAACTAGTAATTACGATGAAATAAAGCACATTGGCAAAATGTGAAGCTCCTTGTGTATCAAATTCTCATCGCAACTGATGGAGGAAATATTTTATTTCCTCTTGCGGTGTATTTAATATTTTCACAATAATTACAATACAAAATCGAAAGTTTATTGGCCGTTTACAATGTCCAAACAAATTTTTTTAATGGTAATGGTATAAAAATATATTTCTCTCTTAAAAATACTAAATAAATTTTTATTTCTTTAAAGAATTAATTTATAAAATTTCATCAAATTTTTATTCGAATATAAAGTCTTCTCTAAAATTTTATAAAGTATTATTGCAGAAAAATTATGTCAGTACAAAAACATTTTCGTCATTAAAAAAAGAGTTGCGATAAACAGGGTTAACAAGGTTTACAATCCGATAACATTCACGTACAAATTATCGCGTCTCTCGAATGAATATCGATTGTCCTTTCTCCGAGTCTTCCCTCAGACAAAAAACGCGTGTTTGTCAAAAGCACAGTGACCACAGACGCGCGCGTATCGCGCGTAAAGGGACTTCGCAAAGGGCCGTCATAATTGCCGGGGATAAAAGTTCTTCTCTCTCTCTCCCTCTCTTTTTGCTCTTTTTTCAATGATCCCTCCCACGCGATGAAACACACGCGATGCGCGTACGAGAAAAAAAGGAATACAAGCTGCGAGAGGAAAAGAGAAGGAAACCGTCGTTATTTACAGCTTCGTTCGCATACCCACCGCGGGTAAATACCACTTCCCCCTCTTCCCCCTCCCCCCCGTCATCCCTTGT
Organism: Camponotus floridanus; assembly: GCF_003227725.1. Lineage (NCBI taxonomy): Eukaryota > Metazoa > Arthropoda > Insecta > Hymenoptera > Formicidae > Camponotus > Camponotus floridanus. Next base: position 265,303 of record NW_020229503.1, read on the forward strand.
ATTCGCGACGCCATACTCGTTCCGACATAAAAACTCTATCTCCCTTTGCGGCATCGCCATCGGCTCTCTCGTCGCCAGTTTCAAACTAGATTTTCGCGCCTCTGTCGCCTCGTCCACACACTTCCTCTCTCCCACCCCCTTCACCCCCCCCCATTTCCGTTCAGATTCTTCTTTCGCCTCTCGAGCATTGTCGACTTTTCCCTATATAAAGCGCTTTGGAGGCTCATTCCGGTGATCCTGTTCCACAGGGTCGCCATGCAAAATTGCTATACGTGATTCTGCATACGTACGTGACTACCATAGCGAGAATGATGATCCTGGGATAAACGCGGTTACCACGAGTTTTAGTTAACGTTTCGTCGAAATGTTGCCGTCGAGTGACTGCCATTGAGCCTGGGCGGATCTTGAAAGCGCGTCATTTATCTCGCGAATTTGCGAAAAAGCTCGAGCGAGGTAAACATATTAACGATTTTGCTTCCTGCGACTATTCTCTTGGTTTCGATTGTTTTTCCGAGTCTGGCACGTTTTCCTCGAAAACTCATTTCGCTCAAGCGTCATCCGCTTCTCTCTCGTAAAGCTCTTGCCAAGCTCGTTTCGGCTGATCTTGTTGCGAATACGTGACCGCGCATACGTAGCTCCGACGATAATCCGTCGAAAAAAAAGCCGTGTGCATAATCGCGAAGAGAGCCCTATGACGTTGGAGAGAAGTGCGGAAAAAATTTTGCAAGAACTCGAGAAATCGCCTTTATCGGAGAAGCGACGTTTTATCCCCGCGAAAATCCGGGGAGGTCTTCGATGACATTCAAAAGTAACGCTTGGAAAAAAAGCTCGTTTGACATTGATTTTCACGTTTTATACACGATTCTCTCTCGCGACCCAGTTTTTTTATTACTCGTATTTTATTACGTGATATTACAGCGATAATTGTTAAGGATGTTTTGTATGAACAATCCCAGCAAAAAGTAGCTGAAAATCAATATTGACGAATATATCCACTTTTGGTGTATTTTGAGTAAGAAATTGTGTGGAATATTACAATTTCTTAGCAGAATTAATCCGAAATTTTCTCCTATTTATTTAATCACGATTGCGCGAAAAATTCAGAGCTAGTTTCATCAGTGTTTGGATGACAAGTCTATTTAATTAAAATGAGATTAATATGCATATGTAAGAATTATTAAATTAAGTAAGGATTATTAAACTATGTAAGAATTATTAAAAACTATTTAAGGATGTTTTGTATGAACAATCCCAGCAAAAAGTAGCTGAAAATATTGACGAATATATCCACTTTTGGTGTATTTTGAGTATGAGAAATTGTGTGGAATTACAACTTGATCTTAGCTACAGTGCAGAGATGTATTTTTTAATATTTATTGCGTTTTTACTGAAATATTCCAAATTTTGTTAATCGAAATGATTAACTTTTGGCAGAGAATTTCGCCTTGTGACAGATACATGGCTAACTTCATTGAATTATATTTAATATCTTTTTAACCAGTTAGTACTTGTATAATATTATTTGACCAAATATTTCCTCTGTATCTAAACTTTTGCAAATTTTATACAAATTCTGAATATTATTTTCATGTGCTTTTGTCATTTGAATCGACGTGGTTATACGTTTCCCATAAGAACACATGTTAATTCGGTGCAAATTAAAATCCTTATAACTTGTGAGAACGCTTTAGTGAATCGATTTAAAAATTGTACTAAAGATTTTAAACATATATAAGGACATTCTGTACAATTTTCATTAAATTCTCAATATTTTGAAAAGAGGTACAAAATATCCTTAAATCTCACACACAGTAAAAAATTTTGTGTTAAATTTAACATATTTCACATGTCCTAATTTATCCACTCTAATTTTAATGTTAATTTAACAGAAGGCAAGTATGTAAATAAATAACACAAGTAATATGTTTCAAAATTAATACAAAAGTGTAACACTTAAACTTTATCTGGAAATAAAATTTATGTTAAATTAACATATTTATAATGTTAAATTTAATTAAAAGAAAATGTTATTTTACATTTTTATGATAAACAGAAGAGATATGTCGATTTAACATGTGGAAATATATACTGTTATAGAGAGAAATATAACACAATTTATCTGTTAATTTTAACATATAACATATTTCATAAAAAATTCGTGCATTTACATATTAATTGTGTTGTTTTAACTCTTAGAAACGGTGAATACTAACTCAACGCAGAAATGTCAAAATAACGCAACGATAATATGTTACATTAACATAAGAGTATATTAAAAATTTAACACAAAAATTTTGACACGAGAAAATTTTAACAGAAATACAAAATGTTTTTTACCGTTTATGGTTTTCTACGAAAAAACATAAAGGAGAAGAAGAGAATTCTTTACCGTGCTTACGTAATTACAACGTACCAGATCGGAATTGTGGCTCGCGAAATTAGATACGTATGTACGAGAGACAAGAGCTTCATGCGTTGTGAATACGTGAATACACGAAAGTGTATTACACAGAGTGGCTATTGCACTATACATAATATGGAAAATGCTATTCGCATATTTTCGCGATTATCGCGACACGCGATATTCTCAAGAAAGAATAAGAAATTCCTGTAACCATGAAATGCAAAAGTAGACATTATGGAACATCCAAGGCAAAGATGCTAAGAAACATACAAGATTCTCATTAGTCAGAGATTCAAAATATTAGTGAGAATTTCATGTGCTTAATCAGGATATAAAGTTTCCTTGATTTTGCATATTGTAGAATTATTTTAAAGAGAAGATACATGCAATCGTGGTTTTACATGGAAAAAAAAAATAGAAGCTAGTTCCTCTTCAGTTTCTTTCGAGAAAAATACTCGAAATAAAATTCTTCCTCGATATTATCAAATAAATTAAGTTATACCTTTTCGAAACTTATATTTTAAATTTTGATTAAATTAAAATACATTTTGTCAATACAAATTCTCCAAAATAGTTTCCATAATTTCATATTGCACAATAATATTCAATTACATATATAAATTATACGAATTATATTTATACAAGGATATTTTGATTTTAACAAATGAAATTAGCTTGACGCAAAATGTGTCGCAACTAATACGCATTTATTATCATTTGCACGGCACAATTGTGAAGAAAAATTATATTTTCGTCCCGCCTTTTGCGATGTAATCTGATTAACGGTACCTACCCGGAGTAATTGTGCCGGTAATTAGCGCCCTAAAGTGGGCACTTCCATTTGCCAAATCTCACTGTCAGCGATGGATCGTCGATAATAGAAAATGCAATAAATCACGCATAAAAATTACGCGAGCCAGATTAATTTTATCGTCTGTCTGCAGTAGCCAATTTCCTGAGATATATGTATTATATATAGCTTTTCTCTGACAAAATTGTACAAGTTATTCTCAGATTTTTTATTAGATCGAAAGTTTTCTTTTCTAGTTTATTACAAATTTATTAAAGAAAATTATTTAATTATTATGATCTTCTTCGAAAAAATTTTTGTTATAATTTTATTTAATTAATTAAACGATTAAACGTATAAAAAGCTTTCTAAACTTTTTTATTATATTTTAACAAATTTAAATAGACTTTATTTTAAATCTCAACACATTTAAATTTATTTCAATTTTGAATGGACGATATAAAAATCCCTAGTCAAATTTTAGATGAACTTTTTCCCAAATTCGATGCTATATAAATTTATTTCCGTGCGCAATTTTTATGGACTATCGTTAAGGAATTATAAAAAAGAAGCGTTCATATTAATGAGAATAAAATTGTTCGAAATGCTGGGATGCATTAAGCGTTCTTTATATCCACGGTGATTTATCGTCGAAAAATGTCGATACCAAAGACGAGTTTCTTTCCATCTTGCAGAACGGGAAGGAAAAGTTTGGTATTCGTACGAGAGACGCTTATGCACGTCTCTGTGTGACGGAATTTAATTCTCCAAAGTGCCGAGGCCTGTCGTGATCGATTGCGCGAGCTCGCGCCACTTCTAAACTGTTCCTTACTTTTTCGACGGTCCTCCCGAAAAAAAAGGAGAAAACGAGAAACAAACCGTTTGACGCGGCCTGATGCAAATGCGCGATACTCGCACATGTCGGAACGAATCGGGAATCGATTGACGGAACCGTCTCGACAAACAGGCGAATTGACTTTAACCTTATACATATGTGCCCTCCATTATGTATGAAGGATCTCGTTATTTAACTCCTCTCGAGAGAAGCTAATATTATTTTATAACGCATGTGTAGTCATATATAAAGATTTTCGATTGCATTACAATGCTAATTATTTATAACGACGTAGGCGCGATCTTTCATTATACCCGATGCACTAATAGAATTTCGATAATTTTGCAACATACATACGAAGATCGGAGATATCTCTGATTATACCTGATCGATATCGACCATCAAATTATGGCCCTATAGATGGTTACGATTGCAAGGAATTTATTATGTCAATGAGCTCGCGAAGAGCAAGCGCAGGCTTTATTTTTGATCGCATGTACGAGGATTCTTTAATAAACTCTCTCTATTGTATACCATTTTTATCGCATTGATTTTTATTTGAATTTTTTGTCCAAGGATATATTTTTTTACAAAATGTGTGTGTAAAGGGGGGAGACTTTTTTCGCTTAAAAATATTGTTTCATATACAGGGTGACCCATTTTAACTTAGGCAGCCAAATAACTCGAAAAATAAGCACACTACGAAAAAATGGTTAGAATCAAAATTTCGTCATTTCGAGGGGGACGTACAATGACGTTAAAATCAGCCCCCCCATCCCTCCCCCTGGGCGGTGAGGGGGGGCAAGTTTGAAATCTTAAATGGGAACCCCTATTTTTCATTGCATATTCTTGTAGCTTATCTTGAGAGCTTTCCAAAACACTATAATTAAGTACCTTTTTATTAAGTACTTTTTGAGTTATGAGGCTTGAAATAATTTCTTAATTTTACATAAACCATAAAATATCTACTTAATTATAGTGTTTTGGAAAGCTCTCGAGATAAGCTACAAGAATATGCAATGAAAAATAGGGGTTCCCATTTAAGATTTCAAACTTGCCCCCCCTCACCGCCCAGGGGGAGGGATGGGGGGGCTGATTTTAACGTCATTGTACGTCCCCCTCGAAATGACGAAATTTTGATTCTAACCATTTTTTCGTAGTGTGCTTATTTTTCGAGTTATTTGGCTGCCTAAGTTAAAATGGGTCACCCTGTATATAACATATATATAATATATATATATATATATATATATATATATATATATATATATATATAGAGGGAGATAAAATTGTATTCCAATATACGTTCGATAAAACATGTGAAATTTATACTCATGACGGTACATTAAGATACAACGCAGATTGGCAGTCATATTGACCACATAGAACGATATACATACATGCGAGGATACGTGCGGTAGTAAACCGAATTATTGGAATCGGCAAGGGACCACTGTCGATTGGATTTCGCCGGCCGCATCGCCATATTTGCTTTTTATTTACGCCTCCGCTTCGTAATTGTTGCGGTATGATATTTCCCGATATCTATGTGTGTGTATATATATGTATATGTGTGCGTTCGTTTTTTTTTAATGGAACACTTTGCGCGAGGAAGAACACTCTGCTCCAGCGTTCCCTATATAAATTACATCATCACGGTTTTACTAATCATCATTATTTTTGTTTAAGAGGACCTCTCTCTCGATCCAAGTTGACTACAATAAGCGTAATCGAACATAAAACCGTGCTTCATTAACGCGGTAAATTCTGAAGGATATTATACCTTAATAGCGTACGATCCTTTCTATTCCCGTTCACGTCATTCTGTCTTAATTGGCCTATTTTTCAACGGTGGAGTCGAGCACCCTCGAGAACCTCGACAGGAATTTCTGCGGAAAAGTGAAAATGAACGGCGGGAGAGGAAACGCTCTAAGAGAACGGCGATGAATTTTGCATATAGTTGTGGCTTCGGAGTGGTTAACGATTCCCGAGAGTCGGCGATGCGAGCCATCGCGGTTCGAGTGACGAGATGAATCTACGTAATTGCTGGATCAGAATCGTGCGGTCGATCACTGCGTAATTAATATGCTTCGTATGATCGACGATTTAGCGACGCGCACAGACGCGAACGACATACGAGTGCTCAATAGATTGCATAATTAAACTCCTAGAGGAAATTTGTGTTTAATTTTAGGCATTAACTATGCTTAACACATACGTCACGTGTAGTGCGTATGCCACAATGCTTGTCAGTCTGAAAATTATAGTTTCAAACGGGCCGCGGACTCTCTACCGCGCCAAGATACGTTATAATATTCATTTTAAATTAATCCTAAACAATAACTGAGCTTCGTTTATAGATAGAATTTTGAATTTACATTCACTAAAGTAATTAACAAATTTCGACATTATTTCATGACGCTTCCTTTGCTATAATAGCGTTACACATGTGACATGTTTACGCAGTAAAAAATTGTGCGTCCGTATATTTAAATTTTCTTGTGTTACCACGTTTTGATTAGTACTTTAATGTAAAATTAAGAACCTATATGTTTATTATTTTTATAACGTTTTCATGTGTTACGTTTATGTCAACTTTATAACTTAACACTTTGTATATGTCTCTTAGAAATGGAATATTATTTTGAGTATTTTTAACATCATCATTTTAAACAATCAACATGTCTCAAAGTCAGTTTAACATTCTAGGAAAAGTTAAAGTGAATCTTCAAATAATCTTGAACTTTGACATACAAAATAATCAAATTTATTAAAATCAAATGTTTCTATTACAAATAATTTAAGTTAAAATAATTACCATTATATGATAATATTACTATTTTTTCATGTAACTTTTAATTAATTTGTATGTTATTTTTACATTACACTTAAAGTCACGATAACAAAAATAAATGTAAAGTATCGTGTAAATTATTTAACATTCTTTATCAATAAGTAACATACGACGAATGAGTAATTTTAACTTAAAATTTAGAGTGGACTTTCTGGGACATGTGAAAAATGTTATAATTAACATTTTATTTTTTACTGTGTATGTACATATATTTTTCATATTTTTTCGCACAAGTTTTCTATATAAAATACAATAAAAATACAAAATAATTCTATTAAAATTAAAGATCGTTTGCTGAAAACATCAGAAAGACAAAGAAAGATAAAGGAAGATTAATTAGATTTCATTTATTAACTTTGAGTAGAATAGAGGGATTTAGAGACCACAGTGTGCGTTTCAACAAATACACATATATTTGTTCTCGTATATAAGGTGAGAGATAGAATTTATACATCGGGAGAGATATCCTCCTCAATTTCCTTTCCTTTCGAGCGCTTATTCGCTAACTCGGCAGCTCACGCTTTTAGCGCGAATGACCTGTACACAAATCGCGAAAATCGAATTTCGTGGGTTCTTCCATGTCGGGGTATCTTCCGTCTGGCAACTACTACGGAGCGAAATTGCGAAAATCAGATTTCGCGGGTCGAATGCGATTCGACAGCGCAGCTCGTTCGTCCATTTCGAAAGTTAGGTACAATGAATTCGCCGTGATTATCTCTATTGCTGACTTTGATAAATCGATCTTTTCCTACATTTCATGAAGAGCTTGCCAAGTCCAAGTTAGCGTCAAAATTAAAAATGTTGAAATTGAACGATAAGTAAGTTAAGATAAATTTTTTTTACTTATGTATGATTCAAAAGTTAATCTTTTTTTATCAAGAAAATATTAAAATTATATATTGTTTTGAAAGAATTTAAATGCGCTTGAATATTCATTATAAACAATAAGGTTATAAGATGTAAAAAAAGAATTAAATATTTACAACATTAAAAAAAAGAATATATTTCTTTTCAATCGATATATTTAAAAATGAGGCTGTAAGATGTAAAAAAAGAATTAAGGACATATCTTTTTCAATTAATATATTTAAAAATAAGGTTGTAAAATGTAAAAAAGAGTCAAAGATTTATAGCATTAAAAAAATTGAGAATATATTTCTTTCAATTAATATATTTAAGCGGAGATAGTCACGCAAATTGTGCGATAAATTGCACTTTGAACAGAGATTTAAAAAAACGTTTATCTTTTTGGTGCGAAAAGATAAATATACTAGGTGTACATTTTCCACTCGCGAAGCTTGCGGAAGAGCAACACGGAAATAAGGATATTCGGTGTATAATAGCTGCACGAGCCCTTTTTTCGCGGATGCAATTTAACGACTCGCATGAGTCCGTCGTCCGACGGGATTGCGCAATGAGCACTGGGTATAAAACATCCGCGGACAAAAAGTATTCGCGTCAGCCGGTCGTATATAAGCACTTACACAATGACCTCCAAGAGTGCAGTCGTTATTTAGCGTGTCACGCGTATTTTATGCGACCGCGTTGCACAGCTTGCGTAACAAATAATATCCGCAGAAATATGATAATCCGGGAGAGAGAGAACTGCATCTTTTTAAGCCTTCACGCTACACATTGTGTGCGAAATGTTAGAAAGGATGCGGTTCTTTCGTCTCTTTTTAAAAAGACACGCGCAATTTCTTTTGAAATCATCAAGGAAAGATCTGTGCGGCAAGGATTCTAATTTGCATTGCGAATTTGGAGTAACTCATTATGGTTATGTTGACTGAATAGGATACCATCAAAATATTTTCTCTCGCAAAACATCTCCTTCTCTCGGTGAGTTCTATTGAAATCAATACGTGCATTCGAAATGTGAAATTCTTGCGAGCATTTTTTACAATTAATTACACAAGATGTTAATTGTGAAAAAAATAGAGAATTCCGAAAAACTCGGAAAATCTGGAAAACTCAGGAATTTTCGTTTTACTTTGAAAAATCAGGGAATTTTATTGGGATTCAATTTTTCAAAAATTGCTTTGATAATTTCCTTTACGTTCTAAATAGTCAACAATCTACTGACACTACTATTGAAATTTAACCAGCAGTAGCATCATTCAATGCATAAATATTTATTTAAAAAATTATGTTTCATAAATAATATGAAATTTTTTTAGGCTTCAAATATTTTATTTATGTTAGAACATAAAGTTCACGCACGAGAAATAAACTTATTTTAAAATTGTACTTATACAAAGAATATTTTAATTTTACCTGGAACTTTAAAAAATACCTGAAAAATCATGGAATTTTCAGGGAATTTATTTACATAATTTAAATATATATCGTTATAGTCTATACGCGTTATTGTCTTATTTTATCGAATCAGCTGTTCGTGCTTCGCAATAATTTTACGAATCAAAAAATTATCCCAACATACAAATAATCTAAACAAGAGAGAAGTCACGAAACTTTGCTCTTATCGCAATCTCTGTGGCCTGTCACGCGCACGAAATCTTGAAGCAACGTAAAAAGTGGGCCAACCTACATTAAATACTGTCAAGAAATCGTCAGTATAGTCTGTCGGCTGTGGATTTTGAGGAATAAATTTCCGTGGGACGCTTCCCGAGAAGTATTATGCGGATGAAGTTTGTACTTCGCGGAGTTCTTATTCGCGAATAAAATAGCTTTGTGAAGTCACTCGCGCATTGCGTCCAATTTTCAAGGAATAATTTTAAGCTCTTGATCCGTATTTCCATTACGCGTCTCTTTAAAGCAGATGGAGCAAAATGGATATTTTTGCGCGTAAACATTTTCCGCTACGTTAATATTTACATTGTAAATATTTTCATACGAGACAAAGTTAATGATACCGTGTTTGTTTTTAAAGGGATGTAAATTTTTAAATTGTTTAAAAAAGTTACATTTAAGATACGAGGTATCGCAAACTTCCATTCTTGTCTCATCGATGCTTGTCTTTCTCTCGCGTTACATTATACATCAAACTTTTACTGAAGTACAAAAGTTCTCGTGTGCACAGAAAAAAAGGATATTCTTGTTTTGAAGATATATTTAGTTTTAACATGGAAATCTTGAAATGAGATTATATTGTGTTAATTAAAGAAAAATATAATTGATTGAATAATTGCTTACTTGACTGAAGCCATTTTATATAGTTTAATCAAGAAAAATATATTCTTATGATTTAAGATTTAATTTTCTTGAATCGAAAAGAAATAATGTTAGATAAAAAATAACATATTTAAATCAAAGATTATAATTTTTTAAAAATAGAATTAAATAATTATATATTTTTCTTGAGATGACAATTGCAATATTAAAATAAGACCATAATATTATTGAAATTTAAAATTATTAAATTTTTTTAAGAAGATCATAAAGTTTAAGTATATAAGTTTTGATTTGACACTTACTTTTTTTCTGTGTGAAACCTGTGTCTTTACATCATGCCTGTACAACATTGAGTGAATAATTTTCAAAAGGGAACAACGATATAAAAGCGAAGATAAAATATCGCGTAATTAACCGAAATATTGTAACAGGGAAAACAGACATTCACGAATGTTGACGGTGCGGAATTGAACGTTTCAAACAGATTGTATTTCCTTCAACTATGTTAAATTACTCACTCGTATATTTAACTGAATATATACCCTTCAACGTACCATAACGCCCTAATTAGAGATACGCATAACTTTAAGAACTTCATCTCTCTCGCGGTATTTCATTTGATTGTTGTGGAGAATATGTAATAGCGGAATGTTTCGACGAAAATGCGTTTCTTATTAGATTACAAAAGTCCACTTAAAGATGTTTTGTACCTATTTTCAAAATATTGAGAATTTAATGAAAGTTGTACAGAATGTCCTTATATATGTTTAAAATCTTCAGTACAATTTTTAAATCGATTCACTAAAGCGTTCACAAGTTATAAGGATTTTAATTTGCACCGAATTAAATTTAACATGTGTTCTTGGAAAATGTATAACCACGTCGATTCAAATGACAAAAGCACATGAAAATAATATTCAGAATTTCTTTAAAATTTACAAAAGTTTAGATACAGAGGAAATATTTGGTCAAATAATATTATACAAGTCTTACTAACTGATTAAAAAGATATTAAATATAATTCAATGAAGTTAGCCATATATCTGTCATAAGGAAATTCTTTGCCAAAAGTTAATCATTTCGATTAACAAAATTTGGAATATTACAGTAAAAACGCAATAAGTATTAAAAAATACATTTCTGCATTGTAGTTAAGATCGAATTGTAATATTCCACACAATTTCTTACTCAATACACCAAAAGTGAATATATTCGTCAATATTGATTTTCAGTTACTCAATATTGATTTTGCTCTGATTGCACATACAAAACATCCTTAAATCAGGGTATCTCTGAAGGTCGAGAAACAAGCACGTCTTTACAATATAATATAATATTACACTATAATAACGTTCAATTTAACTTCTGGGTTATAAACAGATTGTAGTTTCTCGTACTAATACTATTTTATGTATTGAGCGAAACTTTTCATCGCGACTGTACGTTTCATCAGCGTTAAAAGTCACTATATAATACATATTAAGATGTGGTTGCTTCCGACTGAAATTACGTCGGGGATTCGTGCCCTTTAGAGGAAGTTCGATGAAGCGCGAAGTTACATCCGCAGCTAGTTTTGCAGGGTAGATCAAGAGGGTACGATAACAACCCTTTGCCCAACAAGCCAGGCAGCAAGGAAATGTGCACGAGAGACTTTTAAACGAGGAATTTAACCATTTTGTGGTGAACTAACCAAATTTGCGCGACTGAAGCAAAGTGGGTAGCAACTGTTCGCAGACAATTGTATTTAATGCTCTAACTTCAGTTTTACGACATTAGGAACTTTTCGCGGTACCGTATATATCGAATATGATAACCGACAAAGTGCAAAATATTTATTGCGAAATTATTTGACACGAATGTTTTATTTTATCGCGAGAGATTTATATTACACGATTCATGTGGGAATTAAGTCTGCATTATTCGAAATTTTATGTGACGCGAGGGATGAATAATATTAGAAACATTTTATGATAAAGGAAATATAGCTCTTTTTAACGAACAATAACGTTCCATTTATTCGTATTAAACGCTGAAAGGGGAAAAATTACGTTATTTACGTTTTGCACTACGAACATACATGGAATTAAGCGAGACCCCAATAAATATTGAAAATAGAGCGACAGTTTTGTAGATAAACCATTATTAATACATATATTTTACATCGTCTATATTCATTAATAATATGTAATTTTTGCAAGGTATAAATTGCTGATAAAAAACTCAATCTCTCAGGACTTTCAATGTATTTACAACATTAAAAATTCAAATTTGTATCGCACAATATATGTGTATATTAAAAGTATTTTTAAAATCTCATCTCGCTATAAAAATATCGAGGTTATACGAGGAATATTTTCAATGAAGCATCCTGTAATATATTATGGAACAAAATCGCTCTCGTTGTAATGGCTTGCTCGCGTTAAAAATTACCTCCTGTCGCGCATTTAGCGGTGACTTTCATCAAGTGAAATTGTGCCTGACGATTTTCGTCGAGGGTGGAAGAGCCCGTTGAGGCGTGAAGTCGCATCCCCAGCTACTTTGTCAGGCAGATCGAAAGGGTGTGATAGCGAGCCCTTAGCGAGGAACGCTTTCCACAGAATCAACCATAAAACGTTAACGCGTTGCAATTAATCGTAGGTTTGCGCGTCTTCTCGCGACTTTAAAGGATTATGCCTAGTCATAAAAGTAAAAAAGATCGATTTTTATGTTTTTACATTTTCTTGAAATATATCATATTGAAAATATTTCCACAAAGTTTCAAATTAATCGGCAAATTGACGGAGCTATAAGTGTATGTTTCATGAAGCGCCAGAATGTATAACTTTGTTTAAACACGACTATAAAGCTTCAGCTCTGATGTTTTGAGGATTATCAAGCCAATATATGAAGACTTAAATAAACTAAAATTATATGGGCCCGAAATAGATGATTCTGTGTAAATTAAAAAATCTGCATTTTATTTAAACGTAAACTTGACACAAATCTTAAACGCGTTTTTCTCGAAATCATTTTTTTCAAAGTCGGTGAACAAGATATTTCGAAAACCGTTACACCGATTTGCTTGAATTTTTACAGGCTTTTTCTAAATATAAAAAGCTAGTAGATGAATGAAGGACTTTGTTTTTTAATGAATACTTTTTTTACTTAATAAAAAATGAGCAATTTTTAAGTCGAAAAAGAATATTTTAGTGCCAAATGGCTGCCATTTTGTCCCAAAACAATTTTTCGATTAATCCTTTGTTCATCTACTAGACAATTTCATACATTAACTACAGTTTATCGAATTTTTGATATCAGATGAATAGCACTGCTCATCGCAAAGCGCATTTTAAAAAACAATATCCGGGAGAATAGTTATAACTTTGACATTTTTTATATTTTATTTTAAAAAAATAAAATATCTTTAATATTTGTACTTTCGAATAAAAATTTGTAAAAAAAATTATTACACTTTTCAAAAAATTCCCAAACATCATATAATACTTTTTTCTGTCTTTTCGATCTGTTGACATAATCCCTTAAGGAAAAGTTGCGATAATTAGGAATGGGAAGGATAACGATTAGAGAAATTTTAATCGGATGAAGGATGCTGAGAGTTAGATTCTTACGAGGCGAATTTCCGAGGAAATTTTCGAGCGAATTATCGACAGAATTTCAGATCGATCGGATAAAGAAAGGTGCGGGAATAAAAGCGCGACTATAAAACGCGCTCAGCTGAGACGGACGGCTGACAACGATTCTACAAATTTCGGGATGAGAGACTGTTCGTGCGCGATATTACGTCGAGGTGCGAGTTATTACGCGGCTACTGGAGCGGGTATCGAAATTACGTCGTAAATCGTGGCCCTCGAGATTCGATGGCGCGAGAAAGTGCTTCCGCGAGCGTTTCGAGATGGACGGGACGACGACAAAGAGCCAACTGAGACGGTTCCTCCCCGCGAAACGATCGATGAGAGGGCGGATGGGGACAAGGGATGGTCCCCGTATCTCGCGGGGAACGGATTCTTCGAGCTGCGAGAATCGAATTAAGGCTTTCGGCCGAGTGGCTTGTACAACCTTGTAACGCTCTCGAATTTCGCCCAACTACGAGTCTTTGCCAGTTACGAAGTAACTGTCGCGAATTATTAATCGGACGTTGGACCGAGTTACAAAAGTTGTTACGTAAGATACCTCCGGTAAAAAGAACGTAATTTGCTGTTAAAATTGTGTGCAACGAACGTATCATGGTAAGATTATTTTCAAATTTGATGTAAGAGGTGAGTCATTAATTCTCACGGGGTGTAATTTATGTTTCTGTTTTTCCCATGAAAAATATATGAATTATATTATTCACGTCTCAAATGCATCAAAAACAGATTTTTGTAAAAAAAATAGAATCCACGCAAAAATTATATTCCTTCATATTTTCCACGCGAGCGATAAATTCTCTGAATTTACATTGTTCTCTGCAGAAATACACATTAAAGTTACGATGTTTATTAGGGGCTATTCTAGATTTGCATCCCCATCGTTAGTGTTTCCAACTTTACATCAAATAATCGTATTATAAATTTATTTCGTATAAATTTATTTATTTATTATTCTCTACGTAAATAAAAGGGGAAAATTGAACATGAGAAGTTGAATAAACGTGAATTGACTCGTGAATTCTCTCATTAATTAACCCGAAGCATAAATCCTCTTGGTTGCATCAGTTGCAAGTTAGGCGCATTAAAAGTCGTTACGTAATAGATTGTGCATTGCGTGTCGTATAAGACGTTGCTGGAATGACGTTCGGGCCTGCGTACTCTCTAAAAGAATCAGTGTATTATCACTGAAAAACAGTAAATAGTCACTGATTACAGCAGTTATAAATACAGCACTGTAAATCAATGATATTTTATTGAAAGAATCATTTAATAATTTTGACTGTTTCAATCAGTAATATTTCCCAATATCAGTAATATTTCTTTCTATCGTCAGTAATATTAAACTATAATTCATCTCTTCATAATTTTCATTAAGTCGTCAGACATTTATTTGTCCGACTTATATATGATCGATTTAATATTTGAAGCCTCTCTTGAGATTGTATCAGAAATTAAATCGAAGTAATACTTCTAATTTTATCTGTCGCTCTTTCCAAACTTTATATAATTCTTATGATTAAAATTAAATACGAAAGAGATAGAGATTGTAGCGGTAAACGAACGAACTAGCGATTACTGGTTTTACAGTGAAATTTACTGGTTTTATAGTAAATTTTATTTCAAGGATGTTTTATATCTATTTTCAAAATATTGAGAATTTAATGAAAATTGTACAGAATGTCCTTACATATGTTTAGAATCTTCGGTACAATTTTTAAATCGATTCACTAAAGCGTTCACAAGTTATGGATTTCAATTTGCACCGAATTAATATGTGTTCTTATGGGAAACGTATAACCACGTCGATTGAAATGACAAAAACACATGGAAATAATATTCAGAATTTGTTTAAAATTTGTAAAAGTTTTGATACAGAGAAAATATTTGGTCAAATAATATTATACAAGTACTAACTGGTTAAAAAGGTATTAAATATAATTCAATGAAGTTAGCCATGCATCTGTCACAAGGCGAAATTCTGTCAAAAGTTAATCATTTCGATTAACAAAATTTGGAATATTTCAGTAAAAACGCAATAAATATTAAAAAATACATCTGTGCAATGTAGCTAAGATCAAATTGTAATATTCTACAATTTCTTACTCAAAATACATCAAAAATGGTTATATTCGCCAATATTGATTTTCAGCTACTTTTTGCTGGGATTGTTCATACAAAACATCCTTAAATAGTTTTTAATAATTCTTACATAATTTAATAATCCTTACTTAATTTAATAATTCTTACATATGCATATTAATCTCATTTTAATTAAATAAACTTGTCATCCAAACACTGATGAAACTAGCTCCGAATTTTTCGCGCAATCGTGATTAAATAAATAGGAGAAAATTTCGGATTAATTCTGCTAAGAAATTGTAATATTCCACACAATTTCTTACTCAAAATACACCAAAAGTGGATATATTCATCAATATTGATTTTCAGCTACTTTCAGCTTCTGGGATTATACATACAAAACATCCTTAACTGACCATAATCAGTGAAATATAAGATAAAATAACAAAAAAATAAGCGTTTCTGAAAATCTAAAATACTTTTTGATTCTCAGTGAAATCTTATTTTATTGTTTAAATTAGTGATATTTTCACTGATTCACTTTTAGAGAGTAAGCTCGGTGAAACGTAAAGTTTCACGTCTGTCCGAGCACTCGCAATCGTGGGATGAAGAGCTTTGATCCTGAATAAAGTGCCGCTGGGTAGGAAGTCGCGGAGATAGAGAAAGAACGCGACTTCTTTCCCTAGAGAAGGAAGTCGATACGAGGCGTCTCGACGTCGGCAGGCGTCGTAGAGTCGACCAGATTCCTCTCTCTGCGTGTTTGACTGCCGCCGCCGTTATTTGCCGAGGTATTCGACGAACGACGAGACGAATGATGGAGCGATTCGAGCCGCGATCCTCGGGATCCTGCGTCAAGTTATACCGCGTTGAATCGATAGAGCGTAAGATGGGACGGGACCGTGTCTTTGATACTTTCGAACGCGAAATCTCGAGTCGGAATCCAGCGGAATTCCTCGCAGGCAATATCGCGCCTTTAAAAATTCATTAGGAAGCGGTCCGCTCTCGAAAAGTTAATTTACAATCACGACCGATTTTCTCATCGATTCATTCGTTTTCCGATAGCAACAAGATCGCAACAAGAAAAAGGAGCGAGGGAAAATAATTTTACACCTGTCGTCCTGGTTAAAATGTCACTCGGGATTTTTCCCCCTTATTCTCCGAATTAATTATCACGCCAGGGGACGTCTGTTTCGGGAGGGTTGCAGGGTAAAAAGAAGAAAAATCGCGCCGAAACAAGCGCTTAATTCCGTCGCGCGGCGGAATCTTTGATTCAAGGTTGGTTGACGAGAGTGTCGGGAATGTTTAACCGCAGCAACCGAGACCGTGGCTAATGAAAGCGACGTTTGATCATCGACCACGAAGTAATCGACTTACCGTGACTGACTCTGCCTCTCCCTACGGCTCCTCCTTCCGCGACATTCCTGTGCATCGAGGCTCCTGCGCCTCCCCTATTTCCCCGATCTCGTGTTAATTAACGATACACTCGCCGCACGATGACTACTCTCCAAGAGACCAACGTACTCCAATTTATATTTCGACGTGCGATCGACAGGAACCTTTCCGCTCCGATGCGCTTCCCCGTAATCGAATTTCGTGCACCTCGCAAACGAACGGAAGAAAACACGTCCGCGGCTTTTTTCAGCTTTTTTCAGTTGTTCTTTTTTTCCTATTTGGTCCTTCGACGAAGGACCTTCCCTTTCAACGTGAAATGAAGAAGATGAACCGAGGTCTTAGCTGGTGAGATCAAGACTTGCCTTCGCGTTACACGTGATCTTCTCAACCTACTTCGCGCAATTGTCTCTTGTGTTTTTCCTTCGTAAAGTTTCCGTCCTCTTCTCGTCGAGCTTGGTACAACAATTCGAACACGGAGACGTCAAGATCCTTCCCGCGATTCTTCGTCTCGAAGGGGGTCTCCTCCGAGTCTCGGCGCCAACTCGCACATGACTTTCGCGAATTCACGGCTCTCTCTTCCGAGTCGCTAGTCCAAGAATCGTGACTACTGGTTACTTCATTCCCCGGCGAAGCACGAGGGTCGAAGTCCCGCGTCAGACTGCAGGGTGTCACCCTTGTTCGTATCCTCGAACCTCCGCGATTTCCACCCTACCGCCGTCATTTCGCGAGCTCTACGCATGCCCGCAGGAAATCCACCCTCGTCGTATCTCTCGGCGTTGCCTTCGCATATATCTATCTATGTGTACCTATATACACACATATGTACACGTATACACATGTATGTGTGTGTGTGTGTGAAGCCTATGTATACGTGCTTCCACTCGAAAATTGTGGAAGCGTGCACGGATGGGCGGGTGAGGGGGGTGGCTGGATGTGTGCGTGCGCGTCCACACGTGAACGCGATTGGCGACGAGGGCTCGTATGTGCGTAGTGTGCGTGCTGGTGAGGGTGCGGATGCGCTTGGGAGGTAAACACGCGTGCGATAAATCGCCGCTCAAGGATGCGTCGGCGTCGCCGTCGCCGACGCCGACGACGGAGATAAAAATCGAGTGGATCGAGGGGGGGTTTATGGGTTTATCGCGAGTACGAATATTTTCGAATGCTGCGACGGGGGGCGAGTGTAACTTTGATGATGCCGTGCGTTGTGTCCTCTCATTATTTACGAAACGATCCTCGCCCCAATCAAAATTCTTATCGTTCTTGACGGGGGGTAATCGCGTAGAAACTTCACGCCTCGTGTATCTGGAGCTCTGGACTTTAATTTATTGAGCAAAGTTGGCGCAAGTTCACGTAAGCTAAACGCTAAGCTTATTTACTTAATCATCAAGTTGAATTGACTTGACGCGTTGCGTCCTGACGGCAAGCTTCATCTTTATCATCTTTAGAGTCATCTGCCATAATTATTTATGCTAGGTAGACTCATAGCCTAAATTAGTTTCTTCTTGAGCAAGCCGTAGTATCTATTTTCCTTGGCATTTTCATACATGCATAATAGAAATTTATTAATTGTGAAAATTAATGAGTCGAGTCAGTTATAACGCTTTTAATCAGAATTAATATGGTTTTAAAATTTTGCTTCCTTTTTAATATGTATACATTTAATATATGATATTGTACATAACAAATAAAAATAATATAATTTGCACTGAGAAAAATCGTTTGATTGTACCAACAAGACGTATATGATTGAAGGCATTTTAATTAAATCAAACAAGAATTTGTAGTTATCATGATAAGACTTGATTTTTTATAACTGGAACGTTTAATAGATTTTACTATAAGGATTTGATTAGTATTTTCTGATTGGATCTATAAAATTTCTTGTTACATTAATTTCTTTACTTGCTACTCTTAACTTAACTCGTATTCAATATTTGCCATAAGATGTATATAAAGAATTAGTATTAACATTAAATCCAAAGTATATTTTTTTTCTCTTACGAACAGTAGTGCCAGGAAAAGGACGCTAGCTCTCTGATTGTGCGTGTTTGACCTGCATCCTCTTCTTGCATCACTGTTTATCAGTTCAATTTCTAACAAACTGAATTTAAAATAATTTATTCAATAATCTGGATTGAGTTTATCCAATAATCGTGTTGGAATTCAGAATATTAAACAGACTTTTGAAATTAGATGGAAAAAATTTTAGACGACTTGGTGCTGGCGAGTTTAGTATTATTAACCAGAAAATTTAGTAAATTTAACAGGAAGAAATTAATCAGATTCATCTGATAATTCTTACAAGAATTCTAGTTCGTCCATTTTCCAACAGACTGGTTGAATCTACCAGAATTTTAATTAATGCAACTAGATTTTTTTCTCAGTATGGAAGTATATTATTTTTTTCTCTAGTTTTTCTTGCAACTATATTTGAATTTTCGAGATGGGACAATTTTGTTTTAAGAATCAGACGCGCGTTATGTGACATGTGTCATTACACGGATAAACTTTACAATTGCTCGTGTAATTATTAGAACAACGATGGATGGTTTGTTAGAAAAATATATTTAGATTATATCGCTCCAGCTCTCGTATATCTGGTTTCAGCTTTCCGCTTGTTTGATTTTCATTTTCATCGCGATTTTAATAGAAATAGTCAGCGATTCACAAAGCTCAAAAAAAAATGGTCAAGGAAGCGTAATTCCGCCCTCGCAAGCCTGTCCGGCTCCAACGTCGAAAACGAAATTAATAAAGCGCAGCCGGTACAACAAATTTCGATAAATCCGCAAGCGGTGATGCGATAATTTTAAAGCTATAACCCGATCGACAAGTAATTTGACTGACATACATATTACATTTATTTATGTACACACTTATACATATATATACATACAAGAATATATATATATATATATATATATAAAATATGCGTCTAGTGATACGATATTGATTTAAAAGGTTATACCTAGTTATAAAAATTTAAAAAAAACTGATTTTTATGTTTTTACATTTCCTTGAAGTATATTGAAAATATTTCCTCAAAGTTTTAAATTAATCGAATGCAAATTGACGGAATTATAAGTGTATTTCATGAAGCGCCAGAATGTATAACTTTGTTTAAACACGACTATAAAGCTTCAGCTCTGATGTTTTGAGGATCAAAACCAATATATGAAGCCAATATAAACTATCAAACCAATGTATAAAGATTTAAATAAACTAAAATTATATGGGCCCGGAATAGATGATTCTGTGTGTAAATTAAAAAATTTTCATTTTATTTATAAGTAAACTTGACACAAATCTTAAACGCGTTTTTTTCGAAATCACTTTTTTAAAATCGGTGAGCAAGATATTTCGAAAACTGTTACATCGATTTGCTTGAAATTTTACAGGCTTCTTCTACATATAAAAACCTAGTAGATGAACGAAGGATTTTGTTTTTTAATAAATACTTTTTTTTTTATTTAATAAAAAATGAACAATTTTTAAGTCGAAAAAGAATATCTTAGCGTCAAATGGCTGCCATTTTGTCCCAACACAATTTTTCGAATTATCCTTCGTTCATCTACTAGACAATTTTATACATTAACTACAGTTTATCGAAGTTTTGATATCAGATGAATCAACTTTGAATAGCACTGCTCATCGTAAAGCGCATTTTAAAAAACAATATCCGGGATAATAGTTATAACTTTTACATTTCTTAATATTTTATTTAAAAAAAAATATATAATAACATCTTTAATATTTGTACTTTCGAATAAAAATTGATTTGTAAGAAAAAATTATTACACTTTTCAAAAAAAAATTCCCAAACATATCTTTTTCGGTCTGCTGACTAGACATAAGAGCGCATCGCGGCGACACACAAATATCAGCGCCACGGATAAGAAAAGCCGGAATATCCGGCTCCCTCACTTAAGCACGAATCCGAAAGTAATTTTCCTTCCGGAGCATCGCTGAACGTAAGCAAAGCGAGCTCGTTTTAGTAAATTTACGAAGATAGAAGAAGAGAAGGAGAGGGAGCGCAGCCCCTTTTCTCTCTCTCCCGCGCAAAATTGCGCAACCGTGAACGAGAGCTTAATATAATTGTTCGCGATTCGAGTCGTCGCGGGGTGTGATAAAAGTCCTTGTCCTAAATAAAGGAATCAACCCGACGACGGCGCTTTACTCTTTCTTCCTCTCTCTCTCTCTCTCTCTCTCTCTCTCTCTCTCTTTCCGCCCCCGCTCGCTCGCCCATCGCGAGGGGTTCTCCTTGGAGGATCTCGTTTTCTAGCTTGTAATAGTTAGCTTGATGGTGAAACTTTCGCGGCACCTCGGCAGAACGGGCGAGGTTTAAACTGCATTAACTACGGTCTTGATAATAAAACTTTTCGAAACGTTTGACGGATGAAGCCGAGCAAACGATCTGGCTTTCTGCATTTTCGATTCCCCGCTCGGTAATTAATTGAGGGGCGCGGCAGGGATCCCGCTGAACTTTGCGTAGAGTGTTTTATGTTCAACGTTCTCGCAGCCCTCTCAGCGTTTCTCGTACACGTTTCGCGTCGTGCCCGGTGACATATCATTAAAAACTTGAAGATGGGAAAAAATAGAGATGCAAGATACTTTTTATCTAAACGAGCTTCGGGATAGTCATCTAAAATGAAGTGTGTACGAATAAAAAATTACGTCAGTGTATAAACGTAGTTTATATAAATGACGACGTAACACGAATTATACATTAAAGAAAGGATACTAACGTCGCGATACGTTATTGTTACGATGAAGAGAAAGTTGATTCGAAATTTAATAATAGCGAAAAATAAGAGAGTAAAGGAGAAGGAACGCGGCAGCGTGAAGAAAGTTTTGGGAAAGTTTCAATGACTTTAGACGTGAAATTCTTTTCTTTCAAATAGATTTAAAGAATTTTTATTGAAATATGATGCACTTTATTTTTTGTTGACAGCAATTCTTTGTAGAATAGGAAGTAATACATTTGTGCCATGTATGAATATTATTTTATATGCATTAGCTTTTTAATTTTTTTTAAATACACATTTGCAGATACATGTTTGAATTAACTATGGTCACTGCAAATAGATATTTCAAATATAAATATATATTTCAATTGGGATATCCAATTGGTATAACGCGTTCAATCGATATACTACATATATGAATATCTCTTATGTGAATAGAATTTAAACTAAAATTGCTTCTGGCAATCAATTTTAAATTCTAGAAAATTTTATATAATAGAGTAATTTTTTTTAAAATGTATAAAAATATATGTATATGTGTGTGTGTAGTATTTTTTTATAACACGACTGTGCGTGTTAAAAAATAAAAGCGAACGCCGTGCGTTTAAGTTTAGAAAATAGGTTGTTCGGATAAGGGTTAAGGATGGCTATGCGGCGATAAATATGTGCCACGATATATTATATATATATATACGAGCATACCTCGTAAAACATCATATACCGACGAATGGGAGGGATGGCGGAGGAGGAAGATGAATTATTTCCGGTACGTCCCGTCGCAATTTCAAACGGAATTAATGATTGTGTTTTTAGCGTCTTTGGACGTATTTAATCAAGGTTAAGTCGTCCCCGAATTTTCACTTTCGAATCGCGACACAATGCATCTATCAAAATTTCTCTATTTTTCGTCCCCCCCTCTCTTTCTCCCCCGCAATTCTAATACGGATTAAAGGTTTTTTTTTCGAACCGATGCGTTGTTATATGCTGCCGTTTAATTGAAGAGCACACAGAGAGTTACCTCAAATCCCGCTTTTCACGATGAAAATGAAAACTAATATCTCGCCGCGCCTCTCTCCAATTTTTTTTTTTGTACCTTTGATATCGCGCAGATCTAACGCGTGCGTATGTAAATTACGGCCGAGTTCGACGATACTTTGGCACAAATAGTAAATTTTGCATTCAATTGCGGTGGCGGACATTAATCTCCTCTGATCTAAACGTAATGTATCGTTTCTCTCGCGTGTATAATATGTCGTGACACGCGCGCGCGCATTTTATTTCTTTCTGATACGCGATATCGGGCATGCAAATGTCAATATGGTAATTAGAATTATAGAAAAAAAAAAAAAAAGGAATGACAGCGTATAATCGCACCGAATCTTTCATGCTCGAGCCGTTTAAAATTTTAAAGGGCTCGCGCTCACAATGGAAAACCGGGGAAGGAACACAGTTACATAAATTGCAACGTGTGTAGCCCGTATAACCAGCGGCAGTACTGGTTGCGTAACCATTTAATACGTAGTCGTCAACCGCAGCGTGCAAGCGGATTACAAAATTTTAATTTTGCATCGCGTCCGCGATGCGACTTTCTCGAGCGTGACTCGAGATGGGATGATTAATTGTGCCGCTGCGCATTTTAGAGCGTGCGCGAAATGTACATGCGACGTGCACATTGCGTAAGTATTCCGGCACGAGTCCGGATACGTTTTCGCGATGGCCTGGCTTTTAAATTTAAATCGATCATCCCCTCTCCTCTTCCTCCCCCCCCCCGTCGCTCCCCGCAGGTATCCGCAATTTGCCCAAACGGATAAATGTCAACGTTACTTTCATCCCGCGGAGAGAAAATATAACATTCGCATCAGTGTCTGTAAAATATCTCTCGGTGCTCTTCTATTAACTTGTATACAAATTTTAAAAATGACACGGATAGATAAATTGTATTTTTTTCTCTTTTTTTCGTACATTGAAAAAATGACTAGTTGACAGACTTTTGATGTAGACGTAAAAGATGATATAATTATGTTTACTTAAAGGGTTATGCCTAGTCAGCAGACCGAAAAAGGTGTGATGTTTGCACTGAGAAAAAAATCTGGTTGCATTAATTAAAAGTCTGTTAGATTCAACCAGTATGTCTGTTGGAAAATGGACGAACTAGAATTCTTGTAGTTACCAGATGAATCTGATTAATTTCTTCCTGTTAAATTTTTTCCTGCCAAATTTTCTGGTTAATAATACTAAACCAGCCAGCATCGAGTCGTCTAAAATTGTTTCCATCTAATCTCAAAAAGTATGTTTAATTTTCTGAATTCCAACAAGATTATTGCATAAATTCAATCCAGATTATTGAATAAATTATTTTAAATTCAGTTTGTTAGAAATTGAACTGATAAACAGTGATGCAAGAAGAGGATGCTGCTCAAACACACACAATCAGAGAGTTAGCGTTCTCTTTCTGGTATTACTGCTCGTAAAGGAAAAAAAATACTTTGGATTTAATGTTAATATTAATTCTTTATATACATTTCATGGCAAATATTGAATACGAGTTAAGAATGGCTCGCCGCCTAGCGGCAAGCAAATTAATTTAACAAGAAATTTTATAGATCCAATCAAAAAATACTAATCAAATCCTTATAGTAAAATCTATTAAATGTTCTAGTTATAAAAAATTGAGTCTTATTATGATAATTAGAAATTCTTGTTTGATTTAACCAAAATTTGTAGGCATTTTGACGTACACTTTTGACGTACATTCAATCATGTACGTCTTGGTACAATCAAATAATTTTTCTCAGTGTGGGAATTTTTTTTGAAAAGTGTAAACATTTTTTTTACAAATAAATTTGTATTTAAAAGTATAAATATTAAGGATGTTATTATATATATAATCAATATATATAATCAATTCGAAGCTGATTCATCTCATATCAAAAATTCGATAAACTATAGTTAATGTATGAAATTGTCTAGTAGATGAACGAAGGATTAATCGAAAAATTGTTTTGGGACAAAATGGCAGCCATTTGACGCTAAGATATTCTTTTTCGACTTAAAAATTGCTCATTTCTTATTAAGTAAAAGAAAATATTCATTAAAAATCAAAAGCCGTCGTTCATCTAGTAGGTTTTTATATGTACAAGAAGCCTGTAAAATTTCAAGCAAATCGGTATAACGGTTTTCGAAATATCTTGCTCACCGACTTTAAAATGTGATTTCGAGAAACGCCTTTAAAATTTATGTCAAGTTTACGTTTAAATAAAATGCAGATTTTTTAATTTACACAGAATCATCTATTCCAAGTCTGTATAATTTTAATTTATTGAAATCTTCACATATTGACCTGATAGCCTTCAAAACATCAGAACTGAAGCTTTATAGTCGTGTTTAAACAAAATTATATATTCTGGCGCTTCACGAAACATACACTTAGAACTCGGTCAATTTGCATCCAATTAAACTTTTAGGAAATGTTTTCAACATGATATACTTCAAGGAAATGTAAAAACATAAAAATCGTTTTTTTTTTACTTTTATGACTTGGCATAACCCTTTAATCAATGACTTTTCAGATACGCAAATACGCATGTGCAGGCGAATATCTCGCGAAATGAATTATCATTGCGATATGTTAGCGGGAATGATGCTTCGTACACCGTAAAGCAATCAGAATAAATTGATTGTCCACATTTCATTTCACCATCGTTTATTATGGCACAATTAACGAGGCCAATGTCGAATTAATGGAAGTGTCTCCCCGTCGTCCTTCCTAACGATCATTATGTAACCGATGCCGCCAACCCGTGTACGCAGCAAATATGTTTAGGAATACATATATCGATGGCACGTCGACGAAACGACCGAGTTACGCTTTAATGATCGCCCTGCACGCGCCATTATAATCGTCGATGATGCTATGTTTGCGCGATCTGTCATTATCCGCGTGTTATCGGATTATTTTTAATCGTACGCTTTAATCGCTTCAAACAGGATTTCGTCCCTTTTCCTTTCTCCTCGCAAAGACAGCAGCTGAGATGATGATACGATATGATTAACGAGGATGATATGATTAAATAATCTTCGTTCGACTTTCGGAGAATGATTTCTCATTATGAGGGATATTTGCGATTCCTTTTCCGATTGATTTTATTTTCGAGCCATTTGAACGACCGACTACTCGGTCACTGCGTTTTCACGAACCATTGGGAAAAGTGCCCGCAGATTTTTCACGCGTCGATTGTTTCAAAGGATTTTCCGCGGGATATAAACGGGATGAAAATCGGACGAAATCCCGCGACGATTGAAAGTATTCACGCGGCCGATCGGCCGCCCGAGACTTTAATACGTTCCCATCAAAAATCCATTTCGTGAAAAACCGTGTGACATCTCGTTTCCGGTGCCTCGATATTACACATTCCTCGTAATTGCCGACCGGCACGCACAGCGTTTTTTTTTCTCTCGAAAACCAAAGCAACCAGAGCAATTTTTGATACTCTGTGAAAATATGTGAATGCATTCTTGACAACAAATTCGACCAAGCTCTCGCTACTTCGGGTTTATTTTCTATTTGTTTGTTTGACGACATCAAAGTGCGATGCTGTATAATAATTCCCCAAATTTCCAGGCTTTATTTCCTCGATGATTTAAGAATTAAGAACAAAAACATTTGTGTTTTATCTCGTAAATTATTGTCGGAAAAATACAATTTATTCAGCGAGAGGAAGGAAGTTGCATTGTTCCTAAAAAGACATCGATATGATGGTGTTTTCGAATAATATAGTGGCCTACGTGCGCTCAGCGGAATCTCTCTGGCTGTGCAGATAGATTTAGTGTCTGACTGGAAACTGTAAACGAATAGCGTAGCTAGGGAACGGATAGTATAGGGAAGGAGCTTAAGTTTGAGTATAAATTCTCCGGCACATGGAAAGTGTACCCTTCGGTTTCGTGGCACGAGAGTAGCGCTTCGTTCTGCAAACAGTTTGATTGTGCGGTTACATAGCCTGGCTATCGTATTACTTTATCCTTGGCTTTAATGCCCGCCTCATCTTCGCAGCGTGTCTCTTCTTCAAGAGGAAATAAATTTATCTCACGTAACATACCATTCTATTATGTACATAATACGAACTTTACTTCCTGATTAATCAGAAGTCGTGTATTTCAAAATATCGAATTAATTCTTCTTTTGCAATCATATTGATCGATTATTTCAAAAATATTAATATTATAATATTAATAATAATATAAAAAAGAAGACGTTTTTAAAAATATTTACGCTGCCCGAGTTTGGAAAAAAATATTTAAAAAATGCTTTTTTTAAATTCTATTTGTGCGTAAATATTAAATAAACATATTTATTAATTTTTATTTTATTAATATATCTTATATACATTTACTCATTTTTTCTTATCAAGAAACTATTTATTAGCGGAAAGTATTAGGATTGACATCTATCTCCTTCTATTATGTACATAATACGAACTTTACTTTCTGATTAATCAGAAGTCGTGTATTTCATCAAAATTTATTTTTAATAATATATGCATCTTTTTTATTTTTAAAATATCGAATTAATTCTTCTCTTGCAATCTTATTGATCGATTATTTCAAAAATATTAATATTATAATATTAATAATAATATAAAAAAGAAGACGTTTTTAAAAATATTTACGCTGCCCGAGGTTGGAAAAAAATATTTAAAAAATGCTTTTTTAAAATTCTATTTGTGCGTAAATATTAAATAAACATATTTATTAATTTTTATTTAATTAATATATCTTATATACATTTACTCATTTTTTCTTATCAAGAAACTATTTATCAGCGAAAAATATTAGGATCATATCTCCTTCTATTATGTACATAATACGAACTTTACTTCCTGATTAATCAGAAGTTGTGTATTTCATCAAAATTTATTTTTAAAAGTATATGCATCTTTTTCATTTTTAAAATATCGAATTAATTCTTCTTTTGCAATCTTATTGATTGATTATTTCAAAAATATTAATATTATAATATTAATAATAATATAAAAAAGAAGACGTTTTTAAAAATATTTACGCTGCCCGAGTTTGGAAAAAAATATTTAAAAAATGCTTTTTTTAAATTATATTTGTGCGTAAATATTAAATAAACATATTTATTAATTTTTATTTAATTAATATATCTTATATACATTTACTCATTTTTTCTTATCAAGAAACTATTTATCAGCGAAAAATATTAGGATCAACATATCTCCTTCTATTATGTACATAATACGAATTTTACTTCCTGATTAATCAGAAGTTGTGTATTTTATCAAAATTTATTTTTAAAATATATGCATTATTTATTTTAAAAATATATGCATCTTTTTCATTTTTAAAATATCGAATTAATTCTTCTTTTGCAATCTTATTGATCGATTATATTTCAAAAATATTAATATTATAATATTAATAATAATATAAAAGAGAAAACATTTTTAAAAATATTTACGCTGTCCGAGTTTGAAAAAAAATTTAAATTTAAATTTAAATTTAAATTTAAAAATGCCTTTTTAAAATTCTGTTCTATTTATGCATAAATATTAAGTAAATAAAATTTAATTTGTTAATTATATATTCCCTAAAATAATTTTCAATCCAATTTATCTTAAAAATACTATTTATTAATTTTTATTTAATTAATATATCTTATATAATTTACTCATTTTTTCTGATCAAGAAACTATTTATCAGCGACAAATAGTAGAATCAACACATCTCCTTTTGCATTCGCTTCGAGTTACCTTCCGCAAACGAGATACATCGTTCAATTTATATCGAGGCAAGTTTATCAAGGCAAGTCGTGTTTTTTCCGCTGACCAAACATTAGTCTCTGAAAACAAGAGAAGTCGCTAGCGAGATTGAGAAAGATATAAATCAATTTCCAGAGATCAACCCGACGATGTCCTTGCAAGAGCTCCGAAAGAGCAAGCCAGGCTTGGGGTCGATCTTCCGCGGGTTTCTACAAAATATGATTCCCTTAAACGCGCTGTCGCGGTAACGTAACGCTAGTAGAACGACGCTTTTCAGAATCTTGGACCGAGAAATAAATCACGCTTCAGCTCCGGACACGGACGTGCCCTAATTCCGAACAGATGTTCCGGAAGCTGGATAAAGTAATCTCATATCTCCTTCCCGGGTTATCCAGATTCAAGTCTTACGAGATAAATAGCCTCTTTTTGCGCGTCGCCGAGTTTTCAAGATTAATATATGAACTTTATAGACAAGAAAGCGTCCCTGGATTATCTAATCCGTTTAAATTGCCTACAATCATTGCTCTTGTTTTTAGCCGCAGGATAATGCACCGAGTGAGTGTTAATGAGACCAATTTCGCGAGATTGTCAGATTAACACGTGCGCTCGTGGAATCCTGCGCGCCTTAATACCCCCTGCTAGAATGCGAGACTGCGCGTAATATCAATAAACCATCAGCAAGAACAATGCATGAATAGCTTAACCCACCTCTCTAAACCGGCTTAAGATACGTGCACATGGGAGAACGCGAATATATTCGGCTATCACGAGCTGCAGGAGTTATACTACTGGTGGCCACGGTATAACGGGGGGCAAATGAAGTTACGAGAGGTTGCGGTTTGCTTGAAGGGGGTGCGTGTATCGTTGGCTATAACGACGAATACCTCCGCGTCGTTTACCCTCTCATATTCGCATTAAGCCCATCCCGAATACGATGGAAACCGCTTTGCCGAAAGTGGATCTGGCCACTTCATCGATATTGTTGGACCTGACATCGTTCGCTGTTAAACAATGTAAATTATCCAAACAACTGTTAATATCGAGACAATCGAGGCTTGAAGAGAGATTGATTTTTCTTCGAATTAATCGAGAGGTGAATAATTTGAGTTGTTGGAAAAAAAACCATCAAGAGTGCAAGCTCAAGTAGGTTCTTTGTTTCAACTGAATTTTATTTCCAAGAGCTTTTGCTCGACAAGTCATTTAACATTGATAAATAAAATAGTTTGCAATAAATAATGACATCTTTCCATTTCAAATTTAAAGCGAAGAGCCCTTGAATTTTTATATAGAAAGTGCAAGTGCAAATGTCTTTTTTATTACAAGCATTCTCCCTCCAGTGGCACTCTCGCCTTCTTTTGTGCTCTCTAAAGTTTTGCCGGAAATGGACGGAAATCTTCTCGATTGCGGCGAGCAAGCGACAATTTCCCGCGCTAATAGACGTACTTTAGACGGTTTACAAGCTTTTTCGGGGAGAGAAGACGGTACAAGTCGCGATATGCAAAGAAGGACAACGAGAATTAGCGCTGTCTGCCTTTTCCAAAACGCGGAGGGTCTCGCCTCCCGCAATATGCAGATCTCGAAAGGAGCTTCGCGGTCGTGCTTCATCCCCTCGAGTGCCAACCCTCGCCTAACCCCGTCGCTATCATGCTCGCCTAGCCATTAGGCTCGCCATCGTAGCCATCGTAGCCATCGCGTCAAAGTGATGCAAGTGCGACGTGGTTGGCGTCCCTGCCAAACGATAACTGCCACTACCCCTTCCCCTTTTGCGAATCACCCCCGGTCGGACCCTAAACCAGTTCGACGAGGGACGGGAGAGACGTAATAAGGTCGGAAGAATATGCGACAAAAAGGAAAGTGTCATTTGTAGAGATTCGTTCGAAACTACTCGCTCGTCCTCGTCACTTGAGAATCCTTGTGATGTTTAATTTGCGCGGAGGAGAAATTAGCAGGTTGCATGCCAAACGAGAGGATCAGATTTTCGACGAAATCGTTATTGTCGATCGTTAGAAGAGAAATGACGGAGCTCGGCAAAAAATTACGAAAGCGCATTATTTTATCCTTTCCAATCGTTTCAATTAAAAAATATTTTTAGAAACAATTTTGCGATAGCATCAGATTAATAGATGGAACCGTGGAGTTTATATCTGATGGAGTTAAAGCTGACTAAATATTTCCAGTACCATCAAAAAGAGATGAAAAACAGAGAGACAAAGATGCATGTATAATAAAGGATAAACTCCAATAAAAATGAACGCTTCGACTAAATCGGAGCAAAATCAAAGCTACTATTATTTCATCGAGAGATGAGCCAAATTAAACACCAGAAATCTGTAGAGTATACATAATTAACACGCCACAGCCTCGATATAATCCACCACAGGGCTATTATACGTACAACGTCTCATAATTAGCCCGGCAAGGCCTACTTAGATGGAGACCCCGATAAAATTTCCAACCACCCTTCTCGTCCGCGGAAACGACCCCGCGCGACAAACAGGGGCCGTGAGCATCGTCGGGGAAGTTCGTCGCGGTTCGCGAATCCCGTGGGAACAAAGCCAGAAATATTATGGCAGGACGCGTGTAACATTCGCCGTAGGGTGACGTCTCGTAACACATTCTGTCTAACACGGCGAAACGATCGCGGTAAACGAGAGACACCCGGAGCGGCGTCTCTCCTCGTGCTTTTTGCTCGCAGCTTCTCTAATATAGTTCCTTGCACGAGAACGGCATCCTCGCAATTTCGCGGGGATGATTATTACAACTGCACTTTGCAGATTAGCAGGAACCGGGCAAAGTTAGACCGACCGGCCGCCCTCCCATTCAGGCGAAAATAATGGAGGAAAAGACGATGATGATTATTTTTTAACAAAGTGTTTCGTATCATTACATAAGGGCCGGACGTCATTGAATCTTTGAAGGATATTAGAACGCGATATCGTGAAGCTAATATTCCTTTGTCTCGAAAACAAACAAATTTTTTGCAAAATTAATATTTTTCCAACAAATTAATTTGTCCCTGTGTTTTATTCTTGATGGTTTATATTATGAACTTATTAATTATTTTAAAATTTATTATTTATTTATTTATTATTTATTTATTTATTATTTATTTATTTATTTATTATTTATTTATTTATTATAAATTTATTATTTATTTTATTTGTCTTTATTAAGCGGATCCCTCATTGAACTCGGCGAACTTTTATACGATAGTATAAGCACCCTCTAAATCCTCATCTCGTATCTCTTTCTATCACGTTATTTATAAAGAAGATACACTGCTTTTTCTGCTCTACTTTACCGACATTTCAGGTACACACGGACAGAAATTTTTGGACAGGTGCCATTTATTAATTAGACTACTAAACTCAATTTTCACAGTTCCACAAGTTTTTATGTGCAGTCCGCTATTGGGTATGCTATTGTTTTATGCATAAAAGCTACAAAACATTTATACAAGGCTAATGTCTTTATGAGATGATAGCTTTAGACGCCATATTGATCTGAAAGTCAATAAATAAATATATAATTCTATACTTTTTTACACCTATACTTCAACTGTAGAAAAGGATTTTTAATTCTATGCAGGCAGTAAAAAATGGCACATTTCCAAAAATTACAGTATTTTATCGATAAAACAGATAGGTTAGGATCCCCTTAAGGCAAATGATTTTTGAATTCTTTTGGATTTCTGGATAAAAAAAAAATGACGGGAGAGCAAAGAGGAGGCGAGGGAAAGGGGTGATGCAGTCGTGAAGGGGACGCGAGAGATCGTAGCTGCACAAGCTTATCCTAATTGCCAGTAATAAAAGCTTTTTATCGGGCAGAGTTATTCTTTCGTTCGCTTCGGTGGCCACTATTATCTCTTGGCTTGCCGCCGGCGAAAAAATAATATCTAACCAGTTTGCGGGGACAGACGGACTTTGCGGATGGCGTCTATTGGCCTCGCGAGGGGCGAATTTGCTCGCGTGAAATTATGTCCCGGCCGCGTGTTCTTGCGGAGATTCTTCGAAAAAAAGACCGCCGCCCAGGATTTTATGCGTGGATAAAATTGCTAACTTCCCTGCGTCGATCTGTTCTATTTATCAACAAGCTGGCTCGAAGCCAGCGCTGAAAACTGTATAAAAAGATGATATTTATTATTTTCCATCGCCGAGAATAATAATATTATTATCGGAAATAATAATGTTGACATATTTTATTTTTTTAGTCACGCACTGTCTAATGCAACGATGTATTAAGAAAAAAATTATGATATGCTATGAAAAAATTATTGTATGTTTACTCTGTAGGTACAGTGTTTATTCCTTGGAAAAGATAGGAATTCGACATGGAATTTTATTGAAACTCGAATTTTTTTAAAAATTGTTATTTTGATAATTTTGCTCTTATAAACAATCAACAAAACAAGTGAATTATGCATTTAAAATATATTATGTATTTATATTTATATAAATTATAATATATTTTAAATGCATAATTCATTTGTATAATATTTATAATTATAAATATAATTATAAATATCTATTTATCTTCATTTATATATTTAATGTCTCAATAAAATATACGAGTAGAATATGCAGTATTTTTTATTGTAATTTTTAGTGATAAACAAATTAAAATGTTTATCTTATGAAAATTATTATTTCAGGTTTTTTAATACATTTTGCAAATCTAGCACATGAAACTTAAGTGGCTTTGTGTTTTTACTTCATATGAGTGAAAAGCATTAGCATTATAGTGAAAATGAATACAATGAGAAAAATTTATTGTAGAAAATTGCACTAAAAAATATTTTAAAATATTTTCTTTCTCAATGAATCTTAAACAATAATATTTAGAAGATCAGGGAATTTTCAGGGAATTTTTTTACATGAATTAAATGTGTAGACACTCTATTATTAAATGTATTGTTTCGTTCTTTTCGTGATGCTAATTGGCTATTGTATTTATGCGCTATGATTTGTTTCATTCGTGTTATTTGAAGTTGTCAAATCATGCGAATTTTGATAATTTGTGAAAAAATGAAGCTAAAGAAGGAATTAAATAAAATGTTTTGTGTGTGTGTTTGTCTAGTATATATATAAAATTAGTAAATTTTAGAACAGAATTCGTTGCACTCGAGATAGCGAACGTGTTATTGCAGAGTTATCGAGATTTATTCGTTAATTCGAATTGCTCCCAAAGTGCTGCCAAAAGAGGCACTAGGGAGGGAGGGACAGAAGTGGGTCGACAAGATATAATTGTTGGCGCTATCGAGTATTTTTCGCGCCCGTTTTAGGGTAAACAGATGGGGAGGGTCGGGTCCAAGCTAGTTTCAACCGATTCGTCGCACAATGGACCTTTCGCTGGCTTATTTATTATGGCCATTTCGCTTTTAATAAGCTGGAACCGGCCGCCTTTGGCGGTCGCGTAGGAGGATCCCCGACGCTCGTTAAAGTCGCGGTTTCACGCTGACCAACTTTTATTAGATTCAACGGCGTGTCCGCCGGCTGTGTGTTGTTAAAGCCCGCTAAGTTATGCCAGCCTGTTAACCCGGTGTCGGCCGTAACAACCGGCTATTTTCCCGGACACTTTTCTGCCCTTTAATGGAAAGTTCACTCATCATCTACCATAAGACAAAGGGTGTCACATCATAGGGAATAAAATCCGACAGAATATTCCGCACTCTTGTATAATTCATGTCTAAAGTAATATCCAGTTCCATCATGAAGTTCTAAAAATGTAGTATTAATTTATTTTTTAATTATTTTTATTTTTTATTATTATTTTTTTATCTTTATTATTATTATTTTATTATTATTATTATTATTATTATTATTATTATTATTATTATTATTATTATTATTTTATCTTTATTATTATTTTAATATTAACTTATATTTTAATTATTATTTAATTATTATGATACGTCATAAATTAAATTTTTTAGAAATTATCTCATAAAGATTGTGATTTTTTACAATTGTTAGTTAAATGAAATAAATGTTATTTAAATAAATTTTAATTATAAGTCGCTACAGGAAGACGTTTGTATAAAGCGTGAGATGATTATTTTTAAGTTTTTCTTAATGAGTATTTTAGAAACGCTTTTGCTGCAGGAACATATCGCGACGATATGAAGGTACGAATATCCGTGAATTGAACATTTTACAGAGAGCAAAAAATACCGGACCATAATTCGCGCGATATACCCGTAGTGAACATTCAGATAAGTTAATTACCTTTACAAACATAAATAACGACAATTGCATCCGATAAACGAATCGCACGCGACCCTCCGCGCGTTTTTCTCCCTTCGTCTCCCGGTTTCTTGCGACACTTTTATACGATCACGATATTTTTGCGCGATGTTTTATCTCGCATTTCCTCCATGAACAAGTATCAGAATACGCACGAGTGTTTCAGTCATCTTTAATCATTGCGATAAAAGCGCGGGCGTCCAATTACGATGGAAACATTCGATTAAATCGTAATATCTGCAAATTTATTTATTTCAGCCATTTAACTTCGTAAACGTGGGGGGTGTAATGAGATGGTTAATGCAAAGCACGTGAACGCACTGGAAATCATTTTCAATCGCATCACGAAATTTTCTACTTGTTGTCTATCACTCATCGTCTATCTGGACGACGCACATGATCATTTTATAAATTCCCTTCCCGTCTTTGACAGCGTCGCACGACCTTCTTCGTTCGGGTGGCGATTTTTCTTTTTTTTCCCCTTTTTTCTTGTCTCGATCCCGGGGGCGAAAGTCGCAGGTTCTCGCAAGCTGTGCAGGATGGCCGATCTCGCGAAGCTGTAAGCCGTCTTTTATTAGTTTGACCAACAGCGGCCCCCTTTCCTTCCTCCTCTTTCGTCGAGTCCCGATCGCTTCTCTTTCAGAAAAACGCCAGCGGGCGGAAAAAAATGACCGACTCGATTTTTTCTGAATATGTACTCGTCGTGTATCTAACAAAAGAAATGCCATGAATATCGTCGAGACTGTAAAGTAACCGATAAGAGTAACGTGCTTTCGCGGCCGTTTTATTAACGTTAAACGAGAGGGAGAAATAAATTTTGCGAGCCTGATCTTTAAAAAAAAAAAAAAAATAAGAAATTCTGGAATTATAAATTGGTCTCTCTTATAATATCGTGTGTCGTATCATGTTATGTGGACCTTCTGTACGACCCAGAGAGTAATTTCCAAAAGCGCTCTGTGATACCTCGCAGGTCGATATGTGCGCATCGAGTTGAGCGTGCGTCTCTAATAGAGCGGTTAGATACCTTTAATGGAAGTCACGACGGAGTTAATTGAAGTGTGCTGGCAATTAACTCGCTTCTAGACCGATTATTCATGCCTCGGTACCGATTTCGTATGATAATTCGTTTGCTGCATTGGCTACGTTAATTACTAAACGGAGTTGCGTGTAACCGCTTTCGAAACTTCCGTTGCGAGATGGAGAGGACAGAGCAATGGTCGAGGTTCATTAACGAAGCCTCGTCGGGCCAAGTAACGTTGCAGCATAATGTTCATCGGTTCATCGGTTTCCTGTAAGAATGCGAGTATCGTAGACGAAATATTTGCGGCCGCAATAATTGAGGCCGATCGGTTAACGCTCGTGCTATTGTATCGTGTTGTCACGTTTCGCAGTTTCATGTTTTCTTTCAATTCCTATAGAAAGAATCTGGAATTTTCAGGGATTTTTTTATCTGAGATAAAAAAAACTTAATATAATTCGACTGGCAATTTATTGGTTAATAATGTGTCGCAACGTTTCGACCATGAGTTTTGGTCCTTATCAAGTGAAAGTATCTTAGTAAACTTGCATTATGAGATCACTGTGTCAGAAAGATTTTTTCCCCGTCATGTCAACCTCTCGATCACACATGCAGAGAAAGACATATCTGAGATAATTAGATAAAAATAGAATTTTATTGACGTCCAAGAAATTTGTAAAAATATTCTTCCTTTGGTAATTTTGCTCTTATATTAATCAACCAGCCAAGTGAATTATATATGTTTAAAATATATTAATAAATATATAATAAATATATAACAATAAATATATATAATAAATATATATAATATATATATATATATATATATATATAATTAATAAATATATATTTATCTCTGTTTAGATATTTAATGTCTTAATAGAATATAAAATATGCAGTTTATATTTTTCCGTAATTCTTAGTGATAGAAATGTTATACAGATTAAAAATATTTATTTTAAAAAAGCTATTCAATTTTTTCCAATTTAGTTCTTTATTTTTCCTGCGTATGAATGAAAAACGTTAAAAAACGCGTACATGGATAAAACTTTTAAAAAGTTGCACTCGAAAAATCTTTTAAAAAAATTCTCATTATCAGTTGTTTTGAGCAAAACGACTTGGAAGGTCAAGGAATTTTCAACCAGAATTTTTTTATAAAGTTTAAGCAGACATTCTGTTTTCTCTAGACGATTCGGACAGTATTATACGAATCTCTTTTCAATTTGTCCCTCCGAGAGGAACCGACGGTCACGCTTGTCCGAGCGTCGCAGTCCCCATCCGAAGTCCATTCACGCGCGAATGTCCACCAGCGATCACTTAGCAAGCGCGAAAATTACCTATCTAAGTCATAGAGAAGAGGAAGGAAGATAAAGTGATCATTCGCGTTCGCGAACGTCGATTTTGTGACAGAAATACGGTCCTGCGACCGCCGATTCGCAATATTTTTCACTGATAACCGATCGACCGTCGCGTTTTCGTTTGATATACGACCGGACCCTACTTTTCTCATCGTGTGCGCACGTCTTCTGGTAAAGGGTATACCCATGAGTATAGGGGAGAAAAAGAGAGAAAGAAGATATATACATATAATAATAAAAAAAAAAAAAAAAAAAAAAAAAAAAAAAAAAAAAATATAACTATCATGACTTGATCGTTCAAATCAAGTCAAAAAAAAAAAACAACTTATAGCTAATTCAAGAAAAAAAAAAAATTATAAGTACTTTGCGAGTAGAGGAAAAATCTAATACAAAAAAAAATATCTAGTAACCATTCATTTTCGATTATCTACTCATATAGTACAAAATAATGAAAGGAATCAATGTAAAGAAAACATACAGTTGTTTTTAAGAAAAAATATGGAATTGTTAATTGCAAATTACATATTTTTTCTTAGAAACAACTATGTGTTTTCTTTACACCAATTGATTCCTCTCATTAATTTGTACATAAAAGTATGCAGGTAAGATAATCGAAAAATGAATGGTTTACTAGATATTTTATGGTTTATGTAAAATTAAGAAATTATTTCAACCCTCATAACTCGCAAAGTACTTAATAAAAATGAACATTATTATAGTGTTTTGGAAAGCTCTTGAATTAAGCTATAAGAATATGCAATCAAATGTAGGGGGTGTCATTTAAAAAAGTCAATGTGACCTTGACCTGACCTTGACGACGCCATCCAAGGTCAAACTGATAGAATCAGTATATAGATCTTCTTAAACCCTACAACTTTTGTTGGAAACACTTTTCTGTAAAACGTATATTTTCCGAGATATTTAGGGGTTTCTACACTTTTGGTAGACCCTGTATATATAAAGAGCGAGAATGCGTGGGAGAGAGACGAGAGAACGTCATGAAAGATAGTATAAAACGAAAGAACCCCATAGCCGACAATCTCAACGTTTTCCTCTCGCTTCGAAATATCGTCTCTATACACTTAGCTAGGTATCTGAGAATCTATAGCCTCGTAATTGATCGTAAAGAGCGCCAAACTGCTCGCGCAACGAGCGTCACACGATAGAGAGCGGAAGAGGAAACGATGAAGAGGGAGAGAGAGAGAGAAAACGGGAGCTCGAATCAGGGAAAAAGGAGTAAAGAATGATTATGGTGAGGTGGGAACGAGAGAAAGGTACAAGGACACAGAAAAAGAGAAAGAGAGAGCCAGCTCGCTCGTTTCACAATTTTCGCGAAGTGACTCTCCGCGGGACCGGAGTACGTTTTGCGCGCGAAGAAAAAAGCGCGTTTCCCTCGGTGTACATCGCGTTTCTCTTTCTATTTCTTTTTCGCTTCTAGTTTCGCGGCGAAACTCGGATAACGCGAAATTGCCGACTTCGTCTGTTATTTAGAAGGTATTCGGAAAAACGCGACGAGCGCGATAAGAAATTCCCTCTCTCTTTCTTTCAAGTTTAAAGTTTTACTGCGCTTTATTCTGTGTTTGCAGTGTTCCACTGTTAAATGTTAATACGCGAATGTAATTATAAAAAGTAGAAATTTTTGAGGCAAAAAAACAGCTATGTATCTCTTCATCATTGCTGTAAATTGAGCGATATAATTAATCGATGATATATGTAATTATTGCATATATATATTATTCTTGAATATCAATAACAATTTCAACAGCGATAATAATATAAAGAATATAAAGATGTTTTTTATCAGTATTAATAATTAATATCGTGTAAAAGTGTTTTTTCTCGATATTAATTAATTATATTAATATTATATTTATATTAATATTACATTAATATTACATTATATTTATATTAATATTACATTATATTAATATTACATTATATTTATATTAATATTATGTTAATATTATATTACATTAATATTATATTAATGTTATATTAATATTATATTAACATATTTTCTAGTTTCCTGTTTCAAGGATCAAGTAATTTTTTGTCGATTATACTACAAATATATTCATTACTTTATGCCATCTCCAATTAACTGACTCGTCCACCGACGTTTAGTTTCCTCGCAAATACTTTGAAAAAAATTGGGTCGAAGTGGATCTCTTCGTATAGAATATTAGCTCAACGTTGATGTTTCAGTAATAGTTTTTACATCCGCGCAATTAATCGATTACCAGCGCTGGTACTTGCATCGAGTGAGCTGGATCGTTAGGCAAGCCAAACATTTTTCTTTCGTCGCGAAACCCGGAGACACTTCGCAGACACGATTTAAAGAACGACATCGATCAGGAAAAGAATCATTTCCTGAGAGACGAGAGTCGCTTCGATTCCCCATCATATTTTAATTTCTCTCTTTGCGTGAAATAATTTTATATCGAAATAATCACTCACACATGATAAAATTCGCTCTTATTTGAATTCCATCGATGATATAATTGCGTGAATTTTCTTATACAGAACAATCGAAGATAGACGCATTTCTGGTGTTAAAAAGCTGGAAGCTATTTCTCGACTAAATTAAATTCAATCGAATGGTTCTTGTAATTTTTAAAAATTATAAAATCCTTTTTTTTTTAATCAGTCAATCGAGCGACTTTTCTTTCCTCTCTAACTTGACGTTATATACACGGACGTCGTTATATAACGAACACACGCGTGCAGAGACGGTATTACGGAGCGAAGAAATTCGCGAGAGGGCATACACATTTCGCGAGAGCCACTTACATAATAATTACGTAAAGAGTGCGAAGTCGTACGCACTCGATTCTGCGAGAAACAGACGGAACTGCCGGTAGAAACATGCCAGACCAATATCCGCGCTCTGCCTCCTAAGTCATGCGTTTAAATTACCTTATTATGAGGCAGGGCTGTCATAATTATGAGCGCGCGCGGCACACGAAGCCGAGAGAGAGAGAGAGAGAGGGGGGGGGGACAGAGAGAGCAGGGGTTGCTGCCACTAATCAAGGAGGGTGAAGAGGGGAGGGAGGGGGTCGCGAGGGGGCGGTTGGCGGGCCAGACCGGCGGATCGTGGGTGGAGTGATAGAGTAATTAACATCCAGTCAACTCCAGACCGTGCCAATAATTTCCTACCTTCCTCCACCTGACTGACTCGGCGCGTTTCGCTCTGGCGGCGCGAACGGCGGGGAAATATTCCGCATTCCTGGCATAAAACTGCTTTCCCCGGGGAAAGTATTCTCCTGCGCCGACGTTATCTCGAGAGGGGGCTCGTCGACAAAAAGGCGACAAAGGAAAAGGGAAAGGAAAAAAAAAAGGGACGCTTATTGCGCGCAGTCGGGGAGGTCGTCGAGCGAACGCGCGGCTGTAATAATTGCGTATTAACTTCTGGAGAGTGCTGCAATTTGCCGAAACGCCACGTGTATCTTTTAATGGCAAGGTTATGGGGCCCCCTCGTTGCATCGTGAAATCGAAATCCAGCTGGCAAAATCATTTTTTTATTGATAACGCGCGTTGCGAGAGTTATTTCTACTCTCAGAAAAAAAAGACAAGTGTCAAATCAAAACTTATATACTTAAACTAGCGCGTTTCATTGTTTCGTATACACGCAACAATTTATAATCTTCTTAGAAAAATTTAATAATTTTAAATTTTGACAATATTATAGTCTTATTTTAATATTGTAATTGTCACCTCAAGAATATATAATTATTTAATTCTACTTTAAGAAAATTATAATCTTTGATTTAAAAATGGTATTTTCTATCTGACATTGTTTCTTTTCCATTCAAGAAAATTAAATCTTAAATCATAAGAATATATTTTTCTTGATTGAACTATATAAAATGGCTTCATTCGAGTAAGCAATTATTCGAGCAATTATATTTTTTTAATTAACGCGATATAATCTCCTTTCAAGATTTCCATGTTAAAACTAAATATATTTTCAAAACAAGAATGTCCTTTTTTTCTGTATAGTATTCTTCTGTTAAAAAGATATATATATTTTTCTATGGGTTATACGAATGTATAATATTTATTTTATTTTTGTGAATTTTTTATTACAAATGATACTTATATATTATGTATTTATTTAGTTCTTTTTTTTCAAGTTTCTTGATGTGTTGCGAATTTTTTTCTACAAGAATTTTTTCAAAGATAAATTTTTTAAAACTTGAAAAAAAAGGAATATCAAATATTAGAGACTAAATTAAAAAATAGTATAATATTTGGACGGTGCAAATAATATTTAAATAATATTTAATTATCTTCTAATTTTATCTGTAATATTTGATATATCTTTTTTTTCAAGCTTTAAAAAATTTATCTTTGAAAAGATTCTTGTCAGAAAAATTTCACAACACATCAAGAAACTTGAAGAAAATGAAATAAAATTATAATTAAATTTACCAATATAAATTATATATATTATATATATATATATATATATATATATATTTTTTAGAATTATATATATATATATATATATATATATATATATATATGAAATTATATAATATTTTTTTACGCGTTGACGATATTATTCCTTAAACGTTGCGGAGCATCGCGCGTTCGTGCAGAAAAATACATATACTTCCGCCATAAAGAAGATATCCACCCTTCTTTCTCTGCTAAAGTGACAAGAAATGTACAGGATTTACGGCCATATGGTAAAGTAACGCCTACATTCCCACGATGAAAATTCTCACCGGAAATAGGTCTTTATGTCTCACAAATCTCTCGCATTCGCGCAAACGGATGCACTTACGTGGTTATATGGATAAAGCACGCTACTCTGTAAGCGAGCCATATTTATACCGTTAATACGGCGCGCGCATTT
The DNA here is from genome assembly GCF_003227725.1 of Camponotus floridanus. Classification (NCBI taxonomy): domain Eukaryota; kingdom Metazoa; phylum Arthropoda; class Insecta; order Hymenoptera; family Formicidae; genus Camponotus; species Camponotus floridanus. Next base: position 307,418 of record NW_020229503.1, read on the forward strand.
GTGCAATTATATTTTAAATGCGTACAGAATATGTACTTATTCTACATTTGCATTAATGTTAACATTAACGTCGCATAGTACACAATCCCATTATGCTTTATATTAAATACATACAGTTATATCTACACACGAAATAAATTCATTTTCCATTTCGTTGGAATCTGTGAAAACGCGTTACATCTTCGAATATGTAAAAAATATCATAAGAATATCAATGTTAATTTTATGCATTTGCTAAGAGTAGAAAAGAGTTTCATTAATTGAAATTCAAGTTTTTTATTAAAAAATATTAAACATTAAAAAAACAGAAAGAGCACGAAAAAAATATTTGTGTTGTTGTTTTAAGTAAGTACATTTTCTTGAATTATTTATTAATTATTATTTTATTATTATTAATTATTAATTATTATTTATTATTTTATTAATTTCTAAATTGAAAGAAAGAATTACTTCCAAGAATAAAATATTCTTTTGTTGCAAAGAAATGTTATCTTCAAAACAAATAATTTGTCAATGAAGAGAATATTATATTGGAATAAAAACAATTACTTGTCAGAAAATTATTTTATTAAAGCTAATAAATGTAATTACAGTTGTTAACAAGTGAAAATTTTTTTAGAATTTATGATACAAAGACTAGAAATAATTCATTAATTTTTATTTCAAGAGATAATTCTTCTAAAAAATGTTTATTATTAACAAGAAAGTTGTTTTAGATCAATTAAATGTCTGCTGAGGACTATTGGGGAATTTTATTTTTCTGAAACAAAGACATTTTACTTGAAATAAGTAAATTTTTTTTCGTGTAAAAAAAGTGTCTGTAATTTAACATTGTATTTATAATTAGGGATAGAAGGTTCAAAATCAAATTTTATCATTATTCAACTGACAAATTTAATATATTAATTTAATATATTAATTTAATATATTAATATATCCACCTTTCAAAATAAATTTTTTTTCTTTATCTTGAGTAAAGTTACATACGCATCTCTTTATCGATGGAATTTTTATGACAGAATTTATCTGCTAATTCTAGAATAACACTTTTTCCTCAATAAATAGTATACATTTTCTTATTTTTTTCTTTGATCGCGTCGTTATAAAGTTTCGCGATAAATGTACCTACGCTCCTGTAATTCACATAGCGTGTTCCTCGGTTTCGCGTGGACGGCAACAGATACCACTTGGCGAGGCGCGCGAGAACGGTTGGAGACGCATAGGTATGTCCGTACGCGAGTTTATGAGGGCATAACTTAGGACCAAGTATGCGACGGAGGACGCGGAAATTCCAAAGTTCTCGGGATCTCTGCCGCCTCCGCTTCTCTTCCTGTTCCTAGCCTCGGCGAGCGCGACTGGCGAACGTGTTGCTCACGCAGCCACGTGTCTACGGATGACAACAAAAGCCAATTATTCAGCCGCAATGTCGCGATGCACGGATAATTTACTCTAGAATTAAAATTAAACAACGCGACAAATAATTGACCAAGTTGGAAAGTGTTAATACAATGTGGTGGAAAAACAAATTTAAACGACGTTGAAAAATTATTGTTGCTTCTGTCTCGCGAAATTTTGATAAATATATCTTTAAATCTAAAATTAAAATTCTGTTATATTATAATTTATCTGATGTACGTATATACAGGGTGTTTCTTAATAAGTACGAAAAATTTTAGGAAATACTCTTTGTCGAAAATTAAGAGGGTTTTTCATATAAACATACATATATTCTTACATCCCTCCATGTGAAGTTACACTCCTCCAAAAATAGGAGTAAAAATTAGGTTTTTATTTTTTTCTCAAATTTGGAACAAATTAAAGAAATGAAATTAAGTCGATATTTTTACTAGTAAAAAAGTTATTTATTAATATTTTCTTCAGCCTCCCATTGTTATAAGGGAATGGAACTAGCAACTCCTATTCAATTTTTTATTAGAACATTTTAATGGGCCGGAATATGATCATCTAAAAATATGCATTAAAAAGTTTGATTTATTTATTTAGAAACTTTTCTATTTTTTTTATTTTTTTTCTAATCAGTAGTTTTCAAGAAAAAAAATAAAATACGTTATGCACAGCACGATGCTAAATAGCATAAGTATAGAATTACGAGAAGTTAAATTTTAAAATAAAAATAAAATTAGAGTAAATATTGAGAAAATTGGAACAAAAACAAAATTATAATAAAAACCTAAAAACCTAAAAAATAAAAACCTAATTTTTACTCCCATTTTTAGAAACACTACATACATATTGAAAGAAATATTAATGACAATGTTTTTCAAAATGAATAGAAAGCTTGTTGGGATATCTAAGGGATGATATCAATGATACGCAATATCGTTACAACGGGGCTGAAAAGAACGGGATCTAGGCGACTACTAGGAGGCTATAGATAAGTCTCCCGGTCGCTTTCGAGAATCAACATCATGGCAATGCGGGGAGCGAAGGATAAAATGGATAAGGGTAGATGGCAAAAGGGAGCAAGGACCGATCTCATTCACGACACATGAGATCCAGTTCTAGTCCTCGCGGTTCGCCCTTTCTGGCGACAAACAAAAGCTAATGCACTTCTGCCGGATAACTACTAACACTCCTTGGAGTCCCTCTTTCTTCTCGTCCCTCTTTCTTCTCGGTGTCCTCCTGCTTTTCTACTCCCATTATGTCGCCCTTCCTTTTATTCCTTGCGCGCCTATATCCTTCTTTCTTTCTCTTCATCCCGACCGACAGTTAACTGGAGCAGTAACAGAATCAGATGCCTTTTCTGTTCGCATCTTCAAAAATATCGCAGGTTTACTTTGAACAAATTTTTCCTTTATCTGATTTTACCTCGTAGGTTACGATTGCATAGTTGATGGACATAAGCTCAATAAATCGTAAAAAAATTAGTTTTGCAAACGACACACATGATCAAGTCAATTTTGCAGGTTTAGAAATTTGTAATAATTTGAGATATTAAATATCCGAAGATCAAAAGGCGTACCTTGCGAACGATAATAATTTATTAAGAATACGAAGAAAATATAAAGAAATGAAAAATGGATGAAAGAATTGATTATTCATCTCTAATTGGGACTTAGCGGCGCAATAATTTAGGTAGCTCGCGAGATATCGGCCGCAGAAACAAGCAGCGAGAGTTGAATAATGCATTATGGATAACGAATAATGGAACAAAAAGGTGGACCGTTAAGAGAAAGGATAAGGGGTTGAGGACGTGCCGTGGAATTCTAGAGATTTCGCGAGAACGGAGATGAACCCGCTTAATGTTTTGCATTTCCACGACTGCGGAACCAATATTCCGTTATTTTAACGATTTCTGTCGCGAATCACTCGTTCTGTCAATAAAACGCAACGTAAAATATGAATATTTACTTGTTAGAAAAATCTACAAATATTATTTGATATATAATATTTAATAAAATAAATTTAAAAGATTAAGTTAGATTAAATTAGATTTAATAATAACTTATATCTATTATATTTATTTAGTAATAAATTATACTAATAAGTTAATTATAAATTTAGCAATAAATTTTAAAACTCGTTAATTGAGCTAAATTTTTGTGGCCATTAAAGGAGCGAAGAAACAGAGACATTTAAAGACGTTTTGGACTATTTTCAAAATATTGGGAATTTAATGAAAATTGTACAGAATGTCTTTACATATTACAATTTTTAAATCGATTCACTAAAGCATTCACAAGTTATAATATAAAGATTTTAATTTGCATCGAATTAATGTGTTCTTATGGAAAACGTATAACCACGTCGATTGAAATGACAAAAAGATATGGAAATAATATGCAGAATTTGTTTAAAATTTGCAAAAGTTTAGATACAGACGAAATATTTGGCCAAATAATATTATACAAATACTAACTGGTTAAAAAGATATTAAATATAATTCAATAAAGTTACCCATGTATCTGCCACAAGGCGAAATTCTCTGCCAAAAGTTAATCATTCCGATTAACAAAATTCGGAATATTTCAGTAAAAACGCAATAAATATTTAAAAATATCTCTCTGCAATGTAGCTAAGATCAAGTTGTAATTCCACACAATTTCTTACTCAAAATACACCAAAAGTGGATATTCGTCAATATTGATTTTTATTTACTTTTTGCTGGGATTGTACATACAAAACATCCTTAACTGACCATAATCAGTGAAATATAAGATAAAATAAAAAAAAAATTGACTCGTGATCTCATTAATTAACCCGAAGCATAAATCCTCTTGGTTGCATCAGTTGCAAGTTAGGCGCATTAAAAGTCGTTACGTAATAGATTGTGCATTGCGTGTCGTATAAGATTGCTGGAATGGCGTTCGGGCCTGCATACTCTCTAAAAGTGAATCAGTGAGTATTATCACTGAAAAACAGTAAATAGTCACTGATTACAGCAGTTATAAATACAGCACTGTAAATCAGTGATATTTTATTGAAAGAATCAGTTAATAATTTTGACTGTTTCAATCAGTAATATTTCCCAATATCAGTAATACTTCTTTCTATTGTCAGTAATATTAAACTATAATTCATCTCTTCATAATTTTCATTAAGTCGTCAGACATTTATTTGTCCGACTTATATATGATCGATTTAATACCTGAAGCCTCTCTATTGAGATTGTATCAGAAATTAAATCGAAGTAATACTTTTAATTTTATCTGTCGCTCTTTCCAAACTTTATATAATTCTTATGACTAAAACTAAATACGAAAGAGATAGAGATTGTAGCGGTAAACGAACGAACTAGCGATTACTAGTTTTACAGTGAAATTTACTGGTTTTATAGTAAATTTTATTTCAAGAATGTTTTGTATCTATTTTCAAAATATTGAGAATTTAATGAAAATTGTACAGAATGTCCTTACATATGTTTAGAATCTTCAGTACAATTTTTAAATCGATTCACTGAAGCGTTCACAAGTTATGGATTTCAATTTGCACCGAATTAATATGTGTTCTTATGAGAAACGTATAACCACGTCGATTGAAATGACAAAAACACATGGAAATAATATTCAGAATTTGTTTAAAATTTGCAAAAGTTTAGATACAGACGAAATATTTGGTCAAATAATATTATACAAATACTAACTGGTTAAAAAGATATTAAATATAATTCAATAAAGTTAGCCATGTATCTGCCACAAGGCGAAATTCTCTGCCAAAAGTTAATCATTCCGATTAACAAAATTCGGAATATTTCAGTAAAAACGCAATAAATATTAAAAAATACATCTCTGCAATGTAGCTAAGATCAAGTTGTAATTCCACACAATTTCTCATACTCAAAATACACCAAAAGTGGATATTCGTCAATATTGATTTTTATCTTCTTTTTGCTGGAATTGTACATACAAAACATCCTTAAAACGTCAAACTGTTCGGTTACAAGCGTGATTTTCTTCCGATTACAATCTCGTGCCATAGGAAGCTATAAAAATCCATTGGAAAGGGAAAACCGAGGAACGTGTAACGCATGCAAAGAATAAAGTGCGTGTTTACAAAGCAATGCGAGCGTACGTTTTATAATGTCACTGCCAGACGATCACGCGCGAACTTTGCTCGCGATGCTATTTTTATCGTTTTGTGTTTCGGTAACAGCAGAAAATTTTCTGCAATTATGGAAACCCGTACCGGTGGTGTGGCACATACTTTCTCGCGGAGATAAAATCCGCGCGCGCCCTGTTCATAAAACATATTTAAACGGCGTGCTCCGAATTTGCGCGCCACGTCGGAGAAAATAAATTTATGATCCGCCTGAATGGAAATATATGCCGTATTTAAATTGATCGCGCGATATTTCATCGCCCGATATTTTACGGTCGAGCGGGATGTACACGTGTAAACAGATCGCGGAATTAGTCTCGCTGCGGCTTACGAGTACATCATTTCGGCAGCAACTATTTATCGATCGGCAGAGCGGCCGTAATATTAACGCGTAATAATATCGACAAATATTATTCCATCGTGAAGTGATATACGAGAGTGGTTTGAAAAGTCCGTGCAAAGTCAGAGAGATAGCATCACTGATGTGTATCGAGGTTATTTTCAATTAGTAGCATGTCTTGGAAGAACACACACCAAGTTTCCAGCCAGATCGATCTATTTCTCCGTGTTTGGCGTTCGATTGAATCGAGAAAGTCGAGTGATTTTCAAAAAATAGATGAAAGAGAATTTAAGCCTAAAAGGAGACTACGTTGAGAAATAAAAAAGGTTTATCCCGAAAAATTAAGTAGTTTTCATTTTTGCACAGACTTTTCAAACCACTCTCGTATAATAGATTCACGACGAGATGGAAATCCATCTAAGCATGAAATGCTCGATTGTCGGGAATGCATTCGGGAGATTAATTGATTTTTAAATCGACTAATCAAGCGACGCGGTAGCCAAGTACATAAAAAACAAGTCCAAGCATTGAGTTCCAAGCATTGAGTTGAGAGTCACTGCTCTCGACGCGGCGCTACCAAGTACCTTATCCGGAATTTCGCGTCATTTCGCGTCAAGTAAAGTTTCGGTTTAAGATATTTAATAAACTAAAGCCGTAATCAAAAATCTAACGACACTTTTATTATAAAATGTGAATATATGCTTTCGATTGCGACCTGTTTGAACAAAATCGGTGCAGTCAATCCCGAGAAATGATGATCAAATATCAGAATTGACATTTTTCGTTTTCCTTCTTCTTTTTCTTCTTCATTTCCAGTGTCTCACGTACATATGCTCGCACGCACACACGCAAAGCGAATTTGTCCCTCAAGCGGCGTTCACATCGCTGCGTATACGATTATTGCGTCGATATGTACAATGCTTTAAGTGACAAAATCATATGTGTGCATGTGCGCACATACGTGTGATTAAAGTGCGGAATAGTGTAATATGTATGTGTACGTACGTATGAAAGATAAATTTATTAAAGTATAGTGCGGAATAGCGTAACAAGGAATAGAAGTGACACGTTAAGGTTACTTGTTTAAAAAGACAGAAGAGAAGTGACATATTATTAATAAAAGTTATTATCAAGCGACGCAGTAGCGTCGCGACGCCGAATGCATTGATTAATAAAAAAAAACCCAAATTTGTGACACTTAACGATCGCCAAATGGACTGTGATTCATCAATCAAAAGGTAAATATTGTAAAAATTTTTCTCTTTCTATTTAGATTAGATATAATATATTTTGACATATTTTGTGGAATATATTTGTATAATTTACGTGGAATATATTTGTATAATTTATAATTATGTGTGTGTGTGTGTGTGTGTGTGTGTGTGTGTGTGTGTGTGTGTGTAGAAATTTACATATTTGACTGCGTAATCATAATTATTACATAGATATAGTTACATAGACATTTGTTACATTTGCCTGCGCAGACACAAATATAAATACGCAGAAATAGTCCTTACATGTATAATGATAATTATATGTATCAACCAAGTTGGAGGATAAAAGTTTTTGAAAAATTACTGAGGACGCTTATAGTTATTTCAATGTTGAAATGCTATTGTTTCTTTATTTTTAGCTAAAAATCAAATTGCTGTATTAATATTCACCTGATGCTGAGCTCGATGCAGTTATTTTTTAAACAAACTCTGATGAAAAGACATCATTGCTATAGCATTTCTAACATTCAAGCAGTCTCGTGTGACAAGCATCTTCAATAACATCCCAAAAAAATTATCTTCAAAAGTTGACTTGGTTGAGTATACATACCATTGTACTGTTTTTGTTTAAAATATAATTTTTCTAATACAATTTGTAGTGTCATTTATTTTTAAAAAGTTTAGTTATTTTGAGAAAGACCATGTATGTATGCATATATAAGTTTCATTTTATTATTGACCTGCAATAATTATTTTTGTTTATATTTTCTGGATGTAATAGAATTTTATCTAAAATAATTATTTTGTTTACATAGGCAAATAGGAATGTTTTTCTGGCTTTTATAATTGGTATCATTGTTGGTTTCATTCTTAGCTATTTTTTTGTAACTCTTGAAGCTGATCCAATCTCAAATGGGATTAATACTGAAAGTCTTAAGACTGTAAGTCACAATATTATTAATACTTGCAAAGCCCTGACAGAAGGTAAAATCAATAATTTTATAGAAGATCTTATTAAAATCTATATTTCAATTTATTGCTTATATTTTAATCAGGTGTTTTGTTTCCAGTGAATACTACGCTAAATGAAATTAAAGCACGTACTGCAGTTGATAAGAAAATTATGGAACACTTTGTAGAACAGCTTTTTAAGGAAGATTCTGCGAATATAACGAATAACAAACCTTCTATTACAGCAAAATCTTTCAATTTTGATCCACATTCGTTGGATCAAGTGTCTCAACTTCAAGTATCTCTACATGTATTATCATCATTAGCACTTATTCATGATAAAAATAGTTCTTTGAAAAACGAAATAAATGAAATACTGGATATTGTGAACGGTACAAATGCATTTCATGAAAACTTGATATTATTTAATAATACACAAAACGAGTACAATTCTCTGGCCTTGAAGTAAGTAGTAATAAAATAATGAAATTCACAAGAGTTCTCTCATTTCTAAATTATAAATTCTTGTACATTTAAATCTACAAAAATAGTGATATACAAAAATTGCGCCAACTAAGAATAAAAATTTGTACAAGATAAATAGTAAAAAAAATTTTAATTAAAAAAACTTGGCGCTGCCAATTTTATTAATATATTGTTCAACTTAAAAGTCTAAATTTTCAAATCCAGAAGATCTTAAGAGAATTAATAATAAATGTCCAGCAATTATATTTGCTGTTAAACATATATTTAATTGGAATATATGTCAATTTTATTGGCAGCGCCAAGTTTTTTTAATTAAAATTTTTTTTACTATTTATCTTGTACAAATTTTTATTCTTAGTTGGCGCAATTTTTGTATATCACTATTTTTGTAGACAATATGACAGTTGGATACAATTAGTGCATGAACTTGGCGCCCTTTTTTTACCTTTTTTTAAAAAGGTAAGTTTTTGGGGATTATATCACTTCTTTTTTTAAATTTGCTAAAAGATATTATATTAAAAAAAGTATGTATATACATATATATATATAGGTGTATTCTTTTAATATATAAGCAAATTATATAAAAATATATATAGAATAAGTATATATAATATACATTATATATATATAATATATATTATATATATATATATATATGTACATATATATTTTATATATATATATATATAATTAATATATTATATTTATATTTATATTAGCTTATAAAATAACAAAGATTTGGAAAGAAAAAACATTAAAAAATTATTAATGTAATTCTTTCTTATACTTATTCTTACATATAGAAATATAAATTAATATTAATATTTTAAAAACAATTAATCTAAGTATTTATTATTTAATTTTTTAATTTGACATTACTCCAAAAAATGCGGTTAATTTTATTAAAATGCTACATGTCACTAATGACACATATGATATGACACATGTCATTAATATCGATATTGAAAAGCGTCGCTAGCGCAATCTTCTGTCGAGAGTAGGAAAAGGACGTTTTCTCTTTCTATGTGTTGTGTACATGTGCGTCGATGACGACCATGATGATGACGACCATGATAATGATAAAGACGTTTCTTAATTGAAAATTTTCATATTTCGAGTTTGCATTATATCTCCGTTAATAGATCACGCAGCGCAAAAATAAAGATACTTTCTTTATACAATTCAAACTCGCTCTATCGATTAAGACTAGTAAGAATTCGATCCGTTCAGCCGTTATTGAAATCCGATAATCTAAGTTACTCTCAACTGTCCGACTCGCGTATAGATACACGGAGTGCCGCGCAATGCTTCGCATGAACTTGGCGCGAGACACTACCGTGTCTCTTGATTATTATATTTTATATTTCAGAATTTTGCAACATGACAGTGACAAAATACATGTTGCTTCTAAATTATTTCTCTCTAATTTGATAAAAAAAATGAACGACTTAAGTGTGCGCTATAAATATACTAAACAAAGACACAAATTGATTAAAAAATTATGTGACTTGAAAAATATATTGCCTGATGATGAATTGTTGAAACAATTAATCGAAAATAACCAGCTTTTCAAAAATTATGATAAATCTTGTTCTTCAAACTATTTATCAAAAAAATTGAATCCAAAAACGTTTGAAAAAAGGAACACAAAAATAAATAAAAATAGATCAGGGAAGGAACAAATCAAGGAAGTCGATAATATAGTTCATACAAGATACGATAAAGAGAAGAGCCAGGAAATTTATGATGGAAAGAATTCTTTAAGTAATGAAACAGTTAAGAATGAACATTATACTATCACAAAGTAAGTAATAACATTTTTTTTATTTCCATTATAATTCACATTATAATTATCATTGTGTATATTTAAATTATCGTATTATATACTAAGTTTTCCCAAAATGCTAGTGATAAAATACATAATACTTCTCAGCTATTTCCATCAGACTTGAAAGAAAAAATGAATAGAAAAATGTTGAAGCACATGTGTACTAAATATAATGAAAAAAGACACAATGTATGGTTAAAAAATAAGCATCATAAGGATAGTAAATTCTTAGAACAACCAACAGAAAATGAAGAAAACAATAAAGAGTCATTTAATTGGTGTATAAAAGAGAATGATTATTTACAATCAATTGGAATACAAAAAGACATGTCAAAAGATAATTTCGATAATATTTTAATACAATTATTAGATGTATGTCCATTTTCAACCAATTCTTGTCCAGGATTTAATGTTAATGATGTACCTGTAATGCCTACCACATTAAGTGTAAGTTATAAATCTATATAATCTATATAATAAATTATTGATTTCTTATATATATACAGGGTGACCCATTTTAACTTAGGCAGCCAAATAACTCGAAAAATAAGCACACTACGAAAAAATGGTTAGAATCAAAATTTCGTCATTTCGAGGGGGACGTACAATGACGTTAAAATCAGCCCCCCCACCCTTCCCCCTGGGCGGTGAGGGGGGGCAAGTTTGAAATCTTAAATGGAACCCCCTATTTTTCATTGCATATTCTTGTAGCTTATCTCGAGAGCTTTCCAAAACACTATAATTAAGTACCTTTTTATTAAGTACTTTTTGAGTTATAAGGCTTGAAATAATTTCTTAATTTTACATAAACCATAAAATATCTAGTAAACCATTCATTTTTCGATTATCTTACCTTCATACTTTTATGTACAAAATAATGAGAGGAATTAATTGGTGTAAAGAAAATAATGAGAGGAATTAATTGGTGTAAAGAAAACATTGTTTCTAAGAAAAAATATGTAATTTGCAATTAACAATTCCATATTTTTTCTTAAAAACAACTGTATGTTTTCTTTACACCAATTGATTCCTCTCATTATTTTGTACATAAAAGTATGAAGGTAAGATAATCGAAAAATGAATGGTTTACTAGATATTTTATGGTTTATGTAAAATTAAGAAATTATTTTAAGCCTTATAACTCAAAAAGTACTTAATAAAAAGGTACTTAATTATAGTGTTTTGGAAAGCTCTAGAGATAAGCTACAAGAATATGCAATGAAAAATAGGGGGTTCCATTTAAGATTTCAAACTTGCCCCTCCTCACCGCCCAGGGGGAGGGGTGGGGGGGCTGATTTTAACGTCATTGTACGTCCCCCTCGAAATGACGAAATTTTGATTCTAACCATTTTTTCGTAGTGTGCTTATTTTTCGAGTTATTTGGCTGCCTAAGTTAAAATGGGTCACCCTGTATATAGATTTCAAATTAGAAGAAGAAAAAGAAACAGAGAAGAGAAGAGTGCAAAAATTTTGATATAATATATAAAAATAGTGCATTTACAGAGAGAGAAAAATTTAGAGAAATATCATATAGTATGTAATTTCAACTCAAGTTACATGTTAATATAAATTAAATTTTTTTAGTGTAAAACAAAGAATCGTATTGCTAATTCTAACAACAAACATGATACAAATAGTAAAGAATCTGTATTGGATTATGAAAATTCTGGAAAAGTTTTGTTTGAGAAGAATAAACCAAAACAAAAGGATTACTTTAAATCGAGTGATTCCATTAAAAAGATTCTTAATAATGATGATAAGAATATAAAACGAAAAAAGAAGAAACTCCCTCGGAATGAAATTAAGAATCGTATGTCGGAGCATCCCAATGATTATCATAAATCTAAACAGTCGTTTAACAGCCGCGTAACAAAGCAAAATAACCAGGATTATATAAATATGGATTGGCAGAGCGATAATAAAAGGTATTAATTTGAAAAATAAAATTTAAGAAACAAATAATACAGATATAAGTTTCTTATGTTGAAAAAGTATGTTTGCTATACTTAAGGCATTATAGCTTCTAATCCTTATATCTTTAACAAATAATACTCTTCATTCTCGCAGATTTAATACGCGCAGGAAGCAACGGCGACGTAGCGCCGATTGGTATTTTCGAAGAGTATTTTCTCGTAGGAAAGCGCGAAGACACGCGGAAAAATTATATCAACAGATAATCAAGGGGACTTGGCGATTCGGGAACATTTGAATACATCGAAAATAAAATGTATATTATCGAGATTTAGACATAGATAATAGATTTGAAAATGTATACAATGTGTTAAATGTATGGGATATTTTTGTGTAAGCTTTTATACAATGTTCCATTGGATATGTTAATTATTTTTTAAATATTGCTGGAATATCTAAATGATTCCTGAAATATTTATATATCTGTATATTCGTAAATTTTACATATTATTTTGTGTTTTATAAACATACTTATGATTAATGAAAAGAGATTCCAGATAAAAGAAATTAGTATTTTAAATAAAAATTATAATATTTCATGCTTCACCAAGAAGAAGAAATTTTATTAAAAAAATACTTAAAGTATAATAAGAGGCATTCGAAACATATGTAAAATGATTATATAATATTAGCATATTAATAGTATTATATAAAAGCTTCACACTGTAATGTGATATGACATTTTTTTATCTAAATAGTTATAATTTTGTATCTTGTTAGTATTTGAATCTCACTTAATATACGTAAGATATTAGGAAATAACAGATAACATTTTTATTGATCTAATTTCGTGATGTGACATAAAGTGCTCATCAAGAAATATTAATCATAACAAAATGATGCTGTGGTTTGTACCAAGTGGTCACTGACAAAGAAATGGTGCTCTCTCAAAGAGATATTTCTTTGCGACAAAGTTATTTTAATCAAAATCGCGTTTGTGAATAGTCGATTTTCCGTGTATAGACAAACAAATTTTGCAACTTTAAAAGTACAAGTTATGTGTAGATCAATAAAAAAAATAAAAAATAGATTATATCTTTTGTAAGAATATATGTATTATAGGAATGTAAGATAAATAAAATATAAAACGTAACAAAACATAAGTGAATATGAATTGTAATATGCTAAAACTAATAATAAGAATCAACATGATTAAAATAAATATTTAATATATGGTATGTTGCATTTTTATAAATATAAAATATTAATATTTATTAAAATTTAATATTTTTATATTCACGTTGCGCAAATGGTGCTGATTATATGTTTCACTTATACTCCACATTTTTCACAAACGATTGGAAATCTCTCTGATTTCTCATCAGTCGATCATTTATTAATTATATATGTATATAAACAAATAAAAATGCAAACTATTATTTTAAAATTCAAATATGTTTGGTCCGTTATTCTATTTATATTCTTATTTTATATCCTTTAATCTTTTATTCCTTATAATCTCATGACATCTCTGTTCATCGTCATATATGTCATATACATATTTTCTATATAATATTTTTTTAGTGATATTTTTTCATCCTAAAATCTTATTTTTCGATTTATTCGTCTGATCGTCTTATCGTTCGATTTATTATTCTGAAAAATTAAAATTTGTGTTAATAGAAAATATTTTTAACAAATAATTACACTTAAAATATTTATATATACTTTGTATTATAGTTTTATTCTGAAAATTATCTATCAATATTCAATATAGTTTTACGTGTTCTTTTCATCCTTTATTTCTTTATTTAGCGTGTGTGTAAGTGTAAATCTACGCGACAGATCTCTTTCCCACGAGATTTATGTGAAGAAGGAATTTATTAACACAGAAAAGAACAAATATAATATAAATAATATTTTATAAGTAAAGGAATTAAATTTAAAGTTGTACGATAATGTAATGATAAACAAACCGCATCTTTCAAATGTATAATTAAAATGTTTACCACTTAAAATTTAAAATGGATAAGGAAAAAACATAAAAATATTATTTCGCATAACAGAAAAAAAATTAAATTTAATTAACGATCTTGTCAAATTTAAACTTCTGCAGATATAAAAATATAATTGCAATATTGTAAATCGATTCAAGTATACGATGAATATATTTCGTCGATTGAAAATTATTTTGAAGAAAAAGATTCTAGCTATCGAAAAAAAAATAGAAAACAATCCATTAATCCAAAGAAAGAAAACTTGTTACAGCAAATGAAGATGAAAATAAAAACAGCAATCATGATCCACTATGGCATTCTCTAGTCATCGAAACAGATATCTATTTTGACACCTTGATATATGATGCGTGTGTTACTCCACGAAAAGAAGATATTTATTTTCATCCAGCGCAAAACCCGTGAGACATCGATTGCGTCGATTGAAACTTTCTTTTAATTCTATGAATAAGACACAAAAAATAATTAAACTAAAATCGAAAGGAATTAGGCTCGTTATGTATCAAACAACAAGATAAGAAAACTGGCGTATCCGAGCCATAGCGGATGGTAATGCCTAAAAATACTTTAATTGTACGCGAAAATGTAAACGAGAACAAGACATATGCATATATTTTACTTAGTGCATTTACCAAGATATATAGAAAAAATAATTATTTTATTAGCTTTGCACGTATATATTTTATGGATAAACGTTTTTATTGCGATTGTACATGATAAAGGATCCTTACATACGTTAAATTTAATATGGGGTATATATAGGATATATAGAGTTCTGATTTCTAAGATTTTCTTTGTGAATATTTTCATAATTAAATGTAATGTTTACATACATAATATTTCCTCATAATGTTGAACATATAATATACATAACAATTTTTTTCGATTTTATCCACTGTATCATCTTGTTACACTCTTGCAATATCCTCGTTATTTTTTAAATACTCAGTAGGTTCCAACTTAAAATTATGTATCAAAGGGGCTATCATAGCTTTTACCATCAGCTTGATGATGAAAGCTATGATAGCCCCTTTAATACATAATACTTGGAACCTGTTGAGTATTTAAAAAATATTCCTTTATTATTTGATATAATAATACGTCCTGAGCAAACTGAGACGTTGACCTACAATTCGAAGTTTATGATAAATTATTGATACGAGAAACGAAAATCGCGATCAATTCACCTATGCAATTTCTTGATCCTGCACTGAATGGTATATAAGAATAAGGATGATGATTCTTTCTCTTTTCGAGTAAGAATCTGTCCGGATCATACACTTCTGGATTTGGCCAAAAATTAGGATCTCTGTGAACTCCGTAAATATTAAGAAGTATGGACGTTCCAACGGGTACGATATATGATTCTGAAAATTATTATAAAATTGAAAAATATTAAAATTTACGAAAATGAGTGCTTCTTTGAGAAAAATAAAATATAATATTGTATTCTTAAAAATAAAATATAATATTGTATTCTTAAAATACTAATTAATCTTACTTTACATTCAATAATATATACTTCATATTATGTAACATATTCAAAAATATATGCAGCAAAAAGTGACTAATTACGTAATTTTACAACATTCCCAGTCTTGCGTAATATAAAATTCACGCTCATAAATTTATCATATTTAGACAGATGTTTAAAAGAAGCGATATAATCGTATCGCTTCCTTTAAACATCTGTCTAAATATGATAAATTTTGTAATAATCTCATGTTAAGTTTTCCTCCGTTCTCTTGCATCACAGTATCGACTTCAGCTCTTACACGCTCCTGTGTCATCAATAATATAATGAAAATGTATTTCTTAATTCTGATTTTTAGTGCACAGATAAAAATAAATTGTTAATAAATCAAAATTTCCATTTATTTTAAATACGATTAAATCTCTTCCGAATATCTAATATATCTAGGAAAAATATATCGTAACAAGAACTTGATATCTTTATTACTTTGAATAAAAATCTTCACAATATATTGCGGAAAATAGGTACCTGGATATCTTTGTGTTCAGCTAGGAGTAGTAAAATAAACATTAAACTCGCCCCTGTAGTATCATGACCCTATAATCATCATCATATTGTTATACATATTTATATATCATGTACAAAAAAATGAAAAAAGGTGACAAATACATACTCCGAATATAAAAGTGTTGACTTCTTCTCTGATATCCAAATCAGTTAGAGAATTTTCTCGAGATGCCGCTATTAAAAGATCCAACATAGCAATCGCCCTCCTTGATCAAGATATCAACAAATTTATTCAATATATTGAAATGGAATGCAGGTGTTAACATCCTTCGCCGCGACTTCCACTTAATCGCTAAAATGGAAACAAAATAAAATAACATTGTGCTATAAAAGAAAAATTGCAAGTATCAAGTAGATGTAATTATTATTTTGTAATTAACTTTTTATAAATTACTAAATAGAAATAAATTAATAAGAATATAGAATATATAATAATAATATAAATATATAATATATAATAATAATATAAATATATAATATATAAATATATAAAAATGTATAATATATAATATATAAATTAATATTAATTAAATCTATTACTGATAGTACAATCTATTAGTGATGATTTTTTATTTAAATACTAACTAAATTATAACTAAATTATCTCTCTTATTTCTGTTTATGACAATATGAACATGCATCACGGTAAAATTATCTCTCAATATCTCATCTACAAATTTTTTTTTAAATTATTAGTTTTTAACAAAGAGGTTGTATACATTCACCATTTAAGATAATATTCAAGTCTAATTTTAACATTTTATTTGATTTTCTGTGACAGATCGGCAACAAATTGTAACAGAAAAATATGTACTTATACATATATTAACGTTATATTACCTGTGCTAGTGAAGAGACCTGTATTTAACCAAGGATGAAACACGTCATACACACGACTTTTTTCGTTGTGCTCAGTGTTGCTTAATATCGTCTGAAATAATCGGAAACAGGAAAAAATATACAGTGAATCATAATGGTTGTAACAACTTTTTACTATTAGAGATCAATTACTGACTGCAACTATAATCGATTGAATGATTCATAGATGACAGCTGCTTGGATCGACCGTGTCTGCCGTAACGTACAAGCGATTTAAATACTGTGAATCAAATAATATACATATTCTATGGATACTTTTCTAATATATTTAACTCTTTTATGTACATATTTTTCTTTCTACACGGTTTTTTTCTAAAAACGCGATTTCTTATTATTATGAAACGTATCTGCCACATAAAAATATCTTTTGCATTCGTGTATTTTTTAATACGATTTTTTTAAAATAATGGTTTTTTAATACATAGAATTTGACGGCAATTTTTTTCATTCTTACACAAATCATTTTAACGCGTAAAAAGAGTTGGATTGGTAAAGACACAAAAGTATTCTTTTTTTATTTAAAAAATGCGTAATTCTGCTTTCTACAAGAATTATTCTGCTTATTATTAATTTTCTAAGTTATAACTTTTACATTCTTAATATCTACAGCAGAATATTTCTTGTAGAAAGTAGAATTACGTATTTTTTTATAATATTTTTTTAGCCTCTTATAATATTTTATTTGCATTCAAATCCACATCTTGACTTAAAAAAAGTAATTTGCTTGACATGGAAAAATCTTTATAAGCTTATACCTACATAGACTATATAGACCTATTTATATAGACATTTTTAGGCTTGTAAAAATGAATGATGAACAACTTATTGAATTAGTGCGTCAATATCCCGTGCTATACGATTTATCGCATCCTAAATATAAAAAACTGAGCCATCTTGAAAATCATTGAGTTCAAACTGATCAAACTATACGGATATATGTGAATAATCATCACTGATACATTACGGATGTTATTGACACGACATTGATACCGCACTCACACGTCACGGATATGTGTAAATAGAAATTGTATATTCCTGTATTTAATAATTGTGTTGTGCATAAAGTTATTTCTGTTCTTAAGAGTGTGAAGCAAAAACGCAACAAAAAAATATATATATATACACACATATTTTCTAAATAAATTTGCATTATTCTTGAAATATATGACACTATTTTTTTACCTAAATTTGCTTTGCCTCATGTATTACAATAAATAATTTTTTCCCTATTAATATTTTAAATGGTGATGGATAATTATTTATAAATTTTTTTATAACATTTAAAAATGTTTAAAAATAAATTTTATGGTTTATTTTATAGTTTTCATATAAAGTAATTTATGAATATTTTATTATAATTAATATTAACTATAATTAATTTTCAGATAAATATTTTTATCTTTTTATTATTACCATCAGAAACTCCGCCGAAGAAAATAATAAGCACTTATACGAGGCAGCACAATAACGAGCACAATAAGAGGAAATTCTTCTGGACCAGGCAGAATGTTTTCCATTTTAATAGAAATAGAAACAGTAGAACATTACGTAACATTAATATATAATCATATTACCATTTTACTGTTATCATTTTTCAGTAATATCATTTGTAATTGTTATATTAATTTTACTGGCAAGTATAAGTTATTACATCTTAAATTACTGTCATCATCGATGACAGTAATTTAAGATGTAATAACTTATACTTGCCAGTGAAATTAACACAACAATTACAAATGACATTACTGAAAAATGGTAACAGCAAAATGGTAATATGATTATATATTAATGTTACCTTCTGTTCTACTGTTACATTCTGTTACGGTTGCTTTTATTATGTCTTCCCCACCCAATCGTACTATAATAAATTCAAAAAAACACTATTTACATAATGCGTCCTTCAGATTAGAAAGTAAACGTATTACTTTATTGAAATAACAAGTCTCACACATAAAAGATTTCAAGAATTTTTCAGTTAAAACAAATTAGATAAGTTTTGATTTAAAATGCAATTTTTTTATAAGATTCTATACAATAATAATTTTATATTTTATGTTATATTTTAAATGATAATTTTCACTCTGCTATTTTTTAAAATTCTTTTAACTTAATGTTAGATTTTATCTATTTTATCTTTGAAGAAAGAAAATCAAATCTTTCAATAAAAATTCAGTCATTTTAAAAAAATTCAAGTCATTTTAAAAAAGTCATTTCAAAAAGTCATTTCAATCATTTAAAAAAATTCAAGTCATTTTAAAAAATTCAAGTCATTTTAAAATTTTAGAAAAATTCAAGTCATTTTAAAAAAAGATAAATATGAATGAAAATATTAACATAAATATCAACATAAATATTACTTTTGGTTCTCTCTCTCTCTCTCTCTCTCTCTCTCTCTCTCTCTCTCTCTCTCTCTCTCTCTCTCTCTTGTTCTAGGATTATATTATATAAACATTGTAGATGTGTATTGTATATATGTATGTTTACATACATGAAGATTAGATATGTACATATATGTATGTTTATATATATATATATATATATATATATATAAAGATACTGTATGTTTATATATATATATATATATATATATATATATAAACATACAGTATCTTTATATATATATATATATATATATATATATATATATATAAAGATAGTTATATAAGATAGTTATATAAAGATAGTTATATAAAGATAGTTATATAAAGATAGTTATATAAAGATAGTTATATAAAGATAGTTATATAAAAATAGTTATATAAAGATAGTTATATAAGATAGTTATATAAAGATAGTTTATATATATATATATATATATATATATATATATATATAAAGATACTGTATGTTTATATATATATATATATATATATATATATAAAGATATGTATGTTTATATATATATATATATATATATATATATATATATAAAGATTAAATGTACGAGGGTCGTTTGATAAGTTTGGTAAAAAATAAAACACGTTATTTTTTAAAAAATTTATGTAATTTCTTAATATAGTCTCCATCGAGGTCTATACACTTAGTCCATCAAATTTCCAATCTTTAATACCTTCGGAAAAGTAGGCTGATGAGGCGTCACCAAATGGATTGTGACGCAATTTCACAAAAATTTACCAAACTTATCAAACGACCCACGTATATATGTATATTTATATATGCAAAATTTGTCCCAAATCGCAACATGATTTCGGAAGAACAGCCGATAAATGATTGCTACACAAAAATACATATACATAAATACATAATACATATCATTTGACATTTAAAAAAGATAGGAATGATATTACAATTCCGATACTTATTTAGAGGTCCTAAATTCATATTTTAAGTTAGGACATATTTTAAATTAGAAATTTAATCTTGAAATAATTGTTACCGTATATGATATTTTTCGTATTCTCTACGTATGGAGATGGAGATGGAGATTGATTCGTCGATTAGTTTTTTAAATGTTAAAGTCATTCGATCGAAAACTAGACTAATTACAAACTGGTTCAGGAAACCTACATGGTCTGGGAGGTACATTAATTATTATTCGAACCACCCGCAAAAATACAAAATTAACACTATCTATAATTTAGTTGACCATGCTATTTTATTATCTAATGACTGCTTCAAACAAGAAAACATTAAGTTAGTGTATGACACCTTAATCAATAACTGTTTCCCAGAACATATCATCCATAGGCATATTCAAAAAAGAATTAATTTTTTAAATAATCGCGACCACAATGATACTATTGATGTGAATCCTACTCGTTTAAACAAGACTCATTTTATTACAATACCATACGTAGAGAATACGAGTCATGATCTGTACCGTCTTTTACGAAATAGTGGTTTTAACGTCGTTTACAAAATAACAAAAAAACTAAATAATTTAATTAGACGCGGTAAAGATAGCTTACATAATAATGACAAGACAAGTGTTGTATACAAATTAAATTGTAAAGATTGTAACTTATCATACATTGGGCAAACAAAAAGACATTTACGTACGCGAATGAAGAACATTGCAATAATATAAAGTTACATGAAACAAATCATTCAGTCATTAGCAAACATAGATTAGAATCGGGACATGAATTTGACTGGTCGAAACCCAATATTTTACATAGCGAAAAGTATGTTCGAAAGAGAGAGATCGCTGAGATGTTCTTTATCAAGAGATTTAATAACTTAATCAACCTACAGAAAGACACGGATAATTTAAACAACATTTATGACAAAATAATAAAGGTCACTTAGTTTTCGTCACTAAACTTTCGTTTTTCCTCTGGTTGTGTTTAGTTTCTTGACGAAGTCTCAAACGGACGCATCAGAATTTCTCTCAAATTCAAATCGAGTAAAAAAATAACGTTTTTTGTTAATGTGACTTGTGTAGTTTTTTGCAAGATTATCGTCTATGCCTGTCTCCTGATTATTATTGCATCGGTAAAATTGATCACACTTTATTTCGTTGTGCTTGTTATATTATTCAAACCGAAAATTAATTGTTTAATTTATTTATAAATCTTTCCAGTATATACTTGATAAGGACCACAACCATATGGTCGAAACGTCGTATTAATAAACAAATTTCTGGCTAGTTTGGTCGACTACATTTTTTTCAACGATCCTTGTGATTTTCTGACTAGCGACATTAGTTATTTTATTAATTTGAAATAACTTATACTTGCCAGTAAAATTAATATAACAATTACAAATGATATTACTGAAAAATGATAACAGTAAAATGGTAATATGATTATATATTAATGTTACGTAATGTTCTACTGTTTCTATTTCTATTAAAATGGAAAACATTCTGCCTGGTCCAGAAACATTTCCTCTTATTGGAAGTGCTTATTTTCTTCGGCGGAGTTTCTGATGGTAATAATAAAAAGATAAAAATATTTATCCGAAAATTAATTATAGTTAATATTAATTATAATAAAATATTCATAAATTACTTTATATGAAAACTATAAAATAAACCATAAAATTTATTTTTAAACATTTTTAAATGTTATAAAAAAATTTATAAATAATTATCCATCACCATTTAAAATATTAATAGGGAAAAAATTATTTATTATAATACATGAGGCAAAGCAAATTCAGGTAAAAAAATAGTGTCATATATTTCAAGAATAATGCAAATTTATTTAGAAAATATGTGTGTATATATATATTTTTTTGTTGCGTTTTTGCTTCACACTCTTAAGAACAGAAATAACTTTATGCACAACACAATTATTAAATACAGGAATATACAATTTCTATTTACACATATCCGTGACGTGTGAGAGCCGTATCAGTGTCGTGTCAATAACATCCGTAGTGTATCAGTGATGATTATTCACATATATCCGTATAATTTGATCAGTTTGAACTCAATGATTTTCAAGATGGCTCAGTTTTTTATATTTAGGATGCGATAAATCGTATAGCACGGGATATTGACGCACTAATTCAATAAGTTGTTCATCATTCATTTTTACAAGCCTAAAAATGTCTATATAAATAGGTCTATATAGTCTATATAGGTATAAGCTTATAAAGATTTTTCCATGTCAAGCAAATTACTTTTTTTAAGTCAAGATGTGGATTTGAATGCAAATAAAATATTATAAGAGGCTAAAAAAATATTATAAAAAAATACGTAATTCTACTTTCTACAAGAAATATTCTGCTGTAGATATTAAGAATGCTGTAGATATTAAGAATGAAAAGTTATAACTTAGAAAATTAATAATAAGCAGAATAATTCTTGTAGAAAGCAGAATTACGCATTTTTTAAATAAAAAAAGAATACTTTTGTATCTTTACCAATCCAACTCTTTTTACGCGTTAAAATGATTTGTGTAAGAATGAAAAAAATTGCCGTCAAATTCTATGTATTAAAAAACCATTATTTTAAAAAAATCGTATTAAAAAATACACGAATGCAAAAGATATTTTTATGTGGTAGATACGTTTCACAATAATAAGAAATCGCGTTTTTAGAAAAAAACCGTGTAGAAAGAAAAATATGTACATAAAAGAGTTAAATATATTAGAAAAGTATGCATAGAATATGTATATTATTTGATTCACAGTATTTAAATCACTTGTACGTTACTGCAGACACGGTCGATCCAAGCAGCTGTCATCTATGAATCATTCAATCGATTATAGTTGCAGTCAGTAATTGATCTCTAATGGTAAAAGGTTGTTACAACCATTATGATTCACCCTGTATATTATTCACTTAATATATCACTAATCTTAAATACACAAATAATTTATTAATTGCATCTCTGTATTTTATTCTAATATCGATAAGGTATCGATATTTAGCTTTCCATTCTCATAGTTAATATTAATTGTATTCTCATAAGAAACATTTTTTATCAGTGAATATCTTTCTGTAAATCGCAAGGCTCTTCAATCTAATTCAATCGTAACGTATACAGAGAAATTTCTTTTATTACCTCTAAATCATCTGGATGACGAATACACACTACATGTATAAATAAACCTCCGAATTTACAAATAGGATAATACTCATCAAATAATTTACGGAAGAGCTTCCATTGTTCTTCTAAAAATTATATTATAAATATCAATACAACATAAATGTTTTTATGGGATTAATTTTATTTTTAATATTAATGTGCACTTCTGAAAACAGATAATAAAGAACATGGATTGCAAATTGTTATTGCAAAGAGAAGTAATCTACATGTAACAAACTTGATAAATATATGTTTCAGAATAAATGATTTATGAATTTTTGCTTGTGTACGTGACACAGATTTTGTTTGTCAATTAATGTAAATAGATTAGACATTTTGTACTTACCTGCTGACACATAGCATTGGAGCAAATTGCCAATAATCGGAAAACCCGATGGTCCCGGCATAAGATTAAGAAGTTGCTCGTATTTTTTATAATACACATAATAATTATATACCAATAAAATAAACATAGATAATATCAATATAATAATGAATATCATTTTTTAATTGTCTTGATGTTTCTTGATTATTTGATTAAGCTCCTTCCGTTTATTGTTTTTTATTCTTCGCATGTGTCATAAAATAAATATTTTTTAACATATAAAAATAGATATTCGATTTTCGACAAAATTTGTAATTATCTTGATAAGTTAAATAAATAATATAATTATACAAACTATATAATTATTGCTTAAAACTTATTTTATTTTATTTGTTCTTTTTATTTATCTAATTATAGAATATCAATTTTGATATCTAATGATTATTGTCTCAAACATTTTTGCAAAATTAATATAATGTACATTTTATAAGATGAAATATTGCAGTATATTATATAATAATTTAATAAAATTATAGCAATCAAATAAGATTAACAACTCATGATATTTGAAAAAATTTGTGTTAAAATCACATATCGTTTTATACTAATTGTGATATTAAATATTGGAATTTTGCAATAGAATATTATAAAATTTTGTTTTATACAAATTTTAGGATAGATTTTATGTGTGTGTACAACGATCAATGGAAACACATACTTCAAATGATTAAAATAGAATTGTAAATCTCGTTAAACAGATGCATAAGCCAGTTCAACAAAGTTGCATAAACTGATAATAAAAGTTTGAAGCTTGTATTTATACTGTTCTTCTACTCAAGAGCGTATTAATAACACTGGCTTGCGAGAGAAATTTGAACTTTTGTCAGTTACAAAAAACAGTAGATGAATCTGATAGATTTTGTGACACTGAAAACGAATCTGGCCGCAGAATTTCCCCTCCAGCACGTCAGATTTTTGAGTAATTTGTAGTTGAATGGCCCAAAAATCGTTAGTTTAGCCAATTTCATGAATTTATTGTAGAGAAACCAAATCTTTTGAAATATTTCTGTCAATGGCATGATATAGTACTCACTTTCTTCTCTTGAAATCTATTTTCGATTACCGTCGCACGATTTTTTTTCTAGACAAAAATAAGGGACACGTATTTTTTTATACGTGCCCATTTTATACGTGCGTGTCTAGAGTATAAATCACCCTTTTGAAAAAAATCAGTGCTTTTCTTTCGAGATAAATATTTCAGAAACTATAAGAGATAAAAAAAATTTTCAAATTAAAACTTAAATAGCTTCAAGAGTACTTTACAACAATAACAAAAAAAATTTTTATTTTTTTAATTTTTTAAAATATTCTTACCACTAAATATATTTGTTTTTAATTTTTTATTATTTTTACTCGAGTTGTTAGATTTGCTGTGACGTCACATAGCATAATTATAATATATTTAATTGAATGTTGAAAGCAGAGCTCTTACTAAACCTCCGCGGGATGCAATTTAGCGTCACATATGCGTTGAGAATAAATTCGTTTAATATAACACGTCACTATCTGTAATATATATTGTTAACATCGCGCTGAAGGAGGATCAAAAGATGATCGTTCGAAAGGTTCGCTTTTTGTTATTATAATGTGTTTTTTAATAAACTAATATTGAAAAAAGAAAGAAGTGTTGTTGCTTTTCTGCGTTCCAACTACCATGCGTTAGCTCTTATGCCATTTTCTTTTCTTTTTAATTTTTTACTTGAGACAAGTCTCTAATTATTATATTCTTTTTAATTTTGAAATTTCTTTATTACCAAGTGAAATGTTATTTTTTTACGAATCCTATCATATATGATTAAGTTATGTTTCGAAAAATCATTTTCCAGAATTAATTATAAATCTCTCTGTAATATACTATTCGTGTCAGTCTATGCGCTCGATTTTTCGCACAACGCATCCTGTTTTCTCTGTAATGAAAGATAACTAACACGGATGTATACTATATCACGTTTTTTTCGCGTGCAAAGCCAGAATAACATTGATAAATTTTATATCTAAAATAAAATTTATATCTAATATATGATAAAATATTAAAACGTTAAATATAAATAAGCTTAAAATGTATGCATAAAATGACACACGAGACTCTAAACTTATTTAATTTAAGACGGTACAAAATTCACGGTCACGAAGGAGTTGAAAAAAATTATTGCGTAAAAGAATATTGTTGAAGTGTACTTTATTGCTTAAGTATTTTTGTCTTATTTCTGACAAAAATAATGTTAATATTACTTTTGTAAATTGCTTTTATTAGGAATAAAGACAGATACGAGCTACTACAAAAATTGTATTCTTTCGATTTAATGTTTTTAAAATATTAAAGCTGTTATATAATAAAGGTATACATTCGAAACTAAATATAATATAATATAAGAAACAAATATTATAAAGATAGTATAAGATTTAATTAACAATAGAATATATGTACATGTATATATAACATCAAGAGACACAGTAGTGTCTCGCGCCAAGTTCATGCGAAGCATTGCGCGGCACTCCGTGTATCTATACGCGAATCGGACAGTTGAGAGTAACTTAGATTATCGGATTTCAATAACGGCTGAACGGATCGAATTCTTACTAGCCTTAATCGATAGAGCGAGTTTGATTTGTATAAAGAAAGTATCTTTATTTTTGCGCTGCGTGATCTATTAACGGAGATATCATAATGCAAAGTCGAAATATGAAAATTTTCAATTAAGAAACGTCTTTTCATCATCATGGTCATCATCGACTCACATGTACACAACACATAGAAAGAGAAAATGTCCTTTTCCTATTCTCGACAGAAGATTGTGCTAGCGACGCTTTTCGATATATTAATGACATGTGTCACATGTGTCATTAGTGACATGTATCATTAACCGCATTTTGAGTAGTGATAAAGAGCAAGTTATAAATAATAAATAATTAAATTATTAATTAAAAATTGGCAAGAGCCAGTACGGTATGATAATTGGAGCAAGGTAAATAAATACCTAAAAATTACCCTTTAAAAAAAAAAGGTAAAAAAAAGTGCTAAGTCCGCGTAAAAAACAGTATATGTATTTGCAAAATAGTGTATTATTAACTGTAAAAAACTACTGTATTGTATATCCTATAAAAATAATGATATCAAAAAAATTGCGCTAAGTGAAAATAAAAACTTATCAAA
Organism: Camponotus floridanus; assembly: GCF_003227725.1. Classification (NCBI taxonomy): domain Eukaryota; kingdom Metazoa; phylum Arthropoda; class Insecta; order Hymenoptera; family Formicidae; genus Camponotus; species Camponotus floridanus. Next base: position 334,681 of record NW_020229503.1, read on the forward strand.
ATACTTTAACCAAAAAAAGTTATACAAAATAGTTGTTTTAATTTTCTACATTATATCCTAGAAAAATAATGATATCCAAAAATTACGCTAATTGAAAATAAAAACTTAAAATAATTTAACTAAAAAAAATTGTACAAAATAATTGTTTTAATTTCCTACAAATAATATTAAAAAGTTGCGCCAACTGAATAAAAATTTTTACTATAAAATAGACATATTTCTTTTTTATTTTCAATATTAAAAGAAAAATGATATTAAATGAATTGTAATATATCTATTATAAAAAATCGAATTGAAAATATGAACAATCATATACATTGCAATAATCATATGCATATATCCTGAAAAGTTTAATTAAAAAAAAAAAAGAAAATGATAATACAAAATACAAAATTAAAAATTATTAAAAAAATTAAAAATTAGAAATTAGTAAATAAAAAATAAAAATTTATATAAAAACTAAAAATTAATACATATAAAAAAATTTTAGTTAAAAAACTTAGCGCTGCTAATTTCAATTGGCACATTGTTCAGCGTAGCACGCCAAGTTTTTATAAGTTGTTTTAGTCTTAATTTTTTTAGTTCGAAATTTACTTGGAACTTTTGAAAATCATTTTTATTTTGTCGAGAATCTAATATATAAATGCAAGATTGAATTTGTGACAAATATTTCAAATTACAAATTTCTATCAATTGCTTCAATGTACTTGGCTAATTAATCATTGATTTCATATTTAGTTTTGATTTTTTTTAGGAAAATTATATATTTAGGAAAATTATTATATATATTTTTTGAGGGAAAATTTTTATAAATTATTTATTATAAGGGTATTTTTTTATTAAACATTTTGTTGCATACAAGGTGGAATCTTTTTTATGTACTTGGCGTATTTTTTTACCTTTGTAAGGTTTTTTTTGGAAGGATAACATTATTTCGAAATATTGTTCTCATCACGAAGAGCGAGGAGAACATTCTTTGCAAACGTTCGTCAAGTAAAAAGGATTCTCTAATTAAATTCACCGCGATGGTTCGATAAACGTGGAAGGGTGTGAGAGCGAGCTAGCGTCAAGTATGAAATCGTGACGGCTTCTCCGCCAGCTCTCCTGTGTCACGGGCCGATTTAATAGTAGCTATAGTGTTTGCCGATTGACAGAAGCTCCCGACAGGGGGGGGGGGGGATGGCTCTTGTCCCACTTTTCATTCGTTCCGATCGATCGCGCCGGTATTAAGTGCGTATTACGAGGTGATTAATTTGACACTTCTGCCGCGGCCACCCCCGCATCACCCATTTCGCACGTATAGGAGATAAACGTGCCTCTGGACTAATAAATTTCTACATTTAAATCAATAGCCTAAACACTCGCAGAGTGACGTGTAGATATACACAGTAAAAAATGTTGTGTTAAATTTAACATATTTCACATGTCCCAATTTATCCACTTTAATTTTAATGTTAATTTAACAGAAGGCAAGTATGTAAATAAATAACACAAGTAATATGTTTGAAAATTAACACAAAAGTGTAACACTTAAATTTTATCTGGAAATAAAGTTTATGTTAAATTAACATATTTATAATGTTAAATTTAATTAAAAGAAAATGTTATTCTTATATTTTTATGATAAATAACAGAAGAGATATGTCGATTTAACATATGGAAACTGTTATAGAGAGAAAAATAACACAACTTATCTGTTCATTTTAACATATAATATATTTCATCAAAAATTCGTGCACTTACATATTAATTGTGTTGTTTCAACTCTTAGAAACGGTGAATATTAACTCAACGCAGAAATGTCAAAATAACGCAACGATAATATGTTACTTTAACATAAGAGTATGTTAAAAATTTAACACAAAAATTTTTACACGAGAAAATTTTAACAGAAATACAAAATGTTTTTTACCGTATATGCATATATTGTTTTACTCGTTTATTGATGATTAGGAAACTGTGAAAATTACGACTGATTTGCAAGTGCAAAATAGAGAGAGAGAGACTATATCAGAGTATGATATAGAGAGAATTGCAATTCAAAGTTTGTTAATTTAAACGAGACTTGATGAAATGCGATATATGATTGAATACATTGAATCACTGAATATATTGATGAAGCCGCAAAATTCTACTGATAATCAAATGTTATATCATAACGCAAAATATGCGGCATTTAATTTTGCTTTTAAAGAGATTGCGCGCGTCGAAATTTAATAGAACAAAAACGGATCGCGCCAGTAAAGTCGTAATGCTAATGAAATATTATACAGGTTGTGATAAACGCGCATTTGCTGAAGAGGACAATATTCTTTGTCGAAAGTTGAAATGGCTTTTCTTCACCGAGATTTAATTGGACATCATTTATATATCCTCGTACGTGTAATTCTTTTACATTATTCATCTTGCCACTCTGTTATGCTCATCAAGTAAAAATTCTATTAACAAGATTTATCTAAAAAGTTAGCCAGAAAACATTTTATTCATTTATTACCGCATTTATTAAAACTATTTATTAAAATTAATTTTTAATCGTTGTTCCTCGACATTATTATCAGAGAACAATTAATTTCGATGTTGGTAAAACATGTTTATATACATATCAAGTGCACTTTTCGTAAAAGATTCTGATATAATCTCTCTTTCTCTCTTTTACAGACTTGTATGACGTGTCAAAGAAAGAGATTTAATTGCAGGCATATGTAATTAGGTATCCGCATTATATAGAAATATACATCATTATTCGCGTAAGTGTATTTCTTTGTGCAACCGCGTCTCTCGCTTTGCGAAAACATGTTGCCCATCCGTCACAAAATTAAGGTAATGTTCTAATTAACGCGGAGCGCTCGTTATTTCTTCGAGTGCCGCGAGCAGGCCACATTCTCGCGGGATAGATATTGTCCAATTAAAGCGTCGCTCGTAATCGGGGACTAGGGAGAAAAAAAAGAGAAATAGAGAGAGAGAGAGAGAGAGAGAGAGAGAGAGAGAGAGAGAGAGAGAGAGAGAGAGAGAGGAGCCGGTAAAACGCAAGAGAGACGGTATCGCTAAGCATATATCGAGAAGTCAGTCACTATGAGCTGCCATAAAAGTTTGAGTGCGTCCCTTAATGCGGTATTCGCATAGGAGGAAACCCGAGGGAGAACGGCCGCTGCTGCGCGTCCCGAGGGTGAGTCGACTTGAGAAAAAAAAGTCATAACTGCCTTGGGTTCATGGCAGCCCGTTCCGCTGTGCTGCCTTCTCTCTTCAAGTTCCTTTCATGACTCTTTCTCTCTCCCTTCTTCTGCTCCCGCTCTCCGCCATTTTCCCGCGAGCTGGGTTAGATTTTTCCAAAAGCCCTCTGTCATCGTTGAGCTTTTCAGACTTTCTTGCAGCACTCCGTTAAATAAAGTGTATACACGCCGCTCTCTCTTCCTCCTCTCTCTTTTCCTTCTTGCCATCTTAAACTTATTACGATGTCGTATTTAAATCTCTTGCTTATAAAACTCTTCAGCCGATTCGCTCTCAAAATGTTGCTCGACATATAATGATTAATAATGATTTATTTTAACTTTAAGATTTTTCTTAAAATTTGTATATTTATATTAAAAATATTACGTATTTTAAAGTTTCCGTTGCAACATGATATTGAGATATATATACATCAATTTCATTTTGGACAGATTTCCATTAATGAAATAATATTGTATATTTGTATTTTAATTATGGTGTAATATAAAAATTAAAATTAACAATATAATTATTAATTAAAATTAATAATATATTTAAATAATAACATAATTATTTCTAAATGTTTGTGAATCGTGTGTAGACAAATATTTTATAAAAAATTTCGAGTAAAATTTTAAAAATTATACTTCATCTTTCGCCGAGTCTTTTCTCGTGATGAGATTCCCTTGGATAAAAATAATCCAGTATTTTACAAAATTATTTGGAGAAAATTTTACGAGGTGCTCTTTCCGAGAGCGACATAAGGCCCGATCGATTCCGAGGTCTAAATTTTCTTTGCTCAAGTTTGATCGCATAAAGGCTCTTTTACGAGCAGTTTAATACTTGGAAGCTACTAAGGATACATTCGCATTTTCCTTTCCTTTACTTGCTGATATAGGCGACTATAAAGTTATATCGGATCTTTATGCTTTATACAAGATGATGTATATTACATTACATCAAATGCTTATTAAAATAGCTTAGTTGCTCTAGAATTCTAGCTATTTGCTCGATCGATTGACGGAACACAGATAATGAGCTGTCATGATCTAACATAGTTAATCTATTGCAAATTTCAATAATCGTTATTGATAGCAATGTGGAATTTGAATGTTGTGTATGTAATGATAATAATTATATATGTAGTTATATATAATTATATATGTAATGATAATAATGATATAATTAAATTTAAAATTTATATCTATTGTGCATTCCATTTGTATAATCTTTATTTAATTACGATGATTAATTTTTTATGATCTTCATTTAAATATGATGATTAATTAGATCACCATTTTATTTTTGAACCGCATTTGTTTGAAAGTATGTACGTCACATATACAATAGAATAGATAAAGAAATCGCTTTACTAAGAGACCGGTAAACAGTAATCGGAAAATATTCTTATCCGACACGCAGCCTAAAGATTTAAGCCACTTTGGTAGTTTCTTGGCCGGCGACATCCTCAAATTATACGGCGAACGATAAAACGAATCCTTCGCGAACTTCCCTCGAGTCGGGACTTACGACAGAGAAGCCTTCAGGGATGCCGAGGATGCTCTCCTCCTCGTTTAAATATCGCCCTAATCTCGTTGGCCTGAACACCACGCTCCTTCTCTCTCTCTCTCTTTCACTTGCCATCTGCTTTAATTCCCCGCGAGCGTAAACTTCGGGAGGCTCCGGGTGACAAATAGCCGCGGCCGCGGATTATCCGCGGACGAAAAACTAATTAAGGCGAAATACCGCTCGAATCGAGCTCCGGATTCCGTCGCCCTCTGCGTGTCGAATATTTTTCGAGGTGCACCTCGCAAAGGTATCTCCGTCTATCTCTACGGACCGGATGTGCGCGCCAAGTGGAAGTCACCGATGCCTACCACCGGGACAAAAACCGATGATCGCAGCCGAGACTCTCTATCCCGCCTATCTAAATAGTTGTCGGAGTCCATAAATCCGGCCGCTTAAACCTAACTCGTGCTACTCGCTTAACCCCTTTTACGCGCGAGGTATACTTGAGCGAAGATTCAAAGTCCCATCGAGCGCTCCGTGATAACCGGAAGGAGGCAAAAAGCGTCCGCTCGTGCCCTATTCCGAAGATCTCCGATCGCCAAGTTTTAATACCTTAAATCCGTGCTTGGTTATACAGAAACTGGCTACAGTTCAAAAGTGCTATTGATTCTAATAAGTGATACGATCGGTATCTCTTGGCAATCGTTCAATAATAACGTCGAACCCTGTTAGTGCTTCTTCTTAAGTAATAGTTTCTTAAATATCTCTGTATGCATAAACTTGATTGCACGATGGACACGAATTTCAATTCAAAATTCTATTAAACATGTATCTATCCCACACGATCAATTTTTCGAGAGCTCTCCCCCTTCTTTCCTCGCAAACAGTGAAAAAATTATGATACATAATAGATTCATAGATAAATAATAGAGACATGCATATGCATCATAAATATTTTAAAAGTGAAAAATATTTTATAAATAATAAAAGATTCAATTAAATAAAATAAAGAATTCTCAAATATTTGACAAGTTTAATACATAAAGAATATTTATCATTATACATATTATAATAAGTGGCGATGACGATGAGGGGGAGCGATCAAATATTTGACAAGTTTAGGTTACTTTTTAAAATATGTCTCATTATATTGTAATAAATGGCGGTGGTGATAATGACAGCGTTGGCGGATGATGTGTGATTAATATATAATATTAATAATACAGAAAGGAAGAGAGCGAAGGAAATACATTATAATACTATATATTTAATATTAAATATGATAAATTACTTTGTTTATTATATTATTTATATATTTAATTAAAATCTATAATATAATATTATTGTATAATTAATTATTAAGAATTATATAATTATGATATTTTATCGATAAAAGACAAGTAAAATTTTTTTAGTTAAAAATAAGATTATTTACATATATTTAACGTTGGTGCTTTTTTCCATGTATATATGCAGATGCAGATTATTTTAAAAGCAGGTTGTATTTTTAAGAGCAGATTTGTAAAGTTATTTTATGGATTTCTTTTTAAAATAGTCAGATAGCATTGAAATAAAATTATTTATTTTTTTATTTTTCAACAGTTATGATGCGTGAATATTTAGAAATAAAGAAATATGAGTCGGTATCAATATTGAAATATTGGAAACATCATTTCAATAAAAAGAATAATACAAACACACATGTTTATTCTCTAAAAATAATTTTCAGGTTTTTCAGGTTTTGTATATTTTAATAAGTATATTAAGAAATATTATTTAACATAAAAAATGAATGATAAATATTTAACATAAACAACTTGTATATATATTTTTTAATCGAACATGCAATTTTCCGTAAATGTCAATAAATAAACGATAGCGGATCTTTCGTAAAAGCTAGTTTAGGAGAAACTATTTTGCTGCAAATTTTTTATCTAGTGCATAATTTTGGGACGCTCAGAAACGTAGGAAGGTCGTATCAGATACCACGGAAGAGATATCCGCACGGTGAATCTGCACTTTGGACCACACCTTACTCTAAGTACATTCTAAGACGGACTTACCTCGTTGGAGATTAAGCTTAAGTCCTCTCGACAAAGTGTCACATTGTCCCGTCCTTATCGTGGCAATTGACTTTGGCGCGTATCGTGTTAGTTGTGCATTTATCGTAAATCGCTGCAAAAAATATTTTCCGAAATCGTATCATCTCCAAGAACTGTTGCTGATCATTTTCATCTTTTCATTTTTTATCGCTTTGATTCTTTTCACTTTTCGTAGTTTGTATTCATTTTTAATGCAAAAATATACCGCAAAATTGCGAATTGCAACGTTATCCTGGGAAATGCGAGCCGAGAGAAGCGCAACGAAAATGAGTTCTTGCAAGATGCATCGTGTCAGGAGGAAACAGGTCGCACGCGTACCGATTTTATGATGAAAGAAGAAGAGAAATGAAAGAGAACGAACGCGAGAGGGAGAAAAAGAAGGAGATGCATTTTTCTTCGTCCTCTTTCCGCGCTACTAATAGAAGTGTCACGAACAGACGGATCTTATAATCCGTTCGTGCTAATTTCAAACCGCATCGAGAACAACCGCAGACACGAAGAGCGATCGAACCACAGTTTTCCCAGATTTGTCGTCTCTTGAAAGCTTTAAACTTTTCAAACCGCTCGTAGAGAACTCGTGACATGGAATTCCTAACAGTCTAGATTAGAACATCTCGACTTTTATCTCGCCATCATGTCAATGGGATCCTCGATCGTTCTTTATTTTTAATTTTTTTATTTCTCTTTAATTCTCTTGTTTCATAATATTTAATGTCTTCGTAATAATTTTTAATGTACGCTATCATTTATAGAAAATTATATTTTTAAAAGTTGATTTTTTATATGTTAAGTACATTTTTTAATATATATTTAAAATTAAAATATACAACTAGAAAATTATTTCTGAAAAATGTGTGTATTATTTTTTTATTAAAAAAATATTCTTAATGTTTATATTAAGAATATTAATATATATTAATAATATATATAATAATTATTTATATATATTCTTTTTAAGTGTTTGCTTTTTTTGAATAAGATGACGACTTAAAACTTTAACAATTTTTATTGAATTCTTGATTTTATTTAATTAAATATTTTATTATTTACAAAGTGTATTTTTAACTTTTAAAATATTTATGATGCATATGTACTCGCATACCTCTTATAATTTGGAGATTTCTTTATTTTTCACGTCTGTAACATTACAAATATTTAAAACGATTAAGGCTAGCCCGTTAAATGTATTATAAAAGACCTTCGTCGGCCAAAGATAATTAAAAAGGTAATGAGTAAGCGAATACCTGTTCGTAGTGAAAAGGAAAACGGTACGCCTTAAACATGGTTCGACAGCCGACCGATAAAATAATGACGCAGATGAAAAATCAATCTTCTCGGAAAGATAGAATTTCTTCGAAATTATATTAAAGGAAGCTAAAACTTTAACTCAAGAGTTTAATAACGCAAATAATTATAGAGAAATGCAACAAATTGCGCGAAGAATTCAAATGTAAAACTAAATATTTAATCTAATACAAAATATATGTTTACTATACATATTTTATTTTATATTTATTCTATATTCCATTTCTATTATTTTTTTATTAAAACGATATTTTCGATATTTATTAGTTTATGAAAATATATTCTTTATATATATGTATATTATTTTTAAAAAGCGTTTGCTTCTTTGTTTAATAACATGATGTGATTTATTCTATTATTTTATTTTATATTTATATTTAAATAAAAATTATTATTCCGTTTAAAAATATTATTATTACATTTAAAATTACTATTATATATAGAAATATTATTAATTATAAAAATGATCATTAAATATATATATTTTAAGTTTATATTTATACTTAAATCACATAAAAATTATAATACTATTAAATATTTTTCAGTTAGACTGTGAATAAGAAAGCTACACATAAATTATTTTAAAAAACTGTGAAATAAAACTCTGAAATATTTTCTCCAGATATATTCAAAAAAATAAATATCTCTATTTCTGAAAATAGTAATATATAATATTTATAATGATAATACACATAATATCTTTAGAAAATGTGTAAGAATGTATGCTTACAATTACACACACACACACACATATATATATATATATATATATATATATATATAAAACTATACAAGAATTGTGTTGTAAAATAAATAAAACTCTGGAAAATTGATTCATCTCAATACTCGTACATGTGCATGTTTACTTGTTACTGTTTAATATTCGATATTTTTTTGTGTTTTTTAAAAAGTAAAACCTTTTAGAATTTATATAAAGTTATGAAATTTCGAAAATTGACAATAAATTGGAAGGAAAATTGCGTGGATCAAATTGAAATGTTTTGCGTAAATTTACCTTGATGGTTTTCTTTAGTTTAATAGCTGTACAAAGTATTTAAACTATTAGAAATTATAGTACCATTAAAAATAAAGTCAAAATTTCTAAATATTTAATTATTCTAATTATTCTAAATATATTTATGAATTTTTGAAAGATATTTTTCTACTTCTGATAAATCCATATATGTATTTATAATTCTTTATTTCGTTTATTCATTTAGCTTAAGCCTTCATGCGGTATCTATATGATGATTATTAGACAACTTGTCGCAAAGTTGATACTCCCTTACGAGAACTTAGTACTTTTCTGAAACATAAAGGAGATTAAGATGTGAGTGGAGTCTTCGTACAAAGCTTTTCCATAATGAGAAACTTCGTTCTCCACGTTTTCCGCGCGATCCGCATTTTCTTATTTCTTCTTTAGCAACTTTTTCTTGCGGATCATGTCCTGCATGCCGACCGCGAAGATTAAAAACTAGCAGAAAACTTATATCAATGTGAATATATATCTCAATGTGATGTCCCAGCAAACGTTTTTCTGAAATAATACTAGCGCAGCTTTGTCGACATATATATTTTTAATTGTTTATTTAATCGTAGGAAACAATTTAATTGTATTTTTGGAAACGAGAAAACGATAAAAAATTAATATTAATCTATTACAAGAAACAGAAAAGTATCAATATAATATTAATTTGTAATAAAAGAAATGAAGAACATATTAATTTAAACTAAATCAATATTAATAAGAATGTGAAGCCAACACAAATTTTAGATAAATATTTATGATATTTTCCGCAAATAAAATCGATTATAATTTTAACAGCATACTAATTTTTTGAAAAATTTAGAGGAGTAAATAAATAAAATAAATATGTGACATTTTCGGATTATTCGAACGCATTTAACTATCGTATGTAGGAAAATGCTCGAGGAAAATATTCAACATCAACATAGTACGTGTATATTTTGCAAGAATTCGCAGAGATCTGGTTATTTGTTTCCCCTGTTACGTTCGCATAGGAAAATATTTGTTTCTCCATGTGATCTAACGGAACAACTTGATTCCTTTTGCGTTACATGGAAAATATTTTTCAAATCCGAGTTCTTCTATATAGCATCGAGGAAAAAAAAATAAAAGCATTGCTTATGATAAATGAGGAAAACCTCGCATCTTTCGCTTACTTGATTTTCATATATCGCATAGAGAGAGAAGTATGCTGTTTGTTTTCAGGACCTGAATTATCATTATTATACATTATATACACAAATTTATTACATTAAAAGAGAATGCGAAACTTTACATATAAGACATATATTGCAAAAATTATAATCACAAAAAATTTCACTTTATTCTTAGATTAAATCACTCAATCCTCAAATCCTTAAATCCTCAATCACTCTAGAATAGAGAATTTTGAAAAAATATTTTTTTTATATTAAAATCTTTAAAATCTTTAATACATAATATTTTGAAAATATCAAAAAGAATATACTTTTTTTAAATATTTTTTTATATTAAAACTTTAAAATATTTAATACATAATATTTTTTGAAAATATTAAATAGAATATACATAAAAATAGATTTGTATAAGTAAAATTTCTTAGAAATTAAATCGAAGTTGTATATATTTATACTTATACTTATTAAAATTAAATCGCGAATTTATAGGAATTAAAAATCTATCCTTAAATTTAAAAACACATGAGCCATATTTATCTCCAACATAAGATTTGTATTTATAAGTTTATTTATCTAACATTTTATATAATATACAAGTGTGATGGTGCAAATGTGGCAACATTTTTTAATTTTTGTTTTTAATATTTGAATTTTATTTAACGAATTTTAATGACAACATATGCGTTATAATTTCTTTTTTATTTTTTTTTGTTTATTAATTACATGTTAATGGTTACTAGTTATAGCAATCACGAACTAATATATTAAATGTATTAACAATTTACGTGGCACAGAAAAACTTGAAAATTATATTATCGCACATGATCACATAGCAGCAGAAAGATTACGAGATCGCGCAATATATAAAATTACTAAATAAGTCTGTCATTGGGACGGGCATCAAGATCTTCGGGGTAATTTTCTATAATTTTGACTGATTCCTTTGTAGAACCTAAACTTTTATTCTTCCTTCGTGGTGGCGTAGGAATTTGTTTCGAGTCCTCCGTTACATTTTCCAAATTTTGAAACAATCTGCTGGGCTTCTCAGGCGCTTCTCCGATAAACTTTGCGCCGTCTTTGCTATTAATCTCAATATCTTTAAAGAATTCAGAGGTTGATCCTAATTCTGACATAACGCCAGATGATTTGGCATCGGGATTCTTCGCTTCTTCATTATTTTTCAGATCGACATCTGTCATGATTTTCTCTTCCCAGGTGCAGAAGGATATTTTTCTTTTCTTCGGTGTCGACGTCGGGTCTCCGAGGATTTGCTCCAAGGACACGGACGATTGATCCGACGTCTGCTCAAGTGTTTTATCGACTAGAATGTCATCGCTAACTGAATTATGTTGATCTGGCATATCTCCGCTGGCTGCATTATGCTTGTCTACGGGTATTATTTTTGGCTCGAGAAGCTTCTCCATGGGCTCTATCTGTTTAAAATCGCCGTTTGTATTTTCTCGCTTCGCAGCTTCGTCGGGTTGATCTTCCTTCTCCAACATGTCCGAAAGCGCCGCCTCCAGCTCGGTGAGGCTCGGCGTCATCGAGCTGAGATTGCTTCCGTCCGCCGCCTCGTCATTCAGAACCTTTAACAAGGTGGAATGATCGTTGTCCAGGATCTGAGCCTTGATCTTCGGCTCCGGACTCGGCGGTGGCGTCTTCGTCCGCTGCTGCTGACAGTCCTTCTTCAATTCGTTCGTCGTATCCTTGGCTAGTTTCTCGTCGAAGAAGTCGATGATCTCCTCGTCGGCCCCCTCGAGCATCTCCCGCGGCAGCGATTCCTCCGATATCGTTCTGATTAGCTTGTTCGTTACGTCGGAATGTGCACGCAGCTCCTTCGACTCGTACGGATCGTCGTAGGGCTCGCTCTCGTTCGACAGACTACGGCCAAAGATCAGCCTCGATTGGTCGGATCGATCGGATTCCCGGATGACGACGCCGTTCCTGCAGGACCCTCCGATCGTATCTGCCAAATGGAACGTCCGCGGTTTAACTAGTCACGTACGCGAATAGTTGGGTACCTTCTACCACTCCGGACGATTATCCGAGACCGACCGGGATAGAATTCAAGAGCGGATAAGTACGTGGGTAAGGGAAGGCGCGCGCGCGATTGCGGTCGGACGTATATTCGGTTTACATGGCCGACGATTTCTTGTAAATAGGGGGAAGAATTTCACTCATCGTCACATTTTTCACAGATCAAGATTCCTATCGAGCTATCGGTTCTTTTTCTTTCCTCTCCAACCTTATGGAACCTCTTGATCGAGAAAATTGCGATAGGATTTTGTAAAGTTAAAATGATCAAAAATATGTATTTATGAATTTAAAAAAAGATAAAATTTAATTTAATTTTTTCTTCAACCTTACAGAACTCTTCGACCGAGAAAATTGCGATAGGATTTTGCAAAGTTAAAAAATGATGAAAAAAACGTATTTATAAATTTGAAAAAAATTTAATTCGATTATTTTATGACGAGGATTTAAAAGAAAAATATTAAATTATAAATTTGTAATTTTTAGAGCATCGATTTTTTTTCAAATCGTTATTTATTATTGTCGATATTTACCTGAAGCCGAGCGATGAAGTTCTTCATTCAAAAAGAATGGCTCCTTGCGAACTGGCGATGTCGCTAACTCGCAAGTCGGTGATACGTGACAGATTTCCGACATTTTGGGAGGCTCGAAATATCTTAAAATGATTTGAAATAAATATATATTACGCATTAAATTACATCCAATGAATCTCACACACAAATTTTGCACATATTGATCACAATACCTATCTCGATCTGTGAGCCAATCATCGGAATATTTTGATTCTCTGTCGGAATCAAACATCGGTGACGGTGCCTTGCCATAAGATTCCGGCTTCTGCAACGGTGAAGTCATATTTCGACGGACACACGAGATTTCGATCTCAGTCATTTCAGTCTCCTTGGTATTTTGCGAACAGTCGACGACATCTATATCCTTGGAAAATTTTTCCTCTGTTTCATCGTTATGGATTCGTGGCGAATACTGGAATTTAAATTCGAGACATTAATGCAAACGTCTTTGGGTAGTAATATTTGAATCAGTTATTGGAAAAAGAAAGCGTGAGTCAACTTTTACGAAGTATTTTCTAATCAAAACGAAGACGATTTTATGAGAAAAATAAATTCTCCAAGCGAGATAATTTAAATCGATTCGAAATTGCGAGAAGAATGAAGATACTTCTCGATTTCTGTGCCTTAAGTCGCCTTTAAAAAGAGGACTAGCAAGCGACTTAATATCGATTTCGACGCAGCTCACTTTATAAACGTACCTCGGCGGACAGACGCCGGTTCGAATCGCAATTACTGATGTCGCTGAGGTCCCAATCCTCCAATTTACTCGGATCGTACTTCATGAATCCGTCGTCAGTGACCTCGTTTTCGCTCGAGCCCAGCTTCCCGAGCACCTGATACGTCGACAGGTGCTCGATGCTACCGCGTCGCGGGATATAATCCTCGAGACGTACGCTGGTTTTCTGTAATCAAGAATAACATGATGCAATTATTGCCTTAATTATCCTTAAACGCAATCATGCGCAAATGATTAAAAAGTGTACACTGAGAAAAATCGCTTGATTGTACCAACAAGACGTATATGCTTGAAGGCATTTTGGTTAAATCAAACAAGAATTTATAGTTATCATGATAAGACTTGATTCTTTATAATTAGAACGTTTAATAGATTTTACTATAAGGATTTGGTTAGTATTTTCTGGTTGAATCTATAAAATTTCTTGTTACATTAATTTTTTTGCTTGCCTCTAGGCGGCGAGCCAATCTTAACTTGTATTCAATATTTGTCATAAAATGTATATAAAGAACTAGTATTAACATTAAATCCAAAGTATATTTTTTTTTCCTACGAGCAGTAGTGCCAGAAAGAGACGCTGGCTCTCTGATTTGAGCTGCATTCTCTTCTTGCATTACTGTTTATCAATTTAATTTCTAACAAACTGAACTTAAAATAATTTATTCAATAATCTGGATTGAATTTATGCAATAATCGTGTTGGAATTCAGAATATTAAACAGACTTTTGAGATTAGATGGCAAAAATTTTAGACGACTTGGTGCTGGAGAGTTTAATATTATTAACCAGAAAATTTGGTAAATTTAACAGGAAGAAATTAATCAGATTCATCTGCTAATTCCTACAAGAATTCTGGTTCGTCCATTTTCTAACTGACATACTGATTGAATCTACCAGAATTCTAATTAATGCAACCAGATTTTTTTCTCAATGCACTGTTTATTAGTTTAATTTCTAACAAACTGAATTTAAAATAATTTATTCAATAATCTGGATCGAATTTATGCAATAATCGTGTTGGAATTCAGAATATTAAACAGACTTTTGAGATTAGATGGAAAAAATTTTAGACGACTTGGTGCTGGGGAGTTTAATATTATTAACCAGAAAATTTGGTAAATTTAACAGGAAGAAATTAATCAGATTCATCTGCTAATTCCTACAAGAATTCTGGTTCGTTCATTTTCCAACAGATATATTGGTTGAATCTACCAGAATTCTAATTAATGCAACCAGATTTTTCTCAGTGTAGAAAAAGAAATTTAAAAAGATTTAGAAGACAGGATTTATCAAAATATTTTTCTGGCGAAATAAAAAGGGAAATATTTTAAGAAATATTACACACTTTGAGTTCAATATTTTGTGGAAAAATCGACTCTTTCTGTAATAACTCATTCGTAAAAAGAAACTCTAAAAGAATCGTACGTTTCTTTAC
Organism: Camponotus floridanus; assembly: GCF_003227725.1. NCBI lineage: Eukaryota > Metazoa > Arthropoda > Insecta > Hymenoptera > Formicidae > Camponotus > Camponotus floridanus. The sequence goes on from NW_020229503.1 coordinate 349,764, forward strand.
GAATATCTTGACATTTCAGAATTTCTGCGTTTGATCAATGAAATAAAATGACGGAGAATTATTATACTGAACTACCTCCGAGAAAGGCGACAGGAAAGATTCGGCCGGAAGCGAGCCGGTGCTGCTTCTGACGGGTCTCCTCGACTTCATTTTCTCCCCCGCGCCTCTATCGTCCCTCGCCGTACTTTTCGCAGGATGCCTAGACACGTCCAACTCATCGTAATTCGGCAAGCTAACAGTGCTGTAGTTCTTCGTCCTTGTATTTGCTTCCGGTCTGTCGTCGTCCCTCGAGGGATCCCTGATCCGCTGCTCGAGCTCCTTCGACTTCCGTCTGTCCTGGCGATTAGGGGTCGAAGAGTCCTTGATCGACTGACTCCCGGCGAATCTCTCGTATTCTTCGTTCTCGAGAACTTTCCGGTGATGGTGGCCCGGCTCCGAAGTCCTCCAAGTTTTCTTGTCGGCGAATGTTCTTCTGCCGGAAACCATCTCGCTGGATATTATCCTTCCGGTGCCGTTAACCTATCGAGAGAAGTCATTATTTTCATTATCCAAGTCTCGAAGAAAACGAGAAATTCGGAATTAACATACTTCTAAGAGCATATCTATATTTATCGATTTTTATTTTTATAGAGATTGAATGCAAGCCATGAATTAATCAATGATTTTCAGTATATTAAGTTTATAAAATAAAAAGTTTTTCTCTCTGTTACAGTATATATAATGTTTTTCTTTTTAATATTCTACTAATTTTGAAAAATAAGTAGATAAAATACAATCTAGATAAAATGAATATGTAATAATGATTATTTATAATATAGTTACATTTACATAGCGTGTTTTATTTTTAACATGATGTATGACCTAAGAAATTATAATATTAAATTCGTCTTTTTAAATTATAAAAGTTACGTCTATCAACAAAATATTCAAAAAATTTTACAAATTTTATGGAATATCTTTCATAATTATGTCATCTTTTTATAGATTTTTTATTATTTATTATTTATTATTTATTACTTATTATTTATCATTTATTATTTATTGCTTATTACTTATTACTTATTGCTTATTACTTATTACTTATTACTTATTACTTATTACTTATTACTTATTACTTATTACTTATTACTTATTACTTATTACTTATTACTTATTACTTATTACTTATTACTTATTACTTATTATTTATTACTTATTACTTATTACTTATTACTTATTACTTATTACTTATTACTTATTACTTATTACTTATTACTTATTATTTATTACTTATTATTTATCATTTATTATTTATTATTTATCATTTATCATTTATTATTTATCATTTATCATTTATTATTTATCATTCATCATTTATTATTTATCATTCATCATTTATTATTTATTATTTATCATTTATCGTTTATTATTTATTATTTATTACTTATTACTTATTACTTATTATCTTTTTAAATTATAAAAGTTACATCTATCAACAAAATATTTAAAAAATTTTACAAATTTTATGGAATATCTTTCATAATTATGTCATCTTTTTATAGATTTTTTATTATTTATTATTTATTATTTATTACTTATTATTTATCATTAATTATTTATTGCTTATTACTTATTACTTATTATTTATCATTTATTATTTATTATTTATTATTAATTATTTATTATTTATCATTTATCATTTATTATTTATCATTCATCATTTATTATTTATCATTCATCATTTATTATTTATTATTTATCATTTATCGTTTATTATTTATTATTTATTATTTATTAGTTATTACTTATTATTTATTATTTATTAAATAAAAATATTTATTATTTATTAAATAAAAAATAAAATACAGATTGCAAGCAGCATGCAGGATTTAAAGACTTGAAAGTTACTATCAGCTGCAGCATGAGCTATTATTCACCTTATGCTCGTAGATCTCCTTCGTCCTTCGTCCTTCATGCTTCGGATCTTCCGGACAGATGTTCCCGATTCCTCGCGTCTGGACGTCACCATTTCCACGGTCATCGTCATTCGTCTTTGGCGGACTGACCGACAAATATAACGGTTCCTCGCTTGTATCACCGTGTCTTAAATTGTTGGTTACGCTCTCAGGAATTTCGTCCGGTTTCGGCGGCAAGGGTCTGCCCTTGTTTCTCTTTTTTCGCCTCGGAGGTGGCACGGGAATGATGTCCTTCAGGTTGGAGCCTACGGTAGCAACGGCAAACATATTTATCCGGGATAAACATGTAGGGGAGCGTGTACCTGGCGCACAGTTACCAACACAAAGATGCTTGTAGCTACAAGCATGCAGATTGAACGACTTTAACGACTTTAATAATATCTAACAAAATCGGTGCGCCATTATTTGCGCCATTTTGTCGCGGCATTAACGCGACTCGTTAAAGATCTATGTAGAGTACAGCAATAAATTATACGGGCTTATAATACGCTTGGACAAAAGATGGAGGGAAAAGAGGGCAGAGACGGTTAAATTTGCGAGAAGCAGGCTTGCTTGCTCGTGGCATACGTCCCGGTTACGGCTTCATAAGCTGCGGTAGTTGAAATTGCGTTTCATGCAAGACGATAGAAAGTTAGCCGCGAATATATTCGACTGGCCGAATAGGATTTACGCATGAAATCGCGAAATAATTTTTTTACATTCGATTTCATCGCGCGTGTATCTTTTATCTTTTTTTTTTTTTGTTAAAGAGTTTATATTCCCGAAAAAAATTTGGAAGACCTGGAATTCTTCCGGGAAAATTTTTATTTTAGCCTAAAATATCAAGGAATCTCATGGAATTTTATTGAAAGAATTTTATTCAAAGAATTTTTAAAAAATTCTTTCTTTGATAATTTTTTATATTGTAAGTGTGTAATAGCAATCTACTACTGAAACCCTCATGAGCATCAACATATATTATTCAATACATAAATATTTATTTTAGAAAATATATTTGATAAAAAATTCGAAATTTTTCAAATTTAAAATATATTAAATATTTTATATTATTATTTTATATTTATATTTGAGTGTAAAACTCAGGCACTATAAATAAATTTATTTTAAAATTGTATTTATACAAATACGTTAATTTTACCTGATAAATTAATTAAATGAAATCATGGAATTCTCAGGGAATTTATTTAAGATTAGAGTATACACTCTGATGAAAGGAAATGTAAAAATTTTAAAAAATTGATTTTCTTTTTGACAAATTAAATAATTTAAAATAACGAAGATTTTTTAATATTATGTTATTTCACACATTTTTAAATTTGTTTTTTTATCTTATGGTTGTTTTTATAGACATGTCGGATTTGAAAAAGAATTTCTCAGATCTCAATTTTATTATTTATTAATCTTATTTAGTAAAAAAAGTTATTTAAAAAATTATAATCTTATTTATTTAAAAAAACTAATTTATAAAAAAATTATCAAAATTTTAATATAATCTTCAGTAATTTCCGATCAATACATTAGATGCAGATTTGATTTTATTATATCTTCACTCAAGAGCTAGAATTCGCAAACAAAATAGCGTGTATCTGATATATCTTTGATCTCTACGAGTAAAATCATTTATTAAACGCGTAGAAAATTTAATCTCGAGTGCATTTCATTTTTCTTAATAGACTTTTACGTTCCAGCGTAACCCCATTTCGTTTCATGTCACGCGCCTTCGGTTTGTACCCTAACGATCCACAATGGCCTATACAATCTGACGATAAATTATGAGCTTACAGCTGGACATAGGTGTGGTAGCGGGATACAGACTAGTGTCGGCTGTTGAATTCGTGAGAGGCGAGCTCGCTCTCGGCGGGCTAGGCACTTCTAGATTAACGTCCACCCAGTCGCTGGGATGAAAGGGCCTGTCCACGGAGTCTATGCTGCGTCCCCTCGTGAGCACCTCCCTCGGTGGAGAGCCGGCGTATCCTATTTCGGAGCTAAGCAGAAAACATTAAGTGAGAATCGCTACTTTCCCCTCTGAGATGCACTATCGATGATGCGCCATCGAACGTATATATACACCTAACACGAAATGATATCGAATTTAATACGTGTAATCGATCACCGTGCGAGCGCGCCATTAGATTCCGTGGAAATCCATCACGTATGTGGTGATATGTCTCGCCAATTTCACTTCCTCTTAGCTCCTCCCGCATCAATACGCGAATAATTAAAAAGAAGTGCATCAAAAAATTCATGTTGATAAATATATGTTTGAAAAACAAGCTGCAATCTTTCTTCTTGAAACGGATTTTCATAAACAAAGATATTAAAATGTATAGTTTCCGAGCTACGATTGATTTAATTAAGGAGAAATTTTTAAAAAATCATATTTCAGAGATATCAGTGAATAGATGACACGGATGTAGATAATTTTGCCACTGATAAAATTTAAATCTGCAACATTTTTTCAAGCACAATTTTTCTTAATTATTAAATAATATATATTTATATATTTATATATTATTATATAAAATATATACTCCTGGGCAAAATTAACGCATAATTTTTTTTCACTTTTTCTTTAAAAGCTGATATTTAAATTTTAACGAAACATTTTAAAGAAAAAATGAAAGAAAAAAATATGCATTAATTTTGTCCAGGAGTATATATTAAATAATATATATTTGTATATGTGTCAGTGAATAGATGACACGGATGTAGATAATTTTCCCACTGACAAAATTTAAATCTGCAACATTTTTCTTAGCACAATTTTTCTTAATTATTAAATAATATATATTTATAATATATACTTCTGGACAAAATTAATGCATAATTTTTTTTTTACTTTTTCTTTAAAAGCTGATATTTAAATTTTAACGAAAAATTTTAAAGAAAAAATGAAAGAAAAAAATTATGCGTTAATTTTGTCCAGGAGTATATATTAAATAATATATATTTGTATATGTGTCTTTATCGTATTGAAACAAAATCCAAATGAAATCACATCCAAATGAAATCAAATCCTGTTGTTTAGATGTTGTTAATCTAAGCCGAGGGAATTTTCACGAGAAAAAACGGGATGAATCTGCATGAAAAATGGCTACGGGGGAGCAAACCTGGACGCATTCGATCGTTAATTCTGTGCCAGATTCGGAATAATTCATGCTCATCAAAAACTACAGCTCGATGCACCGAAATAATCCGAAATCGTTGCGATGCAGCGTAGCTTATATAAGGTTTATCGCAAATGCATTTCGTGTTTCTTCGCGTCCCCTGAGCTATAACTCTTTCGAGACGCGAAACATTACTGGAATTTCTCTCATACAGCCACCTCCTCGCGCACGAGAGTGCCTTTCAACTTTGTACAGAATATCCCCGATGCACGCGAACGATTTGGAAATATCCACAAAGAAGGGAATTCCATTGGTCTCGCCAGAGTATTTTTTATCAGTGATTTATTTACATTGAACTAACATCAAATGAAGCACAAAATATCTAGTTTCACTAGATGCAATGAAAGATGAGTCACTACGCATCTTTTCCAAATTAAATGTTAATAATAAATCACTGTAAAAATAATAAAAAATTTACAGAGAAATATAGATTCAGAAATATTAATTCTAGCTAATTTCTGAATTTATTAAAATATATTTATTAAAATATATTTTTATACAGATAATAAAGAATTTAAAGAAAAGAGTTTAATTCCAGCCAATCTTTTTCTGTATCTTTTCATCTATTTTTGCTAGAATTATTAAACCGGGAATGATAACAAATCAATTCACCTTTTAATATAATTACTACAAACTTGGTAAATAAAAATCACTTAAAACAATAATGATAAACTTGAAGAGAAATCGAATTTTTCATTACTATCGAAACAAAATGCTATGAATAACTGATTAATCGATATTCTGTACTTTATGAATATCAATATGTGAGTATGATTGCTCTCGACCTACACCAACGACTCTGTAACAGCCTATGACACGTTTATTTGCTGTGTTAACCCGCGCACGTACATACGAGCCGATGCAGCGTAATTTATGCCACGGCGTGCGCGAATAATTTACGCGAAATCCTCATTTTCGTTGTTCTTGCGGGCTCAAGTGAATTAAAATTCACGTTGTCGAAATAATTCGTGCCACAGGCATATTATTACAAACATATCTCTCTGTTGTATGCGAGCTCTGTCAGAGTAGATTTATATAAAATCTGCATATTTTCAATGCTATATGAACGTGATTATTAATACGCGTTTCAATCAGCTATTTTTCACATTCAATTTGCATAACGTCAAAAGATTCATTTATTGATGCGATTTACTGACAACGCTTCGCGAATACAACGTTTCGCAATTTCTTGCCAATAATTATCGAAGTGATCGGTGAAAAGCTATTACGATAAACACACAGCTCTCCGTCCCTTAATTTCAGCACTAACGCGAAAATAAACAGTACTATTTGCGTCGTTAATTACAATCTGATGATAAACACTGGTTCAGCGTCAGACAGTCTAACAATATTCTGAAGGATATCTTGTCAGTTATGAAATTGTTACAAAATTACCGCGTTGCAATTTTACAACATGTGCTCGTCTCCTTCATTATGCGAAATGCGTTCATTGTTAAATTTTATCAAAATGAGCCTCCGCTGATGCAGGCAGACATTGACAATTATTTTACACTACGCCATGTGTAATTCTGAAAAATCTCTTTCAATTAAATCTCCTGTTATATCCCTAAGTTTTTGATGCAATTAAAAAAAGATTTTTTATTATTTCGTAAATAAAAATATTTATTTCAATAGAAATAAAGATCCTGACATATCTCTCTGCTAAAATATGTATCATAGTGCATATAATATTAATAGAGATGAATATTTTATTATTAAAATTTAGTTCTCAATCAATGATAGAATCAACGATGTAGCTTTAATATTTGATATTGATATAAATGATATAATAAGATATTTTAGTATAGCTTAAAATACTTTGATATGTCGGAAATAGAGCTTGGGAAAAGCACGCGTTATCGTAAAATCTGTAGAGGATCTATAAGATATTTACAAGCTCTATGTACACCTACACAAGTGCAAATGCTCACGTACTGTAGATTGTAATGCGATATGATAGGAATGCTTGTGTAACTGTACGATATGTTTGACGACAATAAATTAGAGATATTAATTGCGAGGCAGCGAGCCAATCACCTGATCGTTACCGGTCAAGTTATCGATCGGTTTAATCGGCCTCTCAGCGAGACAAAAAAATCTAATTGAAGTGGTTGCGGATAGAGTTGTGGAAAAAAAAAGAAAGAAATTCTCCAAGAGAAAGTAGATTTCTTTGAACACGTGTAATTAAAGTATGGCACATTCTATAGTTCTCGCGAGATATGTATAACGCGTTATAAACTACTTGCCTCGCACGTGGTTCATCCAGATTCCTAGAAAGATTACTGAGATTAATGTATGCTATTTATTATCGGGGGATTCGAAGTGTGTTATCGTACACTTCTCTCTGCGAAGATTACTAAGCAGATATATCTCAGAAGCGGAGAACATTGTAAATCCAAAAACTCATTCCTTTTTTTTTTCAGAAAAAGCGCAAGATCCAGATTTTCTATTTTTCACATAAATTAAATACACGCTTTCCGCATAAAATAATTAAATAAATGCAAAGATATTAGACAAATTGAAAAATATCGTTTTTCATGTGTTTGCCCGAATAGATTTTATTGTACGCAATAAAATCTGTTCAGACATGAAGATTACTAAGGAGATATATCTCAGAAGCAAAGAACATTGTAAATCCAAAAACTCATTCCTTTTTTTTTTTCAGAAAAAGCGCAAGATCCAGATTTTCTATTTTTCACATAAATTAAATACACGCTTTCCGCATAAAATAATTAAATAAATGCAAAGATATTAGACAAATTGAAAAATATCGTTTTTCATGTGTTTGCCCGAATAGATTTTATTGTACGCAATACAATAAAATCTATTCAGACATGAAGATTACTAAGGAGATATATCTCAGAAGCAGAGAACATTGTAAATCCAAAAGTCATTTTTTTTTTTTTTTTTTTTTTTCCAGAAAAAGCGTAAGATCCAGATTTTCTATTTTTCACATAAATTAAATACACGCTTTCCGCATAAAATAATTAAATAAATGCAAAGATATTAGACAAATTGAAAAATATAGTTTTTCATATGTTTGCCCGAATAGATTTTATTATATGAAATACAGTAAAATCTATTCAGACATGAAGATTATTGAGGAGATATATCTCAGAAGCGGAGAACATTGTAAATCCAAAAGTCATTTTTTTTTTTTCAAGAAAAGCGTAAGATCCAGATTTTCTATTTTTCACATAAATTAAATACACGCTTTCCAAATAATTAAATAAATGCAAAGATATTAGACAAATTGAAAAATATTACTTTTCATGTGTTTGCCCGAATAGATTTTATTGTATGAAATTTTAATGATTTATTTCTTCATGAGTTTTACTGTATTTTTATTACAAATAACAATTCAGTTTACTTACTTTTTATTCCGTAGCTGAAGTTTATTTTCCTAATTACATCAAAATAATGTGAGATTCATTCTCTCTACTTTCTTATTAGGCGGCTTTCTTAGATATACACGATAGTTTTTACACTTTTGCATCTGAGAGACGTTCTACTGACCTTAAAAAGAAATCGGTAGAACGAAGCGTAGGATGAGAGCTAAAGCCACCGACCCACGCTCGATCATCGTTTTGTGGATTCACTGTCACGCGGCCTAAAAGCTGTCTGAATATGGGATAAACCTGTCACGCGGCGTAGATCCTTTTCCACGATAACGAGAGAACCAGGGGACCAGCATCCTGCTCGCAATGCATCGCGCATTTTACATATAACATTGCATAATGTTCGAATTTCAAAAATATTGGTTATCGAAATTTATAGTCCCTCCTCCTCGCAATTGATACATTATGATAATTGGTGCATTATGATAATCTCATTTAACCGAATCGAGAATCGTGTTATCGCAATAATTTCCCTAAAATAATTATGATAGTTATATTAAGTTGATAATAAATTATATATCACATTTTTCTTCTATTTCAATTATTTTTACTGTATTAATTATTTTCAAAATATAATTTTAAAAAGTATTGCATAAAGAGAAATAAAGAAAATAGTTCTTCTTTCTCCATAAAAGAAATAAAATCCAGTTTGTGATCAATATATAAAAAAAATAACCGAAATTATGTATCAAGTAATATCTGTGAAGCTAATATTTATTTGAAACACAAGCTAATGTCTAGATGAAAGTAAGGAAATAAAAATTATCCCATGAGGATCATTAGGTGGCACTTATGTCACTTGATTATCTCTTAAGATTGATAAATTGATTATAAGACTCATAAGTACCGTATCGATAATGTAATTTCCAAAAAAATGGCAAAGCAGAAATAAAATTGCGTTATCGTGTGCGAACCGTTCGCCACTCGCTAACACGAGAATGTGACCATTTAAGGTTCAGCTCGCCACCTCTCTACCTCTCGATTCATTGTCAAGTTAGGTTCACCTTCGATGATGACGCTTACGCGCTCGGTCGTTTAGATTTCACTAGAAAGATGTTGCCGTGGCACCAGGAAATTGCGTTCTTTCCTCTTTATATGTGATATATCATGCTTTATTGCGCAATCGACAGAAGACCATAATCATGATAGCGCGTATCTCTAATACGTGCCAAAGATAGTGCCATTTATTTTAATTACACGATATATCTACCTACTCTCTACTTGAGTAGTTTTAATATTTCGTCATTTATTACCGCGGAAGAAATTGTCTATTTTATAAAGTACACGTTTATGTGTTTAATTATATTAATAAAAGAAAAAAAAAGAAGATAAAGCGACAGATACAAAAAATAATGCTTAAAATAAATATACGAGTAGTTGCAAATATTTACTTTATTCGATTATGGATGATTAATGTAAAATAATTTATACTTGTACGTTAATTTTATTTGAAATAATTAATAGATTTCAAAAATGATTCAAAACTGAATATCCTACATATTACTCTTTTAAGATTTTAAATAATCAATTAATTATTTGTTTTATAAGATAAAACTGAAAATGTTTGTAAAATATTTTTACAAATTTTTATTTATTCCATTTATTTTTTTCTTATGTTTTTTTGCTTATTTGTTTGTTCATTAAACTGATAAGTTATTAAGTCTATTGTTTCAAATTAGCAGATTTTCTTTTCAGGTTTTGTTAAATTAAATTACAAAATAACTATTAAATTAAATTAAATAATAAACTATTAAATAATAAACTATTAAATAATAAATATTATTATAAAATTGCTATTAAATTAAAAAATAATATTATTTTTTAAATAACAGAGTATTTGTGTTTTGTCACTTTACTAATTATTTGCTATACTTAATGCATTTAAATAATATTATATATACACAATTTGCATTTTTGAAAATCTTCCAAATATTATTTCGAGTAAAAATTTTCAACATTTTACTTACATTATTGTTTTAATTAATAATTCTAATTAATAACATATTAAATTAATATTTCCCATTTTATATATATACTTGTTTGTATTTTATATTTGTACTTATTATTTTCATATGAAAAATAAATTTTCAAGTAATATTTTTAGATTTATAATATATATACATTTAAATAATTTTATTTTAAATAATTTTATTTTTATGCACATAGAATAAAATTATTTTAAATTTATGCAAATATGTTCACCATAGAAAAGTATAGTTTTTGTACTGAACATTTCAAGATAGATTGAAAGTGGATACGTAACACGATTACTTGTCCATTAGACTAACAAGCCATTAAGCCCATTGTTCGGGGTTCAAATTAGCAGGTCTTCTTTCATAAATTCTCTTGTACTACATTTTCTGCGTGTAAATATACCTGTGACGACACATATACGATTACATCAATCACATTAACACAATTTTTTAACGGGTCAAACGAAGGGACAGCTACCGTCACTTTCTATCAACTCGGTAATAGAATCTCTAGAATTAATAAGGTCGCATGAATTATATTCCCCTAACCGATCTCTAAATCATCTCCTGTCCGCAATTAACGGCAACGATGATGCGCGCTCTTGGCAATAACCGTGAGCGAAATTACTGCGACGTGTGACTCTTAAAAGCAACGGTGAAATCCTGTTATTTGTAGCCGATGTAACTCGCGGCTTTTCACGACTTTTCACGACTCGTAATCGCGAAATGTGCGCGAATAAGATTCGAAGAGGAAAAAAAGAAACGCGCGTACCTCGTAACTCTTTGCGTAGCACCTCCTAAAACCGAGCCCTCCTCTTTTAAACTTGGATAAATCTGCAACAGAAGTAAACATGAATGTTATTCGCCGTTCTACATCTCCATGAAAGTTCAGATGGAGAATAAAGAATGCTATTTTCACCGGTAATCAAATGGATACATATTCCCATAATAAGTAACATATAAGACATTATGAGAGAAAAGTAGAAATATTATATAAATATAATAAATTATATAATAAAAAATATATACTCTTTAAAAATATTTGTATGTGAAAAGAGGGAAGTAAAATGACTTGAAAAATTCTTAAAGTCTGAATGAATTGATATCTAAAAGGAATTATGTACCGATTTATATTTTTAGAAATTAGATTTTTAGAAATTTTTAGAATTTATTTTAGAAAATTTGAACAATATTTTGAATAATATTTTGACATTCTATCTAATGTATCTCTATTTATTTAATATATATCTAAGATTCTAGACATTTTCTATCTAAAATGCATCATAAAAACGTTGATCAAATATTATAAATATTTGCTTAAATATTGTTATAAATATTTATTTTATTATAAAACAAATTGTAGTTTAATAGCAACATGATGAGATGAAATAGTTGTGCAAGATTTTAAGACAAGGTTACTCGTTGCCTCGCTTAAAGCATCGTCGAGAATTAATAAGTTATTAACAACATAATTACTTCGACGAGACCTTATGTCGAGAGAATGCGAGGACAATTCTCTAGGCGGGTGTTGAGACGCAAGATGGATGGATGAAGAATCGATCGCATAGAGAGCCGATTAAGCTAATTCGCATTACTTGGCTCATCGGCTCGTTTATTCGGCCGAAAATCATAGGTGCAAGAGAATGCGCTCCATCGATTTGCCATCGCATAAACTCATTTTTTCCACTTGCAGTTTATTAGTCATCCGTAAATATCCAGTGAAAAAAATTGTTACGTGATTTTTTCTTTTTATTATTAAATAATCTCTAATTATTTAGAAACAAATGTATTTTTCTAAAAATAATAAGTTGTTATGCTTAAGAAAATTAAAATTAAAAAATTTTGCTGAGCCTCGTTTTTCGTGCAAAAAAAAATTAATTTAAAAAATGAGATTTTTTCATTAAAATATTACGAAAAATGTACTTGAATGAAACGAAACCTACCTCCTCAAAAAATTTTAGACAAGCACAAGTATTTCAACGATGTACGCATTATAACTTGAAAATTGCAATCTATATTGAATGTAATTAGTATTCAATTATCGTTCTCTCTGTATGCAATTAGTATCAGTTCGCTATAGAATCCTACTCTTATTAATTTCTCGCTAGGATTAAGAGTTGTTAATAAAATTAGAATCATGTCCGTTAATATACATACATAAAGTAGAGTTAATTTAAATTCTAAATTTAGATTCTCTCTCTCTCTCTCTAAAGTATATACAAGGCCTAAGTAAATAATTCGTAAAAAAAATATCAATAAAAAAATTATATTTCTAAATTAATTTATAATTAATTATTTTTTAATCTTAATTTTTTTTAAATTATTTTTAAATCTTAATTTTTTTTAAATCTTAATTTAACGCTTGTAGAAATAGAAAAGAAACGATTGAATAAACTTAACGGAAATACACTGCTTGGTCCCTGACACTCTTATTGAAGAATTGCACAATCGACGGGCATCCTGTGCGAATCGCGTTGCATAATACTCTTTGTATTCTCACGGGAAACACGAAAACACGATGGCGTGCAAAAGGTGCGAGTAAGCAAACTCGATACTGCTCCGTCGACTTTACGATCGGCCTTCAACTACGAGATATCCCAGGTGATTCGTTCATAACGTGTCGGACATTCTCAGCACATCGAACAATTATTCCTACGCGAATCAATAGTACGCCGCGTATCTAAACCTATACACGAGATCCAGTTAACGCTTTATATGAAAGCATAAAATATTTTCTAAATCAAATTTTACATGTTTCAGAATTAAATGTTCTAAATTGAAACGTGAATTTAGAACAATTATCAGCAAATAAAAAATTCTTCTACAGATATTTTTGCAACGCATTAAATAGAGAAACTTTCTAAAAAATTCTATATAAAAAATTCTATATAAAATTTTTTTAAACCTATTTTTAAAATGATTTTACCATTAGGTTATTTTTAAAAATAAAACAAAATTGGAAATAATTTATCCCACTTTTCGTAGGAAGATTGAGGCAATCATTTGACTATCGAAAAAGTAGGATAAATTATTCCGATGTATAGATAGAATAATGGTACTATTTCGAGCGCTCCATTTGTTCGATTTGGCTACATCAAGGAAGGGGAAAAAAAAAGAAGCGGAAATCGGTACATGACGCTATACGAAGGTCGTTCGCTTCACGCCACAATGATTTTGGCAATTAGAACGCGCCGGTCGACCACGAATGCTATTTCTCGCCAATTTTATCCGAATTCGAGAATACGAGTAGACACCAATTCCTTTTTTTATTTACGCGGCTATGTGTGAAACCCCATCAGGTGTATCTAAAACGTCCATTTGCGATGAGTACTCGATGGAAACACCTTAATTTCCTCAGTTCCGAACATCCAAATCGCATAATTTAAATTTTATTGTACACATACACACTCTCTCTCTCTCTCACAGTAAGTTATTAGCCCTTGAAACTCTCGGCAAATTGGAACAACAAGTTAAAACTCGGTCCGTAATAGGCAAGGGCCGATATGCGATACAATTTCAACGTGATACAGATACGTTGTAGCTGACGTGGCAAATAATAGGGCGTTAACGAGATTAGCAGGATGAGAGGAGCGTCCCCTCGCATCGATCTCACGACGAGACATAGTGTGATGTTATTTTCCCTACACACATATATATATATATATATATATATATATATATTTTTTTTTTGTATATATATGTGTATATTGTATATATATATATATATATATATATATATATATATATATGTGTATATGTGTGTGTGTGTGCGAGATGTGGTATGAACAACCCTTTGGAAATCGTACACGTGTCACGCGCGCGGAACGTTCCTACGGGCGCGGTTTACATTGCAAATTCGTTGGGAAACTTCTCGCGGACGACACGTTGCCAGCGTGAGTCTGTCTCTCTTTCTCTCTCTCTCTCTCTCTCTCTCTTGGTGTACAAAAGTTATTTTACCGATTAAATTACGACCTGCGAAGCTAGCTGCCACTGTCCGGTAGCATTGTTTCGACGGTGTTGCTCGGGAAACACACTCGGCGAAGTCCCTCGGGATTATTGTACGACTACTACCACTTGCAAAAGTATGCATTGATGATACATCGATGATACATCGCAGATATCGTTTGTTTGCAAGGAAACACGGTTGGAGAATTCGAAAGATGATTCGACAAATTACACAGTAAAAAATAAAATGTTAATTTTAACATTTTTCACACGTCCCAGAAAGTTCACTCTAAATTTTAAGTTAAAGTAACTCATTCGTCGTATGTTATTTATTGACAAACTAAAAATGTTAAATAATTGACACGATACTTTACATTTATTTTTGTTATTGTGACTTTAAGTGTAATGTAAAAATAACATACAAATTAATTAAAAGTTACATGAAAAAATAGTTACAATAGCTTGTAAGAAATGTTGAGGATATTAACATATAATAGTGATTATTTTAACTTGAATTATTTGTAATAGAAACATTTGATTTTAATAAATTTGATTATTTTGTGTCAAAGTTCAAGACTATTTGAAGATTCACTTTAATTTTTCCTAGAACGTTAAACTGATTTTGAGACATGTTGATTGTTTAAAATGATTACCTTAAAATAATATTCCATTTCTAAGAGACATATACAAAGTGTTAAGTTATGAAGTTGACATAAATGTAACACGTGAAAACGTTATAAAAATAATAACATATAGATTGAATGTTAATTTTACATTAAAGTACTAATCAAAACGTGGTAATACAAGAAAATTTTAACGCACAATTTTTCACTGTGTAAAATCACTATTTCTTTTCAAGGTGTCTATTATGGAAAAATATAGAATTTTCACAGATTTTTTTTGTACCTTAAAAAGGGAATTTTATTGGGACTCTGAAAAGAGAATTTCTTTAAAAAATGCTATCTTTTTGATAAGTTTGCTCTTGTATTGTAAACAGTCGGCAAGCCAAGTAAATTATACATGTTAAAATATATATCTATCTTTATTTATATATTCAATATCTTAGTAAAGTATTGAATAAATACTATATATTGTTTATTGTTATTTTCAGTAATGAAAAAATTATATAAGTGAAAAATGCTTATCTTATTAAAGTATTCTTTTTTCTTCAACACGTTTATGCAAATCTTGAAATTTAAGAGACTCTGTTTTTTCCTTATATAAATGAGAAATATTAGAAAACGTATACAAAATAAAAAACTTATTTTTAAAAAATATTTTCTCTATCTGAAATTTTGAATAAAAATACTTGGAAGATTGAGGAATTTTTAGGGAACTTTTCGGCGAAATTCGAGTAAACAATCCACTGTTCTAAATTTTACCGCCTTATTGTTAAATAAATATCCTTCGTGTGAACTAAATCTTTGATCAATATTCGTTAAATTAAGCAGAATATGATGAGAACTTTTATGTAATTTGTATGAGAAGAACTGAATTTCGCATCGATGTGCGAAAAGGTGCAAATTTCCCTAGCGAAATAAAACAAGTTTTGTATGCCACGGTTGAGATTTACAGTTTGCAAAAGCATTTTACATATAGCAGCTGCGAATGTTAATGCGATAAGAAGTTGAGACCTGAGCGTGAAATCCGCGCAAATTGCGACAACTGTTATTACCAAAGTTTTACACACCTCCGTGACAGTGGGCAATTTTCTGGGTTTCTGCACAAATATCTAATGTAACTTTCACTATCTATTAATAATACAGTAGTGTAGGTCGATCGGCCAACGTCTCTCTGTGAAGCTGCGACTGAATCGGTGAAGCGATTGTTTCGCAAGGCAACTAATCAAATGTGATAATTACGAAATTTTTTTAAATTGAATTATATAATCAATAAATTGGTTCGCTAATAAATAATACATTGATACTTTTAAAACAATGTAAAAGACAAAATTTTATTCTATTTATTTATTTTTTTTAAAGGTTTAAAGCCATAAACTGGTTCATTGAAACTGATATTGCATAATATATTATATAATTATGCCGCGCGTAATTTAAAACAATTATCGATTACACTATAAAATTGAAAACTTTTAGATATTTAATTAAAAATAGCAGATATCGATTAATTAAGTTACTGCTTTATAATTTCTGTAATTTTTTCGTTTATATATTTTTTCTTAATTAAACTGCAAATACTTGTACATTTTTCATCGAAATTTATATAAAAAAGGATTTATAGAGATTACCAACTTTTAATTACACCTCCCTCGCAGAACGTTATAAAAATCTCGTTAAATTTTATGTACGAGATTTTTGCGCCGTCGCATTTTTAAGCAAGTGCATATGTCGCTGAAAAGTATGACTCCATTTCCGGAAGAGCTTCTATTCGTGCTCTGATCTAATGGTTATTTTCGTCGACGTTAACTGATATGCAAATATGCCTGTCTTGCTAGCATAAGAAAAGAATCTGTGTCACCTGTGGCATAAAGACGGCGCGATTCTCTCTGTGTTGTGTTAGATGTATATATATATATATGTTATGCTTTACGTAATCTTCATTCGCCTGCTAGATCGGTACTAGGTACCCCGATGCTTCAATCACAAGTAACAGCGAACGTATCACGTGAACGTAATTGTGTTCATACGATTCTACGAGCTCTCGCACATATGGTATACATATACACGTATAGCTTTATGCGAGCATGCGTCGCACTAAGGATATTATATTTTCCATTTCGACGAGCTCGTTCACGATGCATAACAGCATATTAATAACATCTCATTAACAATTCAAACTAGGTGCAGAAATTTCTTCAATTCGATGTATTTGTCAAATCTGACGCTAATCTAATTGTAAGAAATTCAGAGAAATTGATGAGAAATTAAAATTGCGAAATTAGTTTATGCAAAGCGAATTTTGTCAATAATCTAAAAAATTAGATTGTCTGAAAATGTAGAGTAATATAAATTCTATATGATTGTCCTTTAAAAATGTACGCTGAGAAAAATCGTTTGTTTGTAGATATATTTGATAGAAGGCATTTTTGGTAAATCAAATTCAAGCAGAATTTCTAGTTAACGATAAGACTCGATTTTTTATAACTAGAACATTTAATAGACTTACTATAAGGATTTTATTAATATTTTCTAGTTGGATCTATAAAATTTCTTATTATATTAACTAAACATAGATATAGTGATGCCATTTTTCTTAAAATTTTCTTTAAATTTAATATTATATTATCAAGAAAATTTGGTAAATTTAACAAGAAAAAATTAATCATATTCATCTGGTTATTTGGAATAATTCTGATTTGTCCATTTTCCAACAGATATCCTGATTGAATCTACTAGACGTCTAATTAATGCAGGTGTAAAATAATTTTTTCAAATCTCTTAAAGAATTTTCGAAGAAAATATTTTTTAAAATATTAAATGTATAAAAAATATTTAATAAAAAAACATATACATATATAATACATATATAATACAATCCGAGGATTATAATTTCACACACACTGCTTCAGGTTTTAAAATATCTCTTCGTAGAATATTAAGTTGTGGAATATAGCGTATGTCTTTTTTTCTCTTATTTTAGCATTCAAGATTAGCCATTATTCTCCGAATACACATGTACGTGTATATGAATCAGCAAAATACATTTTTTAACCGTCATGCCCGTAAGGTAAAATGCCGAGTGCGATAAGGTGACAAGGACGAGAATTAAGATTGGATCTCCCCATTGTGGAACAGTCAACAATCGTATTTCCACAGTAATCTTAACCTGCTCTCGATAAAGATAAGAGATTGAAAAAAGCAACAGAGAAACAACACCTTATTACAGTATTATACATTTGAATGAATCGATGCCATCCAGGTTTTTACAGATTTTTACAGGTAGATGATTGCAAAAAGAGCGTAAAAAGAATTTTTTTGTATTATATCAGTTTCAATTCTGATTTACAGCAAGGTATCTATTTCCTGGAAAAAACATGGGAAATGTGGAATTCTCAGGAATTTTTTGTATTTGGAAAAATCAGAAAATTCTCATGAAATTTTATTGGGATTCAGAGAACTTTTTAAAAAATTCTCTCTTTGATAATTTTGCTCTCATTAGCCAGCAAGCCAAGCGAATTACATGTATTTAAAATGTGTTATAAATATATGTATATATATATATATATATCTGTGTCTATATATTTGAAGTATTAATAAAATATTAAATATGTAGTACATATTTTTTATTGTAATTTTTAGTAATAAAAATGAAAATATTATATGAAAAATGCTTATCTTTTAGGGAAAGCTACTCAATTTTTTCAATACGTTTACAAATTTAGCACTTGAAATTTAAGAGTCTCCATGATTTTCCATCATATGAGAAAGATAATATTAAAAAACGCATAAAATGAAAAATTTATTTAAAAAAGTTGTATGAAAAAAAATTTTTTAATATTCTTTCTACCTCGAATTTTAAATAAAAATATTCTGGAAGATCAGAGAATTTTTTTACAAGATTTGAGTAGACACCCTATATAGATCTCGATTGAAATTCGTGTGTACGTTGTAGGAACAACACGATTGCGCAAATACAGATATTATATCAGTTCGGATTTTAGCGTGTGAGGTACGGCGTAGATACACACGACGTGAGTTTGAAATGCAACACGCGACGAGGAGTACCGGATGAATAATATGCGTTTTCGCGCGACCTACTGCGAGAGAACAATTTAATCGGGTCTAAAAATACTTCGATGATCCGCGATTTGACTTCGGTGGTAGTGCAAACAATGCAATTGTTTGTTAATCGACAATAATGATACCGAGTGGGCGAAAGTAATGGCGTTTTAGGAAAAGAATACATATACAGGGTGTCCCAGACTTAACGAATCAGCCGTTAATAGCAGATTCCTGAGATCATTTGGAGATGAAAATTCTAAAATGTCGAGGAAGACTTCATAAAAATGTTCAAACTACTGACTATTGGAAAACAATCGCGCTGTCTGCAGAATCATATTTTTTATTTTATATTGATCCCTTTATCGATATCGATATTATCGCGCTGTATGCAGGCTCCTTGATACGCTACAGGGAACGTAACGTGCCGATTGGTAATCTTTAATCTTTTATAGCGCCAAAACTACATCTTCTTCAACATTTTAGTATTAAGATTTTCGTTTCTAAATGATCTCAGGAATTTACCATTAACGGCTGATTCGTTAAATCTGGGACACCCTGTATTAGCGAAAGTGTAAGCAATCGCGATTATTAAACCGATACAACGTAATACTTATACTGTACACGACATATTTATCAGTAATTATTCTCGAGCAATTAATTAAAAAAATTGTATAAAAAATTCATGTCGCGGAAATACATATTTGCGCAGAAAGAGGACGAGAGCGTTCGCGGTATAATACTTGCATTTGCATTACGAGCATTTTTCTCGTTCTCATTTTGCGGCGAAGGCCGGCAATTTTCTAGCGAATCATTTTTCCGATATTAGAATAAAGTGAAAACTATAAGAAGGGACCTCCAGCGAGACTCTTGGTTTTTTCTTCCCGTTCTTGCATAAGAAATCCTTGACACGCGTCACGTGTTTTCTCGTTTAACGCCAAACTTATCGCATCGTATCTAATTGGCTTATTCGCGACTTGTTTGCATATATCTCTCTTTCTCTCTCCTTCTTTCTTGATTGATGGACATCTGTACCATATTGAACCACTCGCTTTTTAACGTGAGAAATATATTGCTCTTTGCCCTTGGATGGAAACGAAAAACATTGTCGAAATAAATACTGAATATACAAGGTGCACGAAGTTGAAAACGTGTGAAATTTATATAAATTTTTAATAACGTGCATGAATTATTATGTGAAATAATATATATTAATAGTTAATGCGAAATAATATATATTAATAATATATATTATAAGTTTATTAATTGCGTCTTGTTCTGCGCTAGTCATTAAGCTTTCGTATCATCTTTTGGAAGTTGTGTGTAAAGTAAACTTTGAGTCAACATTTCATTAAGGAAGCTATCTATGTGTATTAAGTTTCTTTGTGTAATTTAGCGTAACCATGCCCTGTCGGGTAAAAGCAGGGAATCAGTATCATTACAGCAGTCGTGTACTAGTCGTATCCGCATATCTGAGATTCCAAATTAACCTGACACGCACAGCTGATACGCGTTCGTAGATACAATCGTGCATACGTGTGAGCGCGTGTTGTATACGTTATGTAATAACGAGGACACACATCTCCATATCCGTTTCAAGTGCATGTGAAAACCAACATTCTCTTTTTCTACGTTCTTTTTTTATGTTTTCATACGCGGTCTCTCATCGCTTCTACAGAGGGACGACTGACGAGTGTAATGATCGTGCAAAATTATGTGGCAAACACATGTTTCTCGTAACGCGTCATAAATGCCGACAGTCATCGCATACAAATTGTACAAGAGTCACCGAACTATTTCCTGCAAAATCTGATACTAGAAATTAAAAGATTTTCGAACTGCACTTTGCTCATGATGTCTATATTTTAGTTCCGAGAGAATAAACGTCGAATTATAAAGGCTTATTTATGCATGTGAAATATGTGCCTGTCTTATAAATATTATATAATAAGCGCGTATATATTTTAGACACACAAGATCCAAGTAAAATAAAAGGATAAAGTGAATGATTTAAACTGACAAAATATCCATCAAATTTTATCGTCGAGATTTACATAGATAACGTTTATATGTTTAAAAAGAGTTAAATTCTTGCAAAATACTAAAAACTAAAAAAATTTGGACCTTCGTTTCATTGATGGTCTGTTTTAGTTTGAAAGAATAAACATCAAATTTTAAAAGATTATTTATATTTGAAAAATATGTACATGTCTTATAAATATTATATCTATCAAATTTTATCGCCAATATTTACGTAGATAATATTTATATGTTTAGAAAAAGTCGCCGAATTATTTTCTGCAAAATACTAAAAGTTAAAAAATTTTGGAGTTTCGTTTCACTAATGATCTATGTTTTAGAAAGAAGTTTTGAAGGAATAATTTTCAGAAAGAATAATGTCAAATTTTAAAGAATTATTTATACCTGAAAAATATGTGCATGTTTTCTAAATATTATATAAGAAGCACATATAGATATTTTAAACACAAAAATCCTAATTAGTAGAATAAAAAGACGAAGCGGATGATTTAAACTGAAAAAAATATCCGTCAATTTTATCGCCAATATTTAAGCAGATAATATTCATATGTTTAGAAAGAATCGCCGGATTCTTTCCTGCAAAATACTAAAAGTTAAAAAATTTTGGAGCCTCATTTCACTGATAATTTATGTTTTGAGGTTTCGAAGGAATAAATATCAAATTTTAAAGAATTATTTATACGTAAAAAATATGTGTGTCTTCTAAATAGTATATAAGAACCGCATATATATGTATATTTTAAACACAAAAAGTTCAATTAGTAAAATAAAAAAACGAAACGGATGATTTAAACTGAAAAAAAATATTCATCAATTTTCTCTCCAATATTTACATAGATAATATTTATATCTTTAGAAAGAGTCGCCGAATTATTTCCTGTAAAATACTAAAAGTTAAAAAATTTTGGAGCTTCGTTTCACTGATAATTTATGTTTTGGGGTTTCGAAGGAATAAATGTCAAATTTTAAAAGGATTATTTTATTATGCGTAAAAAATATGTGTGTCTTATAAATATTATATAAGAAGCGCATATATTTTAAACACAAAAGCTCCAATGAGAAAAATAAAGAGACGAAGCGGATGGTTTAAACTGAAAAAAATCCATCAATTTTATCGGCAATTTACGTAGATAACGTTTTATACGTCTAGGAAATTGTTAGCGAATCACTCGCGCGTTGTGGGCCATAAACCACGCGGTCAATCGCCGGCAAACACATACTTGAGCAAGAAGTAAAAACGACGCGTTTCCGTCGTACATACCCGATGAGCGCATCTTAAGAAAACCCGATCCAACGGAGACTTGGAGTCTTGGGTCTTGGAGGTCCTCTCTTTGCACCATGCTTGTCCCATTTTGCTTTTTTTTTCTTTTAAAAGCTAGCCTCTCCCTTTTCTAGCCAAGTCGCTGATGCGGCGACCAGTGGGTCCTCCTTTACCGATAAGTCCGAATAATGTAGGCCATCTTCAAACCCGTTCTTCGTGACCTGCCGCAACTGGCGTGTCCTCTACGATTGCTTCTCGTTCGGAGCCTCGGATGTAAAAGAGAGATCGGCGCGGGATCCACGAGGCCCGACACTGAGAGGCAAAGAGAGGATGCTGAGACGTAATTCGTCTTTCCGATGACTGATCTCTTCTCGCTGCTCTGAAAGACAAGGAAATATATTCTGTTGACATTCTGATCTTCGTTCATTTCGTAACACAGTAAACTGTTAACTGTTCATGTGCGTGCGGGCATTTAAAGTTCCTGTTGATTCTGGTTTGGGAATTTAAATTTAAAGCGAGACCGCTTTTTACGTAGTTTTAAGAATATGATTTATAGTTCTTTTTTCTGAAAATATAATTATGGAAATTTAGAGACGCATTTATGCTAATTTAATCCAATATTTCCATATGAAATTAGTTAATATTAAATAATCCAGAAAATTTATTCACTATTTTAATAGAAATACTCGTATATTTGAATTATAATCTAGGAGAGAAATTTATTCCAAATATAAAGAGTATAGATATATCTTTATGTAAATATAAATATATTTTTTATAAAGATAAATTTTTACACGAAATTTTGATTTTGTTATGACAACAAATAAAAATTTAATTTGATGCATTAATTATTTAAAAGTGTCTAACCAAATTAGATCCATAATTTATAGTTCTTTTTTCTAAAAATATGATAATTATATTATAATAATTGTGTAAATTTGGAAACGCACCCATGCTAATTTAATCCAATTTCCATATGAAATTAGTTAATATTAAATAATCCAGAAAATTTATTCACTATTTTAATAGAAATATATTTGAATTATAATCTAGAAGAGAAATTTATTTCAAATATAAAGAGTAGATATATCCATACATAAATATAAATATATTTTTTAGAAAAATAAATTTTTACATGAAATTTTGATTATTTGTTATATAACAACAAATGAAAATTTAATTCGGTGCATTAATTATCTTAAAATAGCTAACGAAATTACCTATCCCTAATTTATAGTTCTTTTTTCTGAAAATATGATAATTATATAATAATTATGTAAATTCGGAGACATACCTATGCTCATTTAATCCAATTTCCATATGAAATTAGTTAATATTAAATAATCCAGAAAATTTATTCACTATTTTAATAGAAATATATTTGAATTATAATCTAGAAGAGAAATTTATTTCAAATATAAAGAGTAGATGTATCCATACATAAATATAAATATATTTTTTAGAAAGATAAATTTTTACACGAAATTTTGATTATTTGTTATATAACAATAAATGAAAATTTAATTGGATACATTAATAATTTCAAAATATCTAATGAAATTACATCCCTAATTTATAATTCTGTTTTTCTGAAAATTTTTCTGATAATTATATAATAATTATGTAAATTCAGAGACGTACCTATGCTAATTTAATCCAATTTCCATATGAAATTAGTTAATATTAAATAATCCAGAAAATTTATTCATTATTTTAATAGAGATATATTTGAATTATAATCTAGGAGAGAAATTTATTCCACATATAAATGAATATAGATGTGTTTTTACATCAATATAAATATATTTTTAGAAAGATAAATTTTTACACGAAATTTTGATTTTGTCATGACAACAAATAAAAATTTAATTTGATGCATTAATTATTTAAAAGTGTCTAATCAAATTACATCCGTAATTTAACTCTTTTTAAGAACTTGAGGAAATTGAATTTGAAGTATCTCGTATGATTAAAAAATATATATATCATTTTACGTTTTAAAATGAAAAATATGAATTTATAATAGACGGAATACTCGCGACTTGCGTTTTACTCTTTCCATGAATGGACGTACGACGATTCGCGTATATCGTGTTGGCATTGAATCATCGTACGGTCACAGGGACCGCCTTCTTACGATGCGTCATGTGCTCTTAAAACTCGCTTACGCGCGCGTTTGCCTTCAAACTCATGTCGCGCATGAGTACTCGCGTTAAGGATCCACGAAAATGACGGCAAAAAAAAGAAAAAAACGAAAGAAACGGTTCGTCGCACCTTCTAAACTCCAGCCAATGGCGCGTGAAGCGTCTGCATCTGTTCAAACAATCACGACCTGGCACGATCATTGCCGAAGGTAACGAAAAAGCGCGAAGAGCATTGATAGATTCGATGACAATCGCGTCACTTGCCAAACAAGATCAAATAGTCTACAACATAATATCTAAAAAGATGAAATCATTTCTTAAGAGCCCCTTCGCGACTTTTAAGAGCATTCCTGTCCCCCACGAGTTCTACATATGTGTGTCAACGTACCTCCTCTTTTCCGGAGCAAGTTTTCGGGATTATTGGAACATCCGGTTAGTCCAGGGAGGAGCCAATCCTGATGACTATGACGGATCACCTAACACGAACCTGAGCGATGTTAATGACGAAGCACTCGCGACGAACGCGCGGCTGGAGAACAACTGACTGGTACCGGTCGGTCGGACTCGCGGCACTGTTAACATACCGTGGAGCACGCACTCTGGAGCACACGTCGAAGCAGCACCGAACGGAGAGAGGCGCCGCGGCCTCGGCTTTCAAACCGCAGCCTCCGTTCTCGAGACGGGGCCTCTCTCGTCGCGAGGAGATCGGCTCCTCTTCTCTTCACCTCCTCCACACCTTGGCGTTCCTCCTTTCGTGGTGAGAACGCGGTCTCTTCCTTCTCCTCTCTCTCTTTCTTTCTCCTTCTATCTCTTTCGCTCTCTCCTTTTCCTCTCCCTCTTTCTGTCTTAATGCGAGCAGTGGTCTGCCTACCTCTACCAGGAGAATTTCTGACCTCCTCCAAGATATCTCGCGGGTACTGTTTCCCGCGCCCAGGTGCACTCGGGATTCCACGGCTTCCTTTTTCCTCCTCTGTCTCGTGATACTCTCGACAATCGGCTTTTCTCTCTCTGCCACTTTGCTCTTCGTCTCGCTCACGGGATATTGTTTCCCTCTCTTTCGACTCTCAGAAGCATTGCATTTACAGATGCATTCGCAAGATATCTTGTACTAAATTTCAAAGAATGTTTTTATTGCATGTGATTTCGTATACATGAACATGTTAATCAGTCATATAAATTAATGCGAGAATATGTATGTTGTTTGATAGCTTCTTTAATCATTAGAAATCACGAAAGCGTGGAGATATAGGACGTAAATCTTGCATGAGATTTGTAAAAGATAAACTTTATCGAATGTATTAATGAAAATATATTTAGAAATTATTAAAAACACTTCTTATCAGCACTTATTTATTTTATAACGTGGAAAGCATGTATTACATGTGCTGTCTGCATATTTATTTGCATAAGTGATTGCATTTATGGTTGCATTCATACAGGTGCTTCTGATTATATCTATGTGTACATATATAATATAATATAATATACACACATAATTTACATTAGTAAATTTCTATAGAAAATATATTATTTAATAATAAAAAGATTTAAAGAAAAATTTTTCCACAAAAAAATTAATATATTTTTTATCAATGACATGTACAACATTTAAATGATATTCACAATATTTAAACGTATATACAATAACATTATATATATTGTGAGAGTTATTGTAATATATTCTCTCTCTTAAAATACTTTTTATAAAAATTATTAATTAAAGTAAATTATTTGTAAAATAAAAATCTAATGCACATAAGCATTTTTACTAAATTATACAGGATGTTCTAGTACATCCTTTTTAAAATGAAAATGGCTTTTATCAAAAATCGCAAACAATTTTTAAATAAATCGGGCGGCGGGGAAATATGCTATCCGGATCGGAAGTTGAATTTTTTTAGGGAAACTTTTTATTACAGATGAAATTTTTATTACTGATATTTATGGCTTTTTATTACAGATTCGAATTGTACGTGAAAAAAATAAGAAACTTTTGTATCAAACATTTTTTCTAAAAGTGCCTCTGCAATCTTAAAATTGACCTTGAAAGTAACTGTGATGAAATAATGAACTGAA
The DNA here is from genome assembly GCF_003227725.1 of Camponotus floridanus. NCBI lineage: Eukaryota > Metazoa > Arthropoda > Insecta > Hymenoptera > Formicidae > Camponotus > Camponotus floridanus. The sequence goes on from NW_020229503.1 coordinate 376,402, forward strand.
TGAAGATTGACAGAGGCGCTTTTAGAAAAAATGTTTGATGCAAAAGTTTCTTATTTTTTCACGTACAATTCGAATCTGTAATAAAAAGTGTTCCCCTAAAAAAATTCAACTTCCGATCCGGATGGCATATTTTCGGTCGGAATCAAAAGTTAAAAATATCACCATTTGATAGAGCGTATTTACTTAAAAATTGTTCGCGATTTTTGATAAAAGCCATTTATTTTCATTTTAAAAGGAGTGTACGGATGGTCTGGGAGACCTTGTATATATTTATTACAAAAGAAAGAGAGGGAGAGAAAAGATTTGAAACATTCGATATATCTTTACATATCACATCTAAATTTCTCAGCCAGATGTCACTGGAATGTAAAAATGTCTTAAGTACTTCAAATATTTTTCCTAAGTTTTACAGCCAATAAATTTAAGACAAAGTCAAAGGTACCATGTCCAAGTAAAAGCGCCTTCCTCCTCTTCTAGGTGATTAATGCGACATTAATTGGCAACCATTAGTGCACAGTAAATCTACCTACCAGATATGTAAAGCCATTGAATCATTCGTGCAATCATCCATTTTCCTAGATATCGTATCATTAAGAAGGCAAATTGCTGTCCCATCCTCGAAAATTGAAGACCTCATTTATTCCTTCAAACTATAAAAGTATCCGTGTGCTCTAAAAAAAGCTCAATTTATCTCCAAGGTTCGCGTAACGTGCCTTTCATTTTCGTAAGGTTGGAAAGATAGTGTTTCGATCAAACTTACACAACCATGACATGAACTGTCTATTGGCGATGTTACTTCTGGCTTCGAGTATATTCGGATTACACGTGGATTTGACTCGTTTCCGGACGGAAAGCGAACCTATCCAGGAGGAAGAAGCTCGGGTGACGACGAAGTGGCGTCAACCGATCTGTATAATGGCTGAAAAGGACGTACCCTCCTGTTCCTCGCTGAGAAAATTCCAAACGGAATACGAGCATCCGGACGAACCCGATCAAACGAAACCAATTAAATTGAAGATAGGTGAAACCTCAAAGGGGGACGAGCGGCAGGAGATCGTTAGCGGTGTCGAGATATTGTTCCCCAACGTTGTCGGCACGTCGCCGCTCGAATCCTCGGACTTGATGATCGATGACGAGTTGGCGGACCCTGGCAGGGAGTCGAAATTGCGGCCGAAAACACCGGAGTTGAACGACGAGCAGGAACGGCGATTCGCCAAACGAGACAGCCACTTGACCGGGTCGGGACTTGAAGGTACAAACGCGGGATCACCGATTTACGAGGGTCCTGGACTCGCCGGTGACCGCCACTTTGATGACGCGAGGATGTTTGCCCGACATCGGGCTATCCCTGTGCGCTGGGTCAAGCCCCAAGTCCTAAGCCTGCGACAGAGGAAGACGAGTTGACTCGCAGCGAGTCGCGTGGGACAGAACTGAAAATAATCGCAGAAAATAAGTTGGATTCTCTGCAAGATTCTACCTTCTTGAGGAAACTGCATCCGCTCGTCGCTAAATACAATTCGTCTCGAGCAAAGTTTGATATGGTTCGCGAGCCTGAGATCGAGCCAGTAAATGTCATCGACTGCCCCCTTCGATACATTGTAAAATCAGTAGTTTGAAAAAGTGGCAATTGGTCGATACATTATTAAACAATCTTAACGTAAAAAGTGTTCTTCGAAGGCTCTTTACAGATCTCTTGTTGCCAGATCTGTCTGATAAACCTCCGAAAAAACAGGACGCTCGATCTGAGAGGATAAAGGATGAATGATTCACACGATCGAAAAAGGGATATCTAAAGCATTCTACAGATTCAGAGCCGGAAAATCCCTACGATCAAGCAAACAAGTATGATGGCATCGATTTTTTACACGATTCATTAGACAAAAATGCAGAAATGATTGCCAAAGTAAAGGCTTGCTTTCTTAAACATCTTCACGATCTGCTTCACGATATCTTCGCGATCTTCATAAAAGAAACGATAAGAGAGAATTGAACAAGAACAATCGATCAAATTCAATGTCGATCGAGAAATTAAGGATGTTTTGTATCTATTTTCAAAATATTAAAAAAATTAAAAAAATTGAGAATTTAATGAAAATTGTACAGAATGTCCTTATATATGTTTAGAATCTTTAGTACAATTTTTAAATCGATTCACTAAAGCGTTCACAAGTTATAAGGATTTTAATTTGCACCGAATTAACATGTATTCTTATGGGATACGTATAACCACGTCGATTCAAATGACAAAAACACATGGAAATAATATTCAGAATTTGTCTAAAATTTGCAAAAGTTTAGATGCAGAGGAAATATTTGGTCAAATAATATTATACAAGTCTTACTAACTGGTTAAAAAGATATTAAATATAATTCAATGAAGTTAGCCATGTATCTGTCACAAGGCGAAATTCTCTGTCAAAAGTTAATTATTTCGATTAACAAAATTCGAAATATTTCAGTAAAAATGCAATAAATATTAAAAAATACATCTCTGCACTGTAGCTAAGATCAAGTTGTAATTCCACACAATTTCTTACTCAAAATACACCAAAAGTGGATATATTCGTCAATATTGATTTTCATCTACTTTTTGCTGGGATTGTACAAACAAAACATCCTTAATACGAGAGCGCTCGTCTTGAAAAATGATTCGAAAATTGATTCTGCTAAATCTGAAAATGATGTTCAAAAGAAAGAAAAGATACATGAAAAGATATTAAGATTAAAGAGATTCGAAAGAAAGAAGCATTTCCAATAAATCAAAATTATTAAATATAATCAAAAGCAAGAAGGGAAAAGAATCCAAGATTGCAGCCGAACACAATAATGCGAATATGTCGGACAATATCTTTGTTATTCTACTCGGGGAAACATGAGCTTATACTCCTTCTAACTTCGTATAATTCATATTCTTTATATGTAAAATTATATTAATAATTTAATAATTATTATTAATAATTTTACAATTATATTAATAAGTCTTTTGCAATAAAAATAAATGATCTTATTAATTTTTCAAATTATTATTTAACATACTATATTATATTTGATTATTTTATATATCTACTTTGTGAAGTTAGTTGTAGCGAAACGAACGATAAATGTTTATTAGATAACCGAAGGTCAAGTTCAGTTTTAATTGGAACCGCTTTTGCAATTGGTTAGTCGAATCTGTTTATATTAAGTTATTATCTTTCTCAAATGAGAAAAGTTAGGCTTTGGCAAAAAAATCAAATTAATCATAAAACGTAGTTATACATAATGTCGAAATTAAAGTCAGAAGTTCAAAAGTTCGAGTGATTCAACCAGCTATCTTCCGTACAGCCATTTACTAATTACGTCTGACGTATATTTAAAAAAATCTTTTTATTATTAGACTTATATGTAAATGATAAAAGAATAAAATTATCTTAATACGTATAGTTATATATAAGCATTTTTTCAAACAATATAATTAAGTATATTGATTACGAAGTCTTTTAATTTAACACACTGTGTATAACTTACAATGTATCCTCGCGATAAGATATTTAAATGCAAATGAGAGAATATAAATTTAAAATTGAATCTTTTTTATTACTACAAAGTTTCTTATTCTTGTCAGCCTCTTAATATGATAATTACTATATCATTATTAATGTCTATCTTATTAAGAGTAAACCGAGATTAATTCCGAAAAGAAGTAATCTTTCGCTTGGTAACAATCTTTAATAAGTGTCAAATCTTTAATAAGTAATAATCTTTCGCTCGATTACATATTTTGTTCGAAATTTCTTCGATGCTTTGGGTGCTCGTTCGTAAAAATCGAAGGTGCACCTCGTAAGGTACCCCTCGTTTCGTTTATTGCGCATCGTTGCTCATTCTCGCCTTCGTCGACTTGTGAGCGTAGATGACCTTATATTTTTCAGGACCATTCGATGTATGTCCCCGCCGGATCTTCGTGACGCTTTCCACAGATCATACTCTTTGGTCGATTTTCCTTCCCCAATCTTTTTCCTCGCACACAGGCTTCTCTTGATGCTTCATCATGCTCCGATATTACTTTGAAATATACGCGATGCATCCTCGTTCTTTTACAGCCATCATTTTCGATAATGTTAATGAAGTTGGAAAAAAGAAACACTGTTCTTGGAATACAATGATATATATTTTTACGTTTGGATATACATTATATTTTTACATTTTTTTTATATTTCATTAATTCAACGTAAAAAGTTTTTACATTTTTTTTATATTTTATTAATTCAATATAAAAAAATTCAATGTTTATATTTTATTAATTCAATATAAAAATTCAATATAAAAATATTGAGAGATTAAGATATATTTTCTTATTTTTCCTTTCCCAATTCTCTAATATATCAATAATCGCAATTTTATTTTGCGCTAGAAATAATTTTTCTATACTATTTTATAAAATTTCATAATATTGATATATATATATATATATATATATATATATATATATTATTAATATTATTAATATTGTACATATATATTTATTAATATCATTAATGTTGTACATATATACGATTAAAAAGTGCTGCCAACGTACTAATAATCACATTAATGATATCGTTCACGATAATATTTATTTATTATAATTTCAAAACGCAGTAACCGAGGAAAATTTTACTCGATGGCTGATTCGAACCAGTCGGAAAGAGTTTCGGAACAGCTATCGAGTAAAATTTTCTTCGGAGAGTACGTTTTGGATCATAGGATATGAATGTTTTATAAGTGGTGGGCACAATTTCAGGAATGGATTCCTCATGCTTAGAGAAGAAAAAAAAAGTCAATCAACATAGATCTGGAAATGATTAGTTTTTGAGTTATTAAGATTTTTGTAATATAAAATTTTGTCTCATTTCTTGTCTTAGAAGTTCTTTTACAGGCATCAACAATGTTTTTCAAGTTCGGCGGTCTGAAAAACATTGTTGACTTTTAAGACGAGAAATAAGACAAAATTTTGTATTATAAAAATCTTAATAACTCAAAAACTAATCATTTCCGGACCTATGTTGATTAACTTTTTTTTCTTCTCTAAACATGAGGAATCCATTTCTGAAATTTTGTCCACCACTTATGAAACACCCTGTATATATGTAAAATAACATATTTTAATATATAAGAATTAAGAGATGTATGTTTTAGCTTTATCCAAGATGATGGTGTGAAGAAAGGTGATGTGAAGAAGAATCAAAGGCAATCAGGTTAACAAGTCATGTGGTTAACAAATGATAGAATTCATCGATGGCATCAATGCACAACACTATAGAGCCCCTTCAGATCGCTCATCATAGAATCCCTTCAGATCGCTCTAGTAAATAATAACATTATTATGCCAAATAATAGAGGGTGGATCCTTTAAAGATCTCGATTCTATCCCTTAAAGCTATAGATCTCGATACTATTCGAGATTATGAGAAAAATTATACATTGGAAATTGATATGCTGCTTTCGAAAAATCCTCGTCTGGTTTGAAGGGATAAAGCCGTTGAATTTCGCTCTTCTCGTTAGTGAGATCTTCGTCCGTGCACCGAGGTAAAATAAACGGCAGTCTGCGAAATTGATAGAAACAAAAATCTATTTAATATAATATAATCATTTCTAATATTCTCTTATTAATATCTTGACATTGTGGTTTATTGTGCTGCTTCTCTCTCGTGTTATCGTAAAAGATGAAACATAGTCATTTAAAATCAATTTTTTAATCTTACCTTGCCGGCACGCATCTTAGTATTTCATATATTATAGTATTTATGTGCTTGTCAGTTTCTTCAAGATTCATCGGTAATGCATGTGCATAGAATATTTTATTACTATTAGTATTACTTTTAGACAGTTCCTGCTTTTCTTCCTCTGCCCATATATGTAAGTTCCGATTTTCTTTGATTTTATCATAACTAAAATAAAAATCATCAGAAATTATATAAACATATTATCTTTTTAAAAATGAGAAAGAAACAGACAGAACGGGATATTCTTACTAATTTTAAATATTAATAACTAATCTTCAAGAGAAAACAATATTAAAATTCTAAAGTTTTGCTTGTTAACGGAAAATAAAATATTGTAATTATAATTTATGATATAAAAATTTGTGCTTATAATGTAAAAAATTTATCATACATTCCTGAAATTTAATTTAGAGAAAGGAAATAAAAATATTTCCTTGAAGATGTTGATATTTTTCTGAAAATTGCTTTGACATTTCTCTTACCTGCCAAATTTACATGGCTTTAAATTCGATGGTATATGTACACATGTATAAGTTGGATCCGGTACGACTGCGTTATGCGTCGAAATATCTTTTTTAATTATATTATTTGGAATCTCTTCGTTCTCTAAATCGATGACTGGATACGCATTTCCGATTACGACAAATAACTTCCAAATAAAGAGAAACAAAAACGAATATTCCAACTGAACGTTTCTCATGGTTAGGTCAAGAGTCCTCAGCTGCGTAAATACACGTTGCAATGCTGAAAAATTACACAAAATATTTTACCATGATTTATCACAAGTGTTTTATGGAATTTTGCAATATATAAATTGCACGTAGCAACGGGTTTAATATCAATGAATAAAATCCTATCGCATTACTCTTCAGCTGACCCTAATAAATAATCTACAATGTGCACATATTTCCAGTTAATGCGTAGCTGGTTGTTATCTATATAATTTGTAATCGCTGTTCATTACAAAAGAAATGTTGAAGAGCGTCCATGTAAAATCCATCTCGAATATTCGCCCAGGGCGAGATTCTACGTCACGTAATTCATCGAGTATAATAAATACCTATTGCATTTTGCAATGAATTATTAATTCCGGCAATTAAGCTGCACGTCGGCGCATCGCGCCCCGATTAAAATGAAAATATGCTAGACGACACTCGCTGATTCCAATAATGTAATAACAGTGAAGTGTTGAAATAGAAATAGAACTGTTAACAATGATAACTGTCCGTTATCTTGTGCAAAGTACTGCGCAGCGAGAGTCGATTTCGAAGAAATATGCGGAAAACAAAGTAATCCGTTGTCTAACGATCAAGGAACGTGAAAGTTTTACGTGGGAGACATCCTTTCTCTGATATTTTTCTGTTTACGTCCCGTTTGCTTTATAATACGCTCTTTTTTATTACATCCTATTTGTTTTTTAGATTATACGATTGAAAATTATTATTACAAACTGTATCCTAGAAAAAAACGCGACGTTGAATAAGAATTGCAACTATGCAGATTAGATAAAGACTTTTCGAGCGCATCAAGGAGATACCTCTTATAGTGTTATTAAATTTATTTAAATTTTAAGTGCGAATAATGCAATTTATTCATGTAAATCATATGATAGATTTAATGAAAAATTTATATTTTACGTAATTATTTATATTCTTATGAAGCTTAACATAAGAATTTAAAATATTAAGAATGAGTAAAAATGCAAAAAAAATAAATTACAAAATATTATAGAAATATATGCTAATAATTTTAAATTTTTCAATATTTTAAAAAATATTTCTTACACAAAATTAATAATGTTATACTAGATGTAAGTCTTATCTTCGAAAAATTGTTTCATTATAAATAATTTATATAATTATTTTATAATTTTTTTATAATATTTTATAAATATTTTATAAATATTTTATAATATTTTATAAATATTTTATAATAAATTGTTATTATTATTAATTTATATAATTATAAATTGTTCCGCACGTAAAATCACTTTGTAGACGCACAATAAAAAATTATTATTATCTGCAACATTAAATAAAATAGATATAATGGCTCGTATCAGAGGAGACACCGGAATAAGAATTAGGAAAATAAATCGCATCCAGAGGGAGAGAAAAGGGTGATCGCGAAATGAAATGAATAAGCGCCATTGTTTCATTGCGCTAGACACTTGCAGATACATAATCATTTTATTAACCAGTTGACGCGGCTCTTACAGTTCTTGCTTTTGTGTGGCTCGTCACGAATTTTTCGAGATCGCTATGCCTGTCAAAATTGTTTATCTGAGAAAATTTAATAATTTTTTATCTATGAAAATCCATCTAACAAATTCCAAATTTTCTCCTTTTTCACTCTTTCAAGAATATTTACAGTAAACGATGTCTCGATGGCTGACGTAGAAAGCGCGATTGATTGCGTTAATTATTGCACCCCCATCCGATTGTTCTCCAATTACAAGGCGTATACTATTTTTCGAGGGGCGATCTCGCAACAACGATAAAGTAAAGTCGGCAAAAATTAGCGACGGCGACGAACATGAGCAATGTCTGTTTCTACTTCACGATATCCTCCAAGGATATTATCCGAACAACAACCTCGTGTTTACACGCGACGAATCGTCGACGAAGGGAAACTTCATCGTTATGACTCGCCGGCGTTAGAAAGCTAAAAGAATTATCGCGCAACAACATCACCTTCGTCATTACGCAAAACCAACAACCCTGCGTCAACCCCGCGTTAACAGGGATCTACTCCTATTTACTCCTTGAAAAAAACATAGAGAATCTATATTTCTCAGGGATTTTTTTTACCTGGAAAAAATTAGAAAATTCTCATGGAATTTTTTTAAAAATTGGAGGATATCGTGAATTTAAAAAAAAATTCTCTAGTAATTTTACTTTCCTATTATAAACAATTAGGAAGTCAAGTGAATTATGCATTAAATATACACAGTAAAAAATAAAATGTTAATTATAATATTTTTCACATGTCCCAGAAAGTTTATTCTAAAGTTTAAGTTAAAATAACTCATTCGTCGTATGTTACTTATTAACAAACTAAAAATGTTAAATAATTGACATTATATTTTACATTTATTTTTGGTACCGTGACTTTAAGTGTAATGTAAAAATAACATACAAATTAATTAAAACTTACATAAAAAAATAGTTACAATAACTCGTAAAAATTGTAGGACATTAACATATAACAGTAATTATTTTGACTTTAATTATTTGTAATAGAAACATTTGATTTTAATAAATTTGATTACTTTATGTGCCAAAGTTCAGGATTATTTCAAGATTTACTTTAACTTTTCTTAAAATGTTAAATTTTGAGACATATTAATTATTTAAAATGATGTTAAAAATACTCAAAATAATATTCCATTTTCAAGAGACATATACAAAGTGTTAAATTGACATAAATGTAACACATGAAAACGTTATAAAAATAATAATATATCAGTTATATGTTAATTTTATATTGAAGTACTAACCAAAACGCGGTAACACAAGAAAATTTTAACACACGGACGCACAATTTTTTACTGTGTATATCTACCTCTCTTTATATATTTAAAGTCTTAATAAAATATTGGATATATATAATACACATTTTTGATTGTAGTTTATAATAAAAAAATGAAAATGTTATAAAAAACGTTTATCTACGAAAGCTATTCAATTTTTTCCAATATATATGCAAATCTAGCACTTGAAACTTAAGCAGCTTTGCGTTTTTTGTTTCGTATGAATGTAAAGTATTAGAAAATCCACACAATGAAAAAAACTTTAAAAAGTTGCGCTCTAAAAGATACTTTAAAATATTCCTTTTATGTGGAATTTTGAGCAAAAATATCAGGAAGATCGGAGAATTTTTTTACAAGATTCAAGTAGATATTTCTGATCAACTAAACCTGTTCGATAAAATCCATACTGAATGAAGTAGAGCGACGGGACGACCTCGATATCTCCGCCTCTTCCTTTAATTTGAGTAATGATCTCATCATCGTCGTGATTTAGTCGAAAACACCGTTTCTGCGTGTATGCCACGCCGAGGAATTGTCAGCATTTAATCGTGCTAGCATCTGACGGCAATTCGTCATTCCACACGTTATACAGATATACGAGCACGAGTGCGCATTTAGCTACGCATTCGCTTAGAAATTTCGCCGTCGAAACGCGTGCCGTACAGAGCTTTCGCGCTTTCCTGACGGATCACGCTACGTCGACTTATATACGTACTTGTCACGTATCACGCCGAACACGAAACACCGCGGATAATTAACGATGTTGCAATCATAATCCGGAATATTGGAATGAAATAATAAAGATCGTAACCAATCAAATATACTACACGGTTTGGAAGCGACTTATTATCGAATCTATGGATTATGTCATGATTGATATTATGTCTAAATTTCATGTTTGTTCATGTTTAATTTTTTGTTGAGCAATATAAGCGATAACCTCGGCTGATATTTTTGCGTGGCAAAAATCAATTATATATTTATCATTTAATTCCAGTTTTAACTGCTACATTTTGAAAAGTTAGTATATTGAGAAAAAAAATTGAATAGCTTTTGTAGATAAACATTTTTCATAGCATTTTTACTTTTTCTCTAAAAATTGTAAAAAAATATGTAAATGGAAGAACCTTAAAAAATTATACGTATAATGCGTAAATAAAATAATATATTGAGAAAATAGATTTTTATATGAGCATTACGTTGCGTTCAAAATACTCAAGAACTCACTAATTTAATTGTCAATTAGTTATTTGATGTTTAAAAAAGTTTTTATGTCACTAAAAGAGTTTAATCTTCAATGAACAATTTTGTACGAGTATAATATTTTAATTTTTCGTAATTAACTTTGACATCCAGCGAATGATACTTAATTAATCGCAGTGTATCCATGTAAGATGGAGAACTCCCTCTCTTACGTGAAATATAAAATATATAAATAATTAACAATAGGAGAATTTAAGAGAATTAGCGAAACTAGATTATAAACTTTTTACCAGTAACGATAACTAAATGATATTCACTAATTTTTTAAGAGAAGTAAAACGGGTTATCATTATGTGATACACTGTTTATATAAGTGCGCCCATGCATTAAAATATTTTCGATATCTGTAACTAGTATAAGTATAGTTAAAATATTTTCGATATCTGTAACTAGTGCAAACTATATCCAAATATTATGTTCTATTAATTAATTGGTATTTTAATTTCTCATATCTAGGAATGAGCAAATATTGCTTATACGAAAACACTGCATTTTTTGTGTCGAACATAGATGGCAAAAAATTGTCGAGTCCTTCTGGTGCTGTCGCAGCCAATTATTTATACTTGCTTATTTATTAAGCATTATTCATTATAATTAAAAAAACGTATTTTATTAGAGAAAAAGATAACAACAGATTTTTCGAAAATATCGCAAAAAAAAATGATAATTCTTTCGCATTTCGACAAGTAATGACAAATCGGGTAAGAATGAGACAAGGACTTACCTTGCGAATTATTTTTTGAGGAAAAGACGCTTCTTCTCTAACTTGGCGCGCAGGAAGATTTCACTGCTTTTTCTTTCTTTCCCCCAAGAGTTTCCTGCAAATTTTCGCAAAATAATGACGTTTCTCGCGAGGTAGAGATCAGCTGTTGTCTCGCGGATCGCGATACGAAATGGCGATTGGATCTCTCGCTTCGAGGAGGAACGAGCAGGATTTTTTAGATGCGATCCAATGCAAAATATCGTTATAATAATCGTGAACGACGAGGCCGCGCGTTACACGAATGTGTATCGAGGGAGAGACGTCTCGGCAGATGGACGTCGGGAGGACGCGAATGCAAAATGGAGCCGAAAAAGAGGACGTGGAGCGTCCGGATCGACGTCGATCGTGTTACTATGTCGCAGGAAAACTCGCGATATGTGTCTGTCGAAAGAGATGAAAACAAACTAGTTTCAGTTGTCCCTACCACAAAGTTCTCGCTGCTTCTCTTGCCACGACTACGTCACCGACCGCGAAGTCTTCCGTCTCGAAATCGATGTTGCCGGGGGTGTCGAGAAGACACGGGAAGATTTGCGCCTCAAGTCGAACCAAGTCGAAATGTTCTCGCGACGTTCCTGTGCGTCGGTTATGTGCGATTTTTATATAGGCAACGCGTTGATGGAAGGGGCGGGACTTGAAGATTGTGATCGTGTATTTTTCTGCTGGTCGATTAATGGCATTATTATTGTTATTTATCATGAACCAAAAGAAACACGAATCATCGCTGGGTATATATAAAAAAAAATCAGAGAGACAAGGAAGCAGCGATTAAAGTGAGTATACTCCCAATATTCGTCAGTTTTAAAGAGTAGATTTTGCTTTATCTCGAAACATTACGATAAAAAAATTTTTTATTTTAATTAACGCAATCACAGAGTATGACAACATAATAATTGCATTTATTTCAGTTAATCAAAGACATGTATAATTTAGTTTTGATAATAATATACAATATATGTAGACATATGTCAAGGCAGCAAAACCTTTTTAAAAATTAAACGAGTTCAGAATTTATCGCTATTTAAAGATAATAAAAGCGTAATTTTTTGATAATTACGCTTAAGAAAAGAAAAAGGTCGACGTGCTATGTGGTAAAAATATCTTTTTCTGATATTGATATCAAATTTTACTTCTAAAAAACCGGTCAAAAGTAAGTTACACGTGTTCTTTCGTATTGCATCAATAACTCGAAGGTCAGTCGAGAAGTCGATTATCATTGATTTAATCTAGAGGTCACAGTATTTTCGCTCTCTATATACAATGTTTATGATTGATCCACCCTTTAACACCTGTAAACAATGCAATCAAGATCCAACGTACAGGTAAACCGTATCGTATCTTTTGTAGCCGACGAGAAATAGACACTATTATCTTGATTTTGTCAAAATATTTTTACTATAAAAAAAACTTCGAACAAACACATTTGTCAGCATCTAGATATTTTCTCATTTACCTATTTTCAAATATTTTATATTCAACATTTCAACAAATGTGTATCAATTTTGCATTTCAACAAAGTGCATAAATAATAATTTTTATAAATAAAATGAAATAAGAAAATTGGTTTAACGATTTTCGTATTAAATTTTAATTAATTTTCGATTTTCTCCTAAAATAAAAATATATTTTTAAAAAATTAAAATTCTTTTTTATTATTTTTATTTTATTTCTTTTATTTTATTTTATTTTTATTTTATTTATTTTATTTTGCTATTAATTTAATAATATTACGTATGTATTATATAAAATCTCATTTTTATGAATGACACATAACAAAATAAAATAGCTGTATTATAATAACACAAGTTTTTTCTATTACAACGAGCACGAATATTAATAGAATCACAGTACACAAGTGTATTTTTTTCTTAAATAAATAATCAGGGAAAAATTTGTCGCATAAGAAGAATATAAAGTCGGAGCACATATCTATCAAATCTCTAGGAATTGCATGACAAATCTCTGTGTAAAGCGTCGATATCGGATCGGTATCGCCAGGAGATACTAGCCATGCGCACCGGCAATCAATTGCCCGTCGTATAATTATTGTCTATCTTGTAATAACTGATTAGAGCTAAAGCTTCTCTTCTCGTTGCACGCGCGCGGATCTCGAGGGTGCCAAGGCACCGGGAGGCCTGCGATTCCGTTCGCGATCGCATCGACGGTTTAACAGGGCGAGCAACGGATAATCAAGCCCCGGCCCGGCTTTTGCCTTGCACGTGATCGCGCACTGGTGCACGTGCACCTGGGATGCAGGTGTGCGGCCATTGATGTAAGAGCTCAGCCCGCGAACTCACGTGTATTGTATGTAAATGCATAGCCCGCGGAATACGCGCATCGCGACACGAAGATTCGCACGGGTCTGTAATCTAACAATTTGGTCCTGGTAATCTACCGATAATTAATTATCCGAAAAAATCCGCTGTCTCTTGCATTCTTGCAAGGTCTTGTTGACAAGACGATATGAGAATCGCCACAATTCTGATTATGCACTTTGGTGATTAATTTGAGGAATTTAACGATATTTGTCTTTAATTAATCCTTAATAAGCAAGATATTCTCAGAATGCGATAACTCTCAGTCTTCAATTTATATTTTATATATAAGCATTATATATGTATAATTACTAAAAGTATACAGAGAACAAATATAAATTTCTTTGTTAAAAATATTTCTGTTATTTAAATTATAAAATGAAGGTAGCAAATTTTAAGTGAAGAATTAAATCGAAATAAGTGTTTTATAAAATTTTGATAAAAATTTAATTATCGCTAAATTATTTAAAAATTTCAATTTGTTTAAATCTTTTCCTTCATAAAACTTTTATCTCAAACTGATATAAATATATTAAAAATAATAAATACCGGTAGAGACAGAGGAGGAAGAAAATTGGCAAAATTCTTACGCAGAAAAGTTAACACAGTTTGCTAACACATTTTTCTCTAATTTCTTTTTATATATGAAAGAGTTCAATTTATATAATTTTTATAAATGTTAATATAATTTTTTAAATTATATTCATATATTGAATTTAATAATTTTTATTTCTCTTTTATTATTATTAATTATAACGACTTTTCATTATTATTATTATTTTATCAGCTCTAAAAGTACCTTTGAATCATGTCATGCCAAAGTGATCGATATCTCCCCTAAGATTTGTTATCTAATGATACTCAAGTTGTAATAACACGAATTAAATAATATTTTTCTTGACTGGTGTTTTGGGAGGAAATACACGAAACTCGAATAGAGAAGAGCTCAATATAGAGATTTTTTAAAGAAATGTATATAAATAATTGACAAGAAGATTATTAAATCTAAGATTATATTAGAAGAAAATTATTTTAGATGTAAATTAAAACTTTTGAAGCATTAATTCTTTAGTCACATTTAAAATTATGAATTTCATTAACATGCTAACTATACTAAATTCTTTTATCTAACTTGAATGAGTAATCCTACACTGAAAAAATTGTATTCTAAACTTACGAATATGCCACTTATCTTTAGAATATGTACTAAAATAGGCGCCAAGAGGAGATCCTCTTGGCGCCTATTTTAGTACATATTCTAAAGATAAGTGGCGTATTCTTAAGTTTAGAATACAATTTTTTCAGTGTACTAAAACAATTTTTATTTCTTACATAGATAATATATGTACTTGTTGTTGATGGATTATTTTGATTCATTAAAATTTTAGTTCTTTATTATCGCTGATAATATAACTCTCATTGGCTCCACAGTTCTTTATCAGAAAATAATTACTACAGTTTTCGAAGGTCCTCCTATTTGTTAGACATTCTATGTTCCTTATTATCGCTGATAATATAACTCTATTATTGACTTCACGTCTCTTTATCAGAAAATAATCACTAGTTTTCGATCTTTCTTCTATTTAAACATGCCTAACATTACCAAACATTGGTGACAGATCATGCAAAAATTAAGTAAGTATATAATCTCTTATTATATCACTCATGTCATTCAAGAGTATCTCAAGATATAATGTTGAAATAAATTATTCGGAAAAATACGGATAAATTGTGTCATACACAAGTTTCAGGCGGATAAGATTATCTAACGAAGAGTTACGATATAGGAAAAAATCAGTGCTTTTATAGGCAATATAGGAGAAGTGACAAACAGGAAGAAATACTAAAAATAGATTGATTAACCTAGAGAACCATATATTTATCTAAATCACACTTATAAAATTACATATGCTCTCTGTATTTTAGTTCCTTTAATTTTTTTCGTTTAATTTCAACGATTTCTTTAGTAACTTTAACTGTAGCTAATACCTTTCTTTTTTATGTATAATCCCATTTTTTATTCCTTTTTTCTCTTTTCCAATCTTATGCAGAGCTTACAGTTTCATGTATGTCATATGTTATTAAATATTATATATATATATATATATATATATATATATTAATATAAAATATTATTATAAGTATTATAAAATATATTATTATATAATGTATATTATAATATATATTATAAAATATTATTATATTAAATATTATATTATATTAAATATAATATTATATTAAATATTATAAAATATTATTATATATATTATATATTTCTCTGAATCACATCATGACACATCATGAGAAGTGATCTGTCATATGTTCTAATAAACATTTGATACATATCTAAATAAATTGAATGAAAGTTTTGTGTATATATAAAATTTTATGCTGCAATTTTTTTCTTATTATTATTTCAATTCATTTATTTTAATTGTTTAACAACATTTAAAGATAGGAAATTTATTTTTAATGTTTTTGTATGTACCTATATATGTATATACAATCTAATAATTAGATAAATATCAGAAATTTTAAAATTTTAATATAACAGATGTGAAAATAATAGAAGAAAATTATCCTCTTTAAAGAATAGAATTTTTCCATCTATTGTCATTGCCTTCAAGAAAAAATGTCTGTGCCCATAATTAATCATCGCGTACGTACCGTAATTTAATGCATAAATGTATGCATGGTGATCTTCCCATAGGGGCACGCAAAAGCGTGAAAATAAAATTATCTTATTAAATTAACAAGTCAAAAAAATGTAAAAGACACGTTTAATTTAACGCATTCAAATCTAATATATAATATTAATTTAATTATATTACATATCTCCGCATAAACAACAGAAATTTCTTTAAATAGAACATGCACCCATCAAAATAGATTCTTATATCTCTCGCTTTAAGAGGATAAATAATCAAAACTAACTATTTCTGTTTATTATTTATTTAAGCAGATAATACATCAAGTGATATATTGCATATACAAAGATCATGTTATGTTAACCTTAAGATCATACGATCACGTGTAATAAAAATATATATGTAAATATATATAATTTTGAAGAATAAAATGTAAAAATCTATTAAGATATCCGCTGAAATGGAATAATTGAATTTCTGTTTACATGTTAAATAATCTGTAACATTTGATAGTCTTCATCTCGATCATCTCATCGCAATACGTTTTAAAAATGTAATCGCTCTCCTCTTTTATTTATTGTAATCCGAATCGCGTATAATCACGAATACATCTGAAGGTGCGAATAATTAATACCTTACTCTGCGTTGCTCGGCGGCAAATGTTTACGACGGAAAGCCGCGTACAACGGCTACAATTAATTCGAGTCGTGTTAAGGCACAAAGAGTACATACTTGGCAGGGAACCAAGATGTTATACTGCAAACACGCACGTATGTACAAAGTTATCCCGATTTTCATCCAACGAACAAACCGTACAGCGGACCAGTGGACAACGGCCTCATTTGCCGTACTTACCTCTTCCTCTCTCTCTCTCTCTCTCTCTCTCTCCCCGTTAAACTGTCCCAACAATGCCTAACACCCGACAGTAATAGCGCAATAATGCCGTAGCTAAACTGCATGATATAAAAAGAAACTAAGTCAACAGCTGGCTTGGCTTACGGTCAAATGGCATGCACTGCACTGTATTCCTGAATATCCATCGAGCTTCATTCCCATCCACGACACTTGTTAATCTCAGACCAAGTATGTCGATTTTTTTCTCGATAAGAAAAAAAGTAGCGAGAAAGCACTTTATTGCTCAATATCGACTTGTTAAGAAATTAGCAAAAAATTTTTCGAAAATTCTTTACTTTGTACATCGAAAAGTGACAGTTCTGCCATTTTATTCTATCATTCTTAAACAAAAAATATAACCAATTAATAATAATTAATATAGAATCAATATTAATAATATTTGTATCACGAAATTTTTGTACTCATGAGATTTTTTTGAAATAATTATTAAATGATGTGAATGAAAATAGAGAGGCATCTTTAGATAAGGCTAATGAATAAATTTGGACGAACATTTATTTACCAAAGCTAGACACGCTCGCGTGAGGAAAATAAATCTAGGAGTGCTTTCTACTGGAAAGAAAATTTTCTTCGGTATTTAGAGAAATTCGACTTTAATAAATTCGCGTCGTCTGCTCGCGTAAATTATACGAGCCCACGCAAGCGGAATTATTCGCCGTTAGTTCGGCGCCGGCTTCTACAGGATCGCCCAAATGAGAGAAGACGTGCATTATACGTAAGTTATCCATTTGAAATACCGGCTATTAACGTGACATAAATTATAAATATGTAGAGCATGAAACAAATCGTAAACATGTGGAGCACGATAAAGAAGATTGCTCCAAAAAGATGATGGTGCTCTATTGCCCTTCCAATTGGACATTTTATTCAATTACAATATAAATTAATTTTAGAGCTTAACTTTTATAAAAATGTTGCAAGAAACGACAATAAATTTATCTCTTTTTTCTCTCTCTTTTATTTAATTCACATAATTTATAATAAACCTAAAAAGAAAAGAGATTAGAGACATTAGAAAAATATTACATATTGTTTTCACATGTAATTAATTTTGCGAAATATTTGGCCAAATATTATTTTTTATATTTTTCAAAGAGTTTAATCTTTTATTTAAATTGAGAATATTCTTTCCAAGATATACTTTCCAAGAGAACGATTTTAAATGTGTAACTGAATTAAATAATTAATTAAATTAAAATTTTATCAAAAGTAAATCAAGAGATGAAGAATTAAATAATAAATGACAGATTTATTTATCATTTTCACGATAAAATCAAATTTTCATGATATTAATCTAGTCCATCCATCTCTAAAGAAATCTATATATTTTTAATGGTGCGTTAATTTTGAGACAACCTATAAAAATCGACTCTTAAAACTTTACTTCCTGAACATTCGTTACGAATGGCCGAGTATCCGACTGATCGTACCGAGTGTCGAAGACGTCATGCTGAAACAATCGAGCTTTTGTATATTCAGACTCTTATCAAATAAATAGTCACATGATATGAAAATTTTTTATATTTAAATTTTTATACTTATTATATACTTATTATATTTAAATTGATATATCATATGTAGCATACACAATTGTTTACTTATAATTGGATGTGAAGATATATATAACTGAAATATTCACATTATATTTAAAGAGATTTATATAATATAAATTAATATAATATAAATTATTTTATATAATGTAAATTATTCATGTGTATATTTATTAAATAGTAATGGTGAAGAGATTTTGATGATTTAAATTTATGAATCATTTTATTTTAATTTATCGATGTATTAATTCATTTATTTATTGTATCTTATGTTACTGTGTTTCCATAACTAATTAATAATTATAATTAATAATGGCATTATAACAATTATTATTATAAATATTGAATAAAATACGTTTAGCACGATATGAAACATTTTTGTAATTATTATTTTATTATTTTCCCACATAAAATAATTCTATTTTCACAAATAAAATTTTCGATAATTATAATAAGAATTACAAAAATTTTGCAAAATTATATAACAGAATATTAATAAGCAAAATAATCGAATTATAAACAAGAGTTAAATTTAATCATATATTTTTTTTCTTTTACAATCTCTTCATAAAATTTGTACTTGTTAAAATTAATTAAAGTACTTTGAAAAATTAATTTGTATTATTTAATTTATATTTGTATTATTTCATTAGTATCAGCAAAAATGACAAATAATTTACTTCCTAATACAAGTGTAGCACAGTTGCATAGAAGATTGCAATATAAATTGCAATTTTTGCAACATGCTAAATAGCATCTTTTAAATATCTAGGGAGATTTAATGATCGACTGATTACACGAGATAAATTTGAGTCATCAGATAAATTCATTAAATTAAAATGAAATCAGATAAAATTTGGGAAATCAAGTTCCTGATTGGTTCTGTCTCGAGAGTCCGGAAAGAGACGAGACGCCAGCGATTCTCGTCTCGCCTCGCACAGCCAAGTCGTCGGATCGACTTCGTATATCCGCGAGGCTCACCTAGTCATTTGGTGCGAGCACTCGGTCGCGGACGTGTGTTCGAGCTCGTGTTCAGCAAACAGGTTCAGGAGTGATCGAATTGTGAGGCCGGCGTTTCGATATGCGTAACACGATGGACATCCGAGCGCAGGTGAGCCTCACGAGACTTATGTCTCTCCCTGTGTCGCATCTTGTACAATGGAAAAGGTTCTCGAGTCGCCGTTTATCATCGATGCTGACATGTGGACGATGACGCGTTTTACGAACAAATATTTAAAATAAATTCATCATTTTTCAAGAAATTCGATTGACAGATAATACTGAACTTTTTAATATGTAATTTGATATTAATTTAATATCTAATTTAATATCTAATTTAATATATAATTCGATTGTTTTATAAACATATTGCTTATTGTATTATAATATTTATGAAGAAATGTGTATGTAGGTATGACTTTGTATAATTCGAATGTTTTTAAAATAAAACTTATGTTTATATATATATATATATATATATATATATATATATATATACATATTTCTTTATCTTTTTTATCATGATAATAATTATGATAACAAAGTGATAATAATAAACATATATAACTGTGTTGTTTGTTACGATACGGTAACATAAATATTTTTATTATTATAGATTAAAATTAGATTTATTATATATTTTACTTATATTTATATTTTATAATATATTGCATTTTTTACTAGTAAAAGAATTAATATTTGCATAAAACTTATATATAATATTTTCTAGTATCTCTCTCTAATTCTGTTACATATATTTTTAAAATATATACTTAAAATATATAAAGAATATCCACCATATTGTACATATAATACATTACTTTGATATAAAAACTTGATGTACTTATTTGCTTTCATCAAATAATATTCAATTGATTAAGAATTCACATAAAAGTTCAATATTAATAAATTTCGATAAAATTAACATTTATCAAAATTTTTTATTTTCCGACAAGCGAGAAGTAGGCTCTAATTTTTTGATTTTGTAATGTTGGTAGAGAATCACATAATTAAAATGCTTGGCGATATAACAAGTCTTTATACGCATTTGCGTCAATAAATCGAGAAACGAGGTTATAGTTGTTTAACAGCGTCATTTCAGCGGAAATTCAACTGGCATAATCAGCTGGACCTTTCGGTTCGGAGGTCAGCATTCTCTTATCCGAACAATCTATCATTCCATCGAAACATAGCATCAATTCATGTCAGTAATATAAAATAAAATTTCTCTATACCTCAAGTTTTTTTCCACATGCACAGTTGTATTTTAATGTATTTTAATGTATCACGTGTGTTAAATATTAATATAATTGCATATGTATAATTTATAAATTAACAGCGTTACAACTCTTTTTCAGCAATAAAATATAATATTTCAACAGTTTTTATAAATTGAAAAATATCAGATTTTATTAATTAATAGATGCTTTTGAATAATTGTTGAAAATATTTTGGAATCAATTTTTTAATTTATTGGCTTTTGAATTTTATCAATTTCTATTGTAGTTACAATTATTTATTTTAACATTACAATATGTACGTGTGACTTTTCTTTTTTTTTAATATACATATACATGCATCCAAAAAATAAAACAATACTTTAAGATAAAAATATACAAACAAATATAAAATTATTTTTTTTAGTAAAAAATACATACTTGTTATTATTTAAAACTAGGATAAACTACAATAATTTTTTTAATACGGATATAAGTATTTTTTTAAAGAACAAAATGTCATACATACTTAAAATACTTTGCATGTTAGACTTGAGAAAATATACGAACAAGTAAAAAGAAATGTTTAGTAATTATAATGTGAGTACTACTAATAATTTATCAATTCTTACACACAAATTGTTATCTGCATACACACAAATTATTATCTGCATATCGTAAGGAAAAACATCAACAATTTCAACAACATTTAATTAATTTTGTATTTAAAGAAATTTGATTATATTTGATTATATTTTAAAAACGAGATTCATAAATATTAAATTCGAATTAAAGGAAACTTTTGAAGAAAAGTGCGATCAAGATATTAGATTATATATTGTTTCATCATCAATCATTATGACAAAATGTATTTTTTTCGATTTTTGAAATTTCAGAAACTATTTTTAAATTTCGATGAAAATGATTAAAAGACATTATCTTGTACATCTTTCTCAAGATTGGAAAACATTTTTCTTTTATTTCTTTTATATTACGTAATAAATGGAATATTTTTAATTTTTCCCGCAAAAATATATCAGCCTGATAATTTCAAGTGGCATTCTGACACATTAATTTTATGTGCCAACTGAAAGACTTTAGTGCAATAATAAATGTTCAATGTGCCAGGGAAAGATTATTGAAGAGAATCATAAGTTGAAATTTATAAATGTGTTCAAAAAATTTTAAAGACTTGAAGTTTTAGGGAAAATATTAAATTTAAAAATATTTATTAAAAATAGTAAAATTAACATAATGATGCATAAATAGAGATAAAATTAAACATTTGGCTGCATATTGAGATAACATAAAATAGTTGATTTACCTGCATGATTTGAATTGTTACTTTTTAATATGAATGGAAAGCATAGGTAGGTGCAAAAATTCAGAAATAATTGCTTTCTAATCATAATAATTTTCCTTCCTCTAAAAATATCGCGATTAAAAACACTCCATCATTCATCACATAATATATGAGAAATAAAAGAAAAACTTTTCTTTATTGGTCTTGAAAAATATATAATGATAGTATGTTCTTTAATTATTTATTTTCGCCGAAATTTAAAAATATAATACAGACACAATATAAATACATAATTAATGATTTAAATAAACATGAAATACTTTAATTTTAAGCGAAAAAAGGAAAACTCATCGAACTATCATATTCAATGATAATTCATTACATGTAAAATATCTTACTCACTGATGTATATTAATCTACATCAATTCATTCTTTTTTCTAAATAAATTCCAATTATAATATTTAATTGGATATTGTTCTTAATATCAGTCGAAGAATATTCTCCAATAATTATTTTAAATAAATTAAAAATTTTCTTCAAGATTAAATAATAATACATATACTTTAATAATATTATTAAGTACGTGTCTATCGTCTTTTATATCGATTAGAGGGAAACAACATTAGAGGGAAACAATAGGATACGCTTTAAAAATGCAGATGTTTCTTTTCATTCCTCAGACTCAACATATACACGTGGATTAATACACTTGCGAAATAGGCGACCTTGTCCATTGATTCTTCGCAACCGCGGTTTGAAACGAGGATGAACGAAGAATGAGGATCCAGGAATTCGCTCACGTTTCTATTTCTATCCGCGCGATTCATGCGCGATTTTCGCACGCGATTTGAGTCATTCGTATATACGAACGAAATTCCAAAAAAACGACGCCGACGCGAGAACGAGATGACGTAGCCAACCACCCACCTGTCGACGGCTACTCTATTTTCGGGATGCGCTTCGCTCGTAGAACTTTGCATTGATGCACCAGTTTGGCTACCGGATTTGCTTGCGACATGTCTCCATATATTTATTAAAAATTAACCAAAGGTTAATTAATAATCTGATTAATTAATAATCTACGCATTCGTGAATTATATTCAAAATATTTTGTTAAAAAATGATTAATAGTTTCATAAAAAAACGATTTGTAAAAGACTATGAAAATAAATTGAAAATTGAAAATAAATTGATAAAAAGAATAAATTGAAAATAAATAATAAATTGAAAAAAAATCTTGAAAAATGATTAATTTTAGTTTGTCGATTTATTGCAAAATAATTCTAATCACACAAATTTGCATGAAATATTAATTATAGCTTTATTAAATCATCAAATGTTCAATCAAATTTTACAAGTTCTGTCAATCTTTCTCTCTTCAGCTCAATATTTTGATTAATAATTTAAAATGGAATATTAAAAATATTTCATCTTTTATTAGAAGTTATACAGAAAAATTGCAAATATATTGAGTACTAAAAATTGCACCACAAAATAAAAAATTAGAAATATTCATTATTTCATCTTGCGTCTTGACGACATTGTTTCTGAGGAAAAAAGAATATCTCATAAAAAAGGCTTATATCAGAAAAAACAATAACGGCTTTAATTAAAATGTTAAAAATGTAATTTCTTTATTTAAGTGATTACTACTTTTTAAATAAATTATGATTCGAAGATGAAGAAAGGCCAGAGTTCAAACGAGGGTAATACAAAGTAAGGAAAGAGAAAAAGATTACAGATATCATTATGTTTTATATTGCCATTGTATTGTACCATATCCCTCTTTTATCGCGGAAACGTGCGATGTTGTGGAGAATGCAATAATGTGTTTCGTATCACCAACATAAATTGCACAGAGTAACTTTTCGTAGATACTCGGAGCAGCGAAGCGCAATCGACAAATGTTCTTCGCGTGGCATCTTTACTGCCGAGGTTCAAAAGGTTCGCCAATCATTGAGCGAGAAATATACCATAGCTTTCGATCAAATGACAAGACTTTCTATGAAATTTCGCGAAGCATAGCTTTCGAGATGTTGTCAAAAACCCGTCAGTCAAACCCACATTTTACACCAAAAGTTTCTTTTTTGACGCAGAGATTTTCGTAGATTTTTTAGCATTTGACAGTGACTTTGTTAACCACTAGAAAAACAATCATTTGTTTATAAATTGATTTGCAATTCTGTGAAGAAGATGAGATAGATATTTGTAGCAGAAAATCTGATAGGTTGCATATCAAATTGTTCCGTAAATTAAACGTCATGCAACTGACATTTCGCTTTCGGTTAGAGACATTTTATTACTTTGGAATGTTTGTTTCGTAATATATCATACGTTAGAAACTTTTAATATAAATAAATGCTGACAGAAAAAGAACTCAAAACTCTACATTTCACATATAATATATAACATTCTTTGTTACGCGAAACATTTTATTTTTACATATCTATTAAGATTAAAGATATCTTAACAAAAACGCAATGCATTCACATGACAGCTAATTGTGAGAGTTAATTAATTATTATTAAGGAAAAATTTGTCAAATGTCAAATGATAAAATGAATATTAAGATAATTAAGAAAACCAAATTTTCAAAAGTTAAGTCTTAATCGGACGCCCAATGAAAAAAATAAACTAATTAAGATATGAATAATTAAAAAAGAAATTTTACCTAAATATATTTAATTGGTTGATACATATTCCACAAATAAGCTAAAGGCATCAAGAAAGCTTTCCCTAATTAGGCTTAATTTTCCACGTTGCGGACTAATCTAGAATTCATCTGATATTTTATTAACGCGACTGCAATGGATTATCTTAATTAGCGTTAATAAAGCAATTTATTCACTTTCTTGATATGATATATGTATGTAATTTCTCTCT
This sequence comes from Camponotus floridanus, assembly GCF_003227725.1. NCBI lineage: Eukaryota > Metazoa > Arthropoda > Insecta > Hymenoptera > Formicidae > Camponotus > Camponotus floridanus. Next base: position 401,529 of record NW_020229503.1, read on the forward strand.
CTGATCTGGCGCATAGTCAGCATATTAATACGAGATGCGGAATAAATATAAACGAAAAAACTCCAGAAACATATACTCGAGAGATTCGTTTGCCCTTTGAAGCAGGCAATGGCCCGTGATTATTTTTAGGTGTCCTAATCTCGGTCGCGATCTATTTATATAGAGTTGTATAGCATATCACTCAAAACATTATCTAGATACTGTGACGAATCAAACGTCAAATAATCAGCTGATCAACGTACCGGAAATGAAATTTCTTGGAACTTTGAACTCTGAAAGTGGTATCTTCAATCGCTCTTTACTTTATTCTGATAGATCGAATAAATAATTCTCATCTCATTCCCTCAAACTGTACTATATAATAATCATGTAACGCGAATATATCGAATCTCTTAGTACAATTATTGTATTAATCAATTATTTCAAGAATAAATGCGAATTGAGAAATGTTTCCTCAAATTTCTTCATATATGTTATGTATTTCTTCATATTTTCCTTTTAACATAACTCTATTGTTTCATTTGTAAAATACATTTGTATAATATAATTAAAGAAAGCTTTCTTAATCACTTTTCCTTCTTATCTTTCTTCTATTTATAAAAAATATACATATAATAAATTTATACTTATTTGTAAAAAATAATATTTATTTAAAAAAATGGAAAAATAATTTTTTGTTTTTTGTAAATTACTTATAAAATCGATTATGTAATTAAATATTATAAATTTGGAACAAAATAACACGAGAATATTAATACAATTATATAAAAGAAAAACAAGTAATTTCAAATTGCAACACAAACTTATTCACATTGTGCGTAATTTAAAAATTCCAAAGTAATTTATATTGATTATAATTAACAGTTTCAGAAAAATGGTTACGTCATTTTGGAGGACTTCTTTCGTCCGGAGGAGATCGAGGAATTAAAATCGTGCGGAGAAGAATTTACGAACAAGTTGCCATCTGAATCGGAACGGCAGATATTTAGTGCGACAGAATTACCGCAGGTGTTTAATCAGATTAGATAATTATGAAATTAATAAAGTATTATTATTGATATTAATCGTGCGATACATGGATTAAAATCGATGGAAAATGAATAATGTTATTTTTTTCTACGACCGCGCAATTAATTCTACACTTTATTAATTAATTTTTAATAAATATATAGCGAATATAATTTATAGAAAATTAATTATATAAATTATGTAAAATTAATTATACAAATTAATTACATAAAATATTATGTATGTCCTTTGGCGAAGCTCTTTATAGATGAAACTCAAAATTCTGCATAACATTAACAAAAATAATGATTGTCTTGTTTTAGAATAAGGAGAAATATTTTTTGGATAGCGCCAACAAAATAAGTGTCTTCTTCGAGTCTGAAGCTCTGGAGAAAGACGGAAAATTGAAGGTTCATCCAAGAGTGTCGTTAAACAAAGTAAACTATTCCTTGAAGGAAAATATCTAACTGAATCAATTTTCGTAATTTTGAAGCAATTACCTTGTACTTTTCAGGTGGGTCATGCACTTCATTGGTTACATCCTACCTTTAAAAAATATTCCTTCGATGAAAGAGTTAAAGAAGTCGCTTTTCAGTTAGAATATCAAGAGCCAGCAGTGTGTCAATCGATGTACATTTACAAGAATCCCAGAATAGGCGCGGAAGGTAGATAAATTAATTACTTGCTCTCTCTCTTTCTACTCATACAGCACAGAATATTGCAGCAATATTATTATTATAACATTGCAATATTGCGCAAAAATGCGATATATAATCCATATAATTTAATATATACAGGAAACATCAAATAACATTTATATAACTGTAATTTTTCTACTCAACAATATAACTGTTACATAACAGTGGAAAATTATAACTAACAGTTATACAGAGTGTCCCAAAAGTCCCGGACCGGTCGAATATTTCATAAACTATGCACTTTAGAAAGAAATGTTTCAGATAAAAATAGTATGGCTTGAAGGGGGCCATCAGATAGTGGCAATGATTTGACATGGGAGAGTCATTTGAAAGTCACGTGAAGATCACCGTCAATTTCTTAAATGGAACCCCCTATTTTTTATTACATATTCGTGTAGCCTATCTCGAGAGCTTTCCAAAACACTAATAAAGTATTTCTTCATTGAGTACTTTTCGAATTATGAGGCTTGAAATCATTTCTCAATTTTACATAAACCATAAAATATCTAGTAAAATATTCATTTTTCGATTATCTTACCCTAATACTTTTATGTACAAAATAATGAGAGGAATCAATTGGTGTAAAGAAAACACATAGTTGTTTTAAAAAAAAATATGTAATTGTTAATTGCAAATTATATATTTTTTTCTTAAAAACAACTATGTTTTTTCTTTACACTAATTGATTCCTCTCATTATTGTACATAAAATTATTAAGGTAAGAATAATCGAAAAATGAATATTTTACAAGATATTTTACGGTTTATGTAAAATTAAGAAATGAGCCTCAATTCGAAAAGTACTCAATGAAGAAATACTTTATTATAGTGTTTTGGAAAGCTCTCGAGATAAGCTTACACGAATATGTAATAAAAAATAGGGAGTTCCATTTAAGAAATTGACGATGATCTTCACGTGACTTTCAAATGACTCTCCCATGTCAAATCATTGCCACTATCTGATAGCCCCCTTTAAGCCATACAACTTTTGTCTGAAACATTTCTTTCTAAAGTGCATAGTTTATGAAATATTCGACCGGTCCGGGACTTTTGGGACACTCTGTATAACTGTTATTCGATGTTTGCTAGAATAATTATATGCTATATAGCTTATCATATGAGGAAATATCATATGAAGAAATTATGATGTCTAAGTTCATAACAATTTTTTGTTGCAGTTACAATGCATCAAGATGCATCGTATTTATATACGGAGCCAATGACGCTCGTGGGTTTCTGGATCGCATTGGAAGACGCTACGCAAGAAAACGGATGTCTATGGATTGCCCCGGGTTCACATCAGAGCGGAGTGCACAGGCGTTACATAAGAAACAAGGATGCAAATTCTCAAGAATTATTAATATACGATAGAGCGGCGCCTTGCTATCCATTAAGTAATTTCAGGCCTGTACCTGTACGCAAAGGAACTTGCATTCTTATTCACGGCCAAGTAGTGCACTTTTCTTATCCCAACAAGAGCGAAACATCGAGACACGCTTATACACTTCACGTGATCGAGACGAAACACGCGTCCTATTCGAAGGAGAATTGGCTTCAACCACCTGCTGAAGGATTCGCGAACCTCTATAGAAATTAAGTGTATTGTATTTTTGTTTAAAAATTGTTTGTCACATTATATTGTATTAATTTTTTATTATCTATAATTTTTCATTCTTTTTTTTCAGTAAACAAAAAAAATGACACTTTTACAATTTAGAAGCGATAACAAATAATTTTTTTTACATATTATTTTGTACATGAAATGATCGAACCGATGAAAGATTGCTTGCATAAAATGGTAACTTTTGAGGAGACTTTTTTGTACAATAATTTTCCTCCAAAAAGAGTAGAATTATGAAATTTATATTCAATACGTCGATTTTTACGAGATTATTCGCAATTTTTTATTTTCTCTTCTGGAATGATATTTTTCATGTGCGTAATTCAGTAGATCTTAACCAAAGATTGTCGCACAATGCTCTCACTCAAAAACCATACAACATCTTTCATGACGTCATTAATATATATCGGTTACCCTTCTAAAAAATCATCTTTCAATGACAATGCTGAATTGTCATTATATCATTTAGTAAAAATAAATATATTATTTATTAAATAGATGTATATATACATATTTTCGTATTTGTATGCTGTCACTTAAAAATAAATTAAAGAGAATTGCCATAAAATATATATGTATATATATATATATATAACATGTACCTATATATTTATGTATGAACCGCTAATGCGCAAAAATGTGTGGTTAAATCTTGAAGTTGCTTTAACCCAGTTTTCAATGGCTCTTCTTTTAATTTTATACAGCAATATACATCTAAAGGTGTCACATCAAACTCTGATGTTTTCTCTATGTCAGGCAAAAATGTGTTTAAGTTTTGTTGCAAATTAAGTAATGTTTGATATTTTATATTGGAATTTTCGGCTTGCAACAGTAACCTAATTTCAAAAAAGAATTATAAATATATGAATAATACATAATAAAAAATATCTGACAAAATATATCCCATCAGTATCCAATACCGATTATTAAGAGACTTACTTATTAAGACTCTGCGTCAAGTCAACTACCTTTCTTGAGAGCTCTGGTCGCAAAGATTCTATAGCTGCAGGTAGCAATGAATTTACAAGTTCAAAGTTAAAAGAATGCACTATTCCTGCATTGCTACATGCTGTACCACTGTCATGAAGAATAACAAGAAACAAATAATAAAATATCATATTAGGTATGATATTAAAAACACTTTTTGCAAAAATCATAACATGTTCTATAAAACAAAGTCTTACCACAAGTCACGTGCGTAATTGTAGATATGGTGGAAACATTGGAATACTTTTTCTGCTCTCATTTTTTGCTCTTGAATATCTTCTTGCATGCCTATCATATCATGTAATTTTTTCTGCTGTATATCAATGATGTAGCCGCGACATTTCTTCTTGAGTTCCTAAAAATATCAGTTTTCAAAGTTTAATTATTCTTTATATTATAATTATAAAGTGTATTCATACAAATATTACCATAATCGCATCAAATGTTTGTTTCATAAGTTCATGGTGTTTATCTGTATTAACTGCTTGCATTAGATCGCTGCACTTTTCCAAGATATATTCCACATTTTCCAATTTCCTGCCACCAACTAGAAATAATAAGCTTAAGATTAAGCTTACATTATATTAATGTAATATATTTTTTATTATATGTTATATACCTGGTGAATGTTCAAAAGCTAGAAGTAATTCCTTCAAAATGTGTTCAGCACGCCTATGAAATGATTCATTTATTGCGGCAATCCAATGCTTTATAGCACACTTTAATGCAGTTACTGTAGTCCAAGGTGGTTTTATAATGATATAAAACTTCCACTCTGCTTCTCCATAAATTTCCGACATTTGTTTAGTGATAATCTATAAAAAGAAAATACATTTGTTAACTGATTCGTGAAAGCTTGTCAATTGAAAATCCAATACATAATACATACTGTTGATAGAAAGTCTTTCATAGTAGCTTTTATATCTTCAAAAACATCATCTGTTAAATGCAATTCTTCATTAAAGACAGACTTTTCAATGGGACTATCATTTAAATAATTAACTGTTTTATCATTCATATTGTAATAATCTATTTTTTCAAGCGGATCATTACGTCCCAATGCCAATATATTATATATCATCGCTTTATTACAGAGATTTTTGTCATATGACAACAAAACCTGTTTGTAAAAAATAAGAATGAAAAGAAATATATTAAATTCTTTAATATAGTATATACTTGTACATCATATGACACAATAAAATCACATCTTACCACATCTTTTTGTAAATGAAAAATTTGTAAGCAACATTGCAGGATCTCATCATCTGGGCAATTAAGGGAAAACTCTTCTTTATTTTTTAGTGCCTGTTCTCGTGTTTGGCCTATGATACGTGGATGTTTAGAAGAAAATTGTTCATGAATAAAAGAGATAGCTTTCCTAGCTTTTACAGATAACTCATGCGTAGATCTATTACTCTTTATATAATCTAGCTCCTGTTATAAAATTGGAAAAGGTAACATCAAATTTGATGAGAGAGAAAAGAGAGAAAAAAAGAAAGAAAGAAAAGAAAAAATAGAATATATTCATTATATTAATATCTTATACTTACATTTATTACAGTCCATGGAATTACAATGAAGGGACGTGGATAATTTTTAAATGTTGCATCTCTTGCTTCTTCAATAATTTTAAGATTTGACAAAAATACATTTGTATCCACAACAATATATAATGGCTTCCTCTCCTGTGGCTCTGTGTTATTACACTGTATTAGTTCTACAGTATTTCCCGATATATAATTTGTTTTGTCTACATGATTCTCTTTGCCTAATTGTGTTCTAACAACTTCGACCTACATAACAAATATATTAAAATATGTAAAATATTATATTCTCTTCAATATTTGGGTACATAAAATATATAAAACACAATATAGATTTCTAATTTACATAAATTTAAAAAAATAGATGAAAAACATAATATCTGAGATAGGTGTACATATACACATAATTATAATAACCAGATATATCTATGTTTATATAAATTCTATTTTAGATTTTTTCACAAATTAATTAATTAATGTTTTATTGATCAATTATATTGATAATACCTCCTGTGCAATGTCATCATCATTCATTGGTTCCCAATCCATTTCTTCATACAAAACTTCTTGCTTAGCCTGTTCTATTAGTTTTTCTTTTGTCACATTTTCAACTACTAATTCGTTATTTTGTCGAATCTGTGATTTATCACCATTTAATGGAAGATTATTTTTATGCACTGCCTCTTTTAAAATTTTGTTATGTAATCTCGTAAGTCGAGTCTCAACATTTTTATAAATATTTGTAGATCCTAAGCTGCGATTATCTGTGAAAGAAAAAAAAAATTTCAAAATATTAAAAATTTCAAAATATAAATAAGATCAAAATTATTTGCTTACAGTAAGAGTTTGGTGAACTTTTAATGCGCTTTTGTGGGAATTTTTCTTTGATCATAGTACGTCCAATTTCTTTTAGTTTTTCTTTATCCAAACTCAAACTTTTTCTTAATATGTGCATCCTTTCTTTTGCGATATTTTTCTTAAACGGGGATTTTAGTTCTCTTTTTCCTAAACAAGAAATTTTAAGATATTATATTAATAAATAATATGTAATATATAAAAATATTAAGTATATTATTATGTATAATTGTATTACTTACTTGAAATATTTTGGGTGTATGATTTTTGTGCATTCTGCTTTTTATTATTTGGATATTGCTCATTATTATGATTCACATCTTGATATTTGGTACCCTTTTCTCGATTCTCTTGCATCTTTATTGATTTCTGATTTGTCATGTTCAACTCTTGCTGTTTACTTTTAGCACTCATTCTTAATTTTTTGTCTGGATTAGATTTATTTAAATTCCGCCGTTGAATTTTTTCATAAAGAGCAGACATTTGTGGCGTGAATGTTGTTACTTCATTATCATTTTTATCCAGAGATAATGATTCATCATTCTTTACCAATTTTGAAGTTCTTTTTAAAGAAGAAACTGTTTTATTTTCTGTCAATTTTGTTAAAGTTTTTGATGATGATGGAAGAGAAGATTTATCTTTGGCAGTCAATTTTTTCAATATTTTTTCTCGAATTGCTTTCATTTGTGGCGTCTCTGTAATTTTAATACTCGATTGTTGCTTACAAAATGTCCTATCATCCACAGGATTGCGTTCTGGTGTTATTATTGTTTGATCTTTTTCTTCGTGACGTTTTCTATAACTTTTGTCATTTATCTCACACATCTAGATATATACAAATGTTAAAATAAAAACATATTAAATACAATATATTAATCAGAAACTTAATACACATATTTGATATCAGAGTTGCAAATAACAGAAAGATAAAATACCTTTTCAGCTTTATCCAACACTGGCTCAGTCCATGAAGATTGTTTTGTTCTCACGTTGAAATAGTATACTCTGTCCGGATGGGTCTTAGAACTGACGGTAATCCAATTGTGTGGTAACCTTCGCTTTATCATTTTCGATATCAAGTACAAATCAAGTATGAAATTGTGAAGAATCGAAAATATAAATTTCTGAAAAAACGCCTACGAGATACACCGGGTCACTTTGGCTCTTCCAATATATTGAATGTTCTCCGTGTCGCTTTCTGAAAAACGGCCATAATAATCAACATACATGGATAAAAAAAAAATACGAGGTCAAACCAACTGACATATATATATATATATATATATATATATATATATATATATATATATATATATATATATATATTAGATTAGTTTTTCAACTTTGTAAATGCGATCTCATTGGTAGACCAGATTGTGTTTTTCGAGGTAATTTCACTGAGCAAATTTATCAGCATCGATTAATACATTACTTGGAAAGCGATGATCATGTGATCATCGACAAAACAAAAATATAAAGCTTTATAAATCGAATTCTAAAGTAAATAATCGTGATACCACATACCTGAAATGTCACGTATATAAATAAACCGTGTTGCTCGGAGATGCTCAGAGGTCTCTTCTCGCGCACACGCGTTGAATTTGGTCACGGGATGATCTAAAGGCGGATTTGCACGTCGCATGATCCTCATACATGAAAATGGTCCTTAAGGTCGGCGATGACGTATGACGTATGTCGTTTCGTTCACTTTGCAAATGGTCGATCGATGGCAGTTGAACGTGATACTAGGTTATCGAAGCTTGTTAAATATTAATTAAATATTGTTCCCGATAAATTATGACATCCATCAGCGAAGTCAATGCGGTGCCCAAATCGAAAAAACCATCGGGTAAGCATTTTATCGATCGTCGAGGATTATCAAGAGCTGGAATCTTGATTATCGATTAAACTTTCGCACGAATTTCGTACATTTTTTATCGTATTATTATACATATATACGCCAATATTTTATCTAATTGATTTTAATAATATTGCATTGATAAAATTCAATATAATTTTATATATAATTTTGGAATTGTTTAAGCAATATATATTACAAGTTATACTGTTTTAAATTTTTATGTATATAATTTATATTTAATATGTATATGACAGGGTATCCCAGACTTAACGAATCAGCCGTTAATGGTAGATTCCTGAAATCATTTGGAAACGAAAATCTTAATACCAAAATGTTGAGGAAGATGTAGTTTCGGCGCTACAAAAGATTAAAGATTATCAATCGGTGTGTTATGTTTTCTCGTGCTCAGGGATATTTTATGAAGTCTTTCTCAACATTTTAGAATTTTCGTCTCCAAATGATCTCAGGAATCTGTTATTAATGGCTGATTCGTTAAGTCTGGGACACCCTGTATATATTTTATGCAAAAATCTATATATTTTACTATAAATCTATGTATTATATATCATACACATACATGCATATATATATGTATATATGAATTAAATTGATTGCATACAGATAGCGCATTCAAACAGCAACGATTACCAGCCTGGCAACCAATACTTACAGCTGGAACAGTTCTACCGACGTTTTTTGTAATAGGAGTTGCATTTATTCCAGTTGGTATAGGACTGCTTTATTTTTCTGACGAAGTCAAGGAACAGACTATAGATTACACTAATTGTAATGCCACCAATATCACTGGAAGCGATAGGCAGCCTATGAAGTGTGCAGATGTAATTGCAGCAAATCATGACACCTCCTGTTTCTGTGAAATAAATTTCACATTACCTGTAGATTTTGGTGGAAAAGTTTACATGTATTATGGCCTGACAAACTTTTATCAGAATCACCGTAGATACGTAAAATCTCGAGATGATAATCAATTGTTGGGACAATTGAGCAATATTGTTTCGAGTGACTGTGAACCATTTGCCTATGAAGAAGTAAACGACACAAAAATTCCGATCGCTCCGTGTGGAGCCATCGCAAATTCACTCTTTAGTGATGAGCTCACGCTGTATTCTACAAAGCATAATAAATCTGTGCCATTATTAAAAACTGGTATAGCTTGGCCATCTGATAAAAATATCAAGTTTAGAAATCCTGAAGGGGATTTGAAAAAAGCATTTGAGAACTTTAGAAAGCCTAAGAACTGGACTAAACATATTTACGAATTGGATCCAAAGGATGAAAACAATAATGGGTTCCAAAATGAAGATTTAATTGTATGGATGAGAACTGCTGCACTACCAACTTTTAGAAAACTCTACCGTAGAGTTGATCATACTAAAAATGGATTCATTAATGGTCTACTTGCAGGAAATTACATTCTTAAAGTCAAATATTGTAAGTATAATTTAAACAAATTTTTTTTTTAAATATGATCGATAATTAGTTGAAGAATTTTAACTTGATGTCTTTTGTATGATATTTTCTTCTTGATATTAGCTTGAAAAAATTTTTTCAGCATTTTCAGTATCTGCCTTTCATGGAAAGAAGAAGATGATTTTAAGTACAACTTCACTTTTGGGAGGAAAGAATCCTTTCCTCGGTATTGCTTACATTGTTGTGGGAAGTTTATGTTTATTACTGGGCATAGCATTGCTCATTATACATATTAAATGTTCCAAGAGGTAACAATCATATTTATATACTATGTAATGCTTTTCATTCTTGTCTATATAAACAATAAATATATAAAAAAAATATTCTCTCTAATAACATTTTCAACACAAAGGTGAAGGAACTATCGATTACTCGAACATAAAATGATGTAAAAGCAAAATATATGTTAATATCTTTAATGTTCACAAATGTACTCTTGTGTAACTGTGAAAATGCATAAATGTGTATCAATCTTAAACGATATATCATCTTGTATTTTAATATTCATCTTTATCTAATGTTAATATTAACAAGCAATCTTTTAAGTCAGATTGAAATAGATATTTCGATAAGAAAGATTTATAAAGAGAGATTTTCGAGATTTTTTTTTACAACATGAGTTGATAATTTAATTTGATATATGTTATACAGCAAACTAATGTAAAGACGACTACAAGAAAGTATACTTAGGGCACCATATATGTTCTTGTAAGTGTTTGTGATATTGTGTTATGTCTACCCTTCTGTAATTGATTTGTAAAATATTGCCTTGTATAACATAATGGAATATGACTAATCGAGTGTCTTGTCGTTAATAATAATTTATTATTTCAATACTGAGAGTATATATTAAAAGATTTCTATTTTAATCATAACAAATAAAAATCACGCTCGACTAGTTATATTTATGTGTATTGTATGCTTTGTCAAGATGTACATCTATCTTTCTGCATACATCAGAAGAATGAGATATTTATATTTAAAATGCTGCTATGTGTAATTTTTTTTCTTTAATAGAACAACTTTAATTTCAACAATTGTTTAATCACAACAATTTTATATTGTCTGAAAGTAAAAATGTATATCTATAGAAGCTATTTTTTTTTAGAAGATATATGTGAAATTAATAGGCGCAAAGTAAAAACTTATCGAAATGCGCGATTTTGTGATATGTTTATTATATTTTTGCTTTTTACATTATATTAAGAATATAATTTATATATTAAGATTATATTATATATTATTAAGTAATAAAAGAAACAATGCTTATCTGTATGGCATAAAACTATGATGTAAATTATTTCTGTCGAGAGATATGAGTAAATATATAAATAGCATGTAGCATGTCATGAAGAAAAATGTTTACTTCAATTTATACAATATATATTTCTCTAATTTATTTTTATTGCTACATTTAAAAACATTTTAATTTCTTCTGTGCTTTAATAATTGTTCGTTTTATTTTATTATCAAGAACAATAGCAAAAGTTTTTGTTTCTATTTATCATATATATATATTTTTGTTTTTTAGTACTACCGACATGATCAATGTGACTCCAACTACAGAATATCATTAGGAGTGATTCCTCTGCAAATTCCTCACGAAATGAGGATAACTTTATCAATGCGGATAAATTATTGGCTATCGTACATTGTTTTAAGAGTGATTCTTTTCTATTCAACAATATTTATTTTCGTTTAATTATCATTAAACGAAAATATGGAAAACGGTAAAACAATCAATCAAAAATTTCTTATTTATTTAAAAGATAATTATCTTTTAAAACCTTTTAATCGAGCCTCAGTATTGTTATATAAAATGTAGAACATAATAGGATATTTGTAACTGCATTATATATTCTTGGAATTATATTGCAAGTCACAAATTTTTCACTTATAACAAGCCCAGTTAAAAATATTTGAAGTTTAATTGACAATTCAATCAATTATTGATAATTAACATTTAATGTTAATATTTAATATTTAATTGAGTTATGAATCCTATTATGAAATACTACAAAGCTAACAAAAGTATTATACAAATGACTGTACAATACTAAAACAAAATATTTATATTCCATTTGCGACATAGTAATTTTTTATAAGATACTCTTATTATATTTAAAAAATGCACTTTGATGCATTTGTTGATTCATATTTATTGTATATACATTTATGTTGATATAAATACAAAATCTTTACTGCACATTTTGAATCTTGAGAATATAAAGATATAGAAACTGTAATTAAATTGCAATTAAATATTTTTACATTTCTCAAAGATATAGAAATATATATTAAATATTTTTTTGTGTAAATATTTCATGCAATACAACAGCATAAAATTGATTTTTCTTTTTTGGCACAATTTTATTTGATTAATTTTGATGCATACAAATGCAAGAATAATTTTAATATTATGTAATTTGATCAGATAAATAAATATCTTTAAAATGCACAAAAATTCCTTTAAAATATTGTATCGTATGAACAAGATCATTGATTTTGTTATTTGAAAATTAATATATAATATTTTTGTAGTCTCTAAATGTTTTGAAAATATTAGATGTAGGAAGAATATAATATATTGCATTTTTAGAAATTGTGTTACTGTAAAAAGTGTTATGTACATATTTTCAATAATATATAATTATGTATGTCTTTCTTTCCATAAAAACTTTTTATTACTATTAATAAAAATAGTTACTATATTTACATTTTTTATTAATCAGTTAATAAAAATAAACTAACTGTAACATTTTGATATCATGCAAATATATGGTTTATAAAAGTATTCAAATATTTATGCAATTTTTGAACAGTAAAGCTATTTGAATACTTTCATGTTTTACTATATCGTCTCTATATAAAATGTTCAATAAGTTAAACTTCTCTACAGAGAGAGAAAGAGAGAGATAATTGTATTATCAGATTGCATTTTGGTTGTTGTGCCTTAACTAAAAACACTGTATTGTGATTACACACACACACACACATATATATATATATATATATATATATATATATATATATATATATATATATGAATATTAGTAGCATCTAATTTATAAAGAAATTTAGAAGGCATAACTTTGTGATTACTTTGTAACAATACAAAAACAAATTGTTAAAGTTGCAATATAAATAGAATATTTGTAAATCAATCTAGTTGACTATGAATGTAACAATAAATAAAAGGAAATCATTAAATGTATGTGTAATGTATGTATAGTAATTCATTTTTAGACAGACAAAGAATTTAAATTAAATTAATATTTATGTACTTATTAAAATAATTTATGTACTTTCTCAGTAAAAATGGTTATAATGATTAATTGTAATTAACAAATTTTAATTATTGATGAAAATGATAAAAGCTCCAAATATGCATGTTTTTCAAATTATTATTTAAGTATTTTATTTAATTGTTTGGGGTTCAGAAAGATCACATGTAGTACTTGTGACAAAAAGAGATTATTACAATTGAAAGATAAGATAAATCTTTTATACATTTCTTTGTAATTTTAAAAATCATATTTACAATATGATATTTTTTTTATCATATAATCTTATATTAATAATTATATTAATATAATATTATTTTATATTATATTGCATTAATATTATTATATTATTATATATGTTCTAATTAATATTATTGTGTAATATTAATATTATTAATATTGTTAATATTATCATTATTATTAATTATTATTAATATTATTATTATTAATTATAATTATTAATATTATTAATATTGTAAATATTATTGTATATCTTATTATATCGTTTTCATGTCGTGACGTTATTTCTCAATCGAACGAGAGTCTCTCACATCACCAGTGACGACGACTAGGAAAACACAGAGAACCCATTGCTCACGAAGGCGACGCAAATTGACGCAAATGCTCGTGCGCGATGCTCGCGCGACGAGCAGAGCGGAAATATTTTCGAGCGCCATCTTGCCCCATCTTGCAACCATAGTAATTCGTCAGTGCCTGTGAATGGACTTGTCATAAGTGTCTTATACTATTTCGTCTCTCCCCGATCGGTTCGAAAGTTCCGAATCCTCAAAATTCCCGAGTGGTACCCGCACCCACGCGAGGTGAGTACAAAATCGTCGTCGTCGTCCTCGTCCTCCTCGTCGTCCTCCTCGTCGTCGTCGTGAAACGAAACGAAACGGAGCGGATGCAACGGGATCGCGCGAGGAATTTCGCGCCTGACGTTTACCACGCGACCGTTATTCTCTCGCCGAGACGAGCAACGAGAACAGCTGGGCGAACGTCAGATTCCTCGTCGACGTCGCGCGACCCCGCCCGTCTCTCCCCCGCGAGTCGTGGTTCCGAGAAATCGGAGCAGAAAGAAAGAGAGAGGGGGAGAGAGAGAGAGAGAGAGAAAGGAGGATACGTGCGATACTTGGCGAAATTGACGTAGTGTATATCTACCTCGAGGATCCCTCCGAGGATCGATCATAGGTGTGTACATCTTTTTCTCTCTCTCTCTCTCTCTCTCTCTCTCTCTCTCTCTCTCTCTCTCTCTCTTTCCTTAAGTCACGGCTGGCCGAGTGAATGACGCGTGGTTGCTCTTTAAACAACGGGGAACGCATTTGCTCGGAACATTCTTCGGAACTCCGACTCCGAAATCCGACGTGGAGAACGTTTTCGACCCGCGATTTCGCTCCGACTCGGTGAGGAGAGAATTTCGCGAGGATCGACCTCTAGATACATTTAGTAGTAATTGTACAATAGCAATAATTTCCTGCTCCAGTGTATGTGTGTGCGTGTGTGTGCATGTATATTTCCTGCCGTTATCTCTACGTGTTACGGTTTTGTATGATGCTACGATGATGTGCATCCCGTGTGTTTTCAAGCTGGGTACGAGGTGAATGAAAGTTTTCTATCTGGGATTCTTCCAGTTTGGTTTTTCAAAAAATATATAATATATAAAGTTTTTTAGGAGGCAAAATTCGGAAGTATATAACCTCTTTGTTACATTTTTGTAACAATTATAATTGTAATATAACTGTTATAGAAGAGGCAAAATTCGGAAGTATATACCCATACAGCACAAAAAGGCCAAAAGACGTCTTAAAGACGTCTAAAGGACTTTAAGACGTCTTTAAATAGTCTTTTAGATGTCTTTTGGACATGTGTGCTGTCTGGGTAACCTCTTTGTTACATTTTTGTAACAATTATAATTGTAATATAACTGTTATACAGGATGTCCCAAAAGTCGCGGACCGGTCGAATATTTCATAAACTATGCACTTTAGAAAGAAATGTTTCAGATAAAAGTTGTATGGCTTGAAGGGGGCCATCAGATAGTGGCAATGATTTGACATGGGAGAGTCATTTGAAAGTCACGTGAAGATCACCGTCAATTTCTTAAATGGAACCCCCTATTTTTTATTACATATTCGTGTAGCTTATCTCGAGAGCTTTCCAAAACACTATAATAAAGTATTTCTTCATTGAGTACTTGTCGAGTTATGAGGCTTGAAATCATTTCTTAATTTTGCATAAACCATAAAATATCTAGTAAAATATTCATTTTTCGATTATCTTACCTAAATAATTTTATGTACAAAATAATAAGAGGAATCAATTGATGTAAAGAAAACACATAGTTGTTTTAAAAAAAAATAAGTAATTGTTAATTGCAAATTACATATTTTTTTCTTAAAAAATAACTATGTTTTTTCTTTACACCAATTGATTGCTCTCATTATTTTGTACATAAAATTATTTAGGTAAAATAATCGAAAAATGAATATTTTACTAGATATTTTATGGTTTATGCAAAATTAAGAAATGATTTCAAGCCTCATAACTCAATAAGTACTCAATGAAGAAATACTTTATTATAGTGTTTTGGAAAGCTCTCGAGATAAGCTACACGAATATGTAATAAAAAATAGGGGGTTTCATTTAAGAAATTGACGGTGATCTTCACGTGACTTTCAAATGACTCTCCCATGTCAAATCATTGCCACTATCTGATGGCCCCCTTCAAGCCATACAACTTTTATCTGAAACATTTCTTTCTAAAGTGCATAGTTTATGAAATATTCTACTGGTCCGGGACTTTTGGGACATCCTGTATATAATTATAATATAATTGTAATCCCTCTAGAAAAATTTTACAAAAGTAAAAAAAGTACACCAAGTACAAAAAATATGCACAAAATATATGCAACAAAACGTTTAATAAAAAAATATCGCTAAAAATCATTTATAAAAATTTTTCCTCAAAAATTATATATATTATATATAATTATATAATTTTCCTAAAAAAAAATCAAAACTAAATATGAAATAAATAATTGTAATATAACTGTTATATATAATTGTAATATAATTGTATGTAATTTAACTGTTATATATAATTTTTTTATAAAATAAATAATAAATATATAAAATAAATTTTATATAACTGTTATATATAATTTTTTTTATATATAATATAACTGTTATATATAATTGTAATATAATTGTATATAATATAACTGTTATATATAATTTTTTTATATATAATATAACTGTAATATATAATTGTAATATAACTGTTATTTTTATACATATAATATTAATACGCGAGCTGGTATATGTCAAATAAAAAATTAGATGACAGAAAAGGGCAGAGAGGACAATGATCAATACTTCCATGGTCAATGTATAATACTGTTAACGTGATAGATGGAAACCTTATAAAGGATTCCACTTATTATGTAGTAGTTTAATGTAACGTTCCTACTTTTTTTTATTGGCAATTTTTGTGCTCTTCACTTTCCGTAAAGAATTCCGAGTAGAGATATCTGCATAGTCATGCTTAGGAGGAAAACATTTATTGCATGTTTTGACAAGCATATCCTGCCATTATAAATTCAGACGACACCGATATCTCACTTGTTGATATCCAAACTGATAAATATTATTAATAATCTTTTATTAATTATCACTTTAGAGAAGCACATCTAATAGCATTAAAATCATTTTCAAAAATTACAGCAAGCTCCCAAGCTTGCTAATTTAATCTTTGGACATCGTGAAATTTTCTTCTTTATCGGTTTTTTATATATTAATAATTACATACAAATGTACGCCGATAATATGTTGCTCCTCTTGAAATACTATCTATGCCAGGACCGCTACGATAAGATAAGCAACAAACATAATAACACAACCAGTTGTAGACGATAAAGATTTATTTTTTTTTACAGAGAAAAGCAGTACAATTTGTTAAAGGAAGGTGTACATCTTTATCTCCATCAATGTAAGTTACTTTTTTTCGTAAAACTTTTCGCATGTATTATATCATCTGCAAGTAGGGCTTGATAGCGTAGGTTTTATTTTTCCCTGCGTAGATTAAAAATTCTTTAAAAGGCTAAATTCGAGTTTATTTCCCAACTCAATGCTTTGCTTGTCAAAAATCTTATTTTTAAAAAAACATAACAGGCATGAAAGTTTTATGATTTCGGATTTTCAAATCATAATTTTTTTTATACACGTAAAGTTGATCTTTTTACTACCTAGCATATTTTGATACATTAATTTAAATATATATTTCTATTAATATATAATAATTTCTAATAATTTAAATATATATTATTTTAAATATATATTTAAATATATATTTCTATTACAAAAAAGTAATAGATATAATAAAAAAAAACATAATTGCGCGCATTCGTCTTTGAGAAAATTAAAGGCACAGAAAGTTACTGTTTTCTAACAACATCATGTCATTAAATTATTATGAAAGTACTTTTTTGCAGAATATTTTTAATTTTGTAAAAAAAAATGATATATATTTGATAGATAGTGACATTTTGTAAAGACCGTGGAAGCCAATGTATATGTTGTAAATCAATATTTAGCCATGTATATGTATGTACATGTATGTATGAGGGCGTAATTATGTATTTATTTTTTCTTGGCAAAAAAATGTGAACTGTATTATTAAAACAAGGCATTATATATACCAATTCATGTTATGACGTATAGGAGAAAAAAACCTTAAAAAAAACGTATGAGTTGTGCCTATTTTGGAGACAGAATACAATTTTTTTTTCTTTGACAGCTACTGCAATTATTATATAATTATAATCACTTCTTTTATGTTAGCGATTTGCAAGTATATTAAATACAGGGTGTCCGTAAAGGTCATTGTATAAATTTGATCCCGATCTTTACGGACACTGTATATATATATTATGTATACATCACACTATTAATTTTTTTTGCGCACATAATTTCATAATTTTAGAATTTATTTATGAAAAATTTATCGACTCTCGCCATTGTAAAATTTCATGTAATATTCATTTGCATAATACTAGTATCTAACAAATTAAATGTGTCATTATCATCCATATACACAAAATGATGTGTCATGCATTAAGTAATATGGTAAATGTACATGAAATTGCCGACACTTATTTATCGTGTCATCTGATAGTCTAGGCTTTTGTTGTGATTCGGAGTATTTGGAAGTTTTCTATATTTCTGGACAAGTCTCTTCGTCAACGACACCAGCGATATTTCATTAGTCAAGAATGGCAATGCAGAAGGTAAATTTAGTGTTCACTGATTGATAAATTAACTGCACTTACTTAACAACGTGAAACTCGATGTTAAAGCATACTATTAGAGAAGATCTCTGTGTTTCAGTAAATAATATCTGTCAATCTCTGTGAAAATAATTTCTTATTTTTTTCCATCAGAAAAATTATTGTTATGTGTTATATGATCTATTCAAGTTATTTTAATTTATCATTCTTTTTGTTATATGTATATGGCGCACCTATATCGATTTACAGCATTTACCAGCAGAATAAATATCATAATGATGATAGGTAATGAAACTGATAATGACAAATGTACATTATGCAAGTCAGTATTGCATTAAATATTGTTATATAACTATTTGGACTCGGTTTTGATTTTACATCTTGCCTGTATTCCATATAATCCTCTAAGTAACACTTATGTGAAAAGACAAGAGTTAAATGACGATAATTAAATTATATTATAGGCACATCTCAGAGAAAATTTTCTTGAAATAATATAAATTCAAAGAAACATTATAGATGGATTTGTTTTGATCTCAAAACGCTCTCGACAACACTTTTTTTATATTTCTAGGCCAAGTACGTAAGCATATATATTTTTAAATATATTTTTAAATATATTATTAATAGATCATTGGAAAATTTATGAAGCGAATTATACGTTTGAAAAGTGCAGATTCTAAAGTAAAAATATAATTTATAATTAAAAGTGCTTTGTGTATATATTTTGTTTTTATTTCTCTATTATATTTATTTAGTAGTGTATGGAATCATTTTATTCAAGTAATCCCCTTTTAATTGTACATTTTATTCGATATATAATTATTAATAAAGTAATATTTAATTGCACCGTGAATCACATTTAAATTATATTTAATACACAAAGTAAAGTAATGATTACACTAATAGTGTAAATGCATACACACAATCGTATTTATTAATTAATCTTTTATAGTTAATCTTTTTTTGAAAAAATATATATATGATAATATAATACAAATTATATATTCTTTTAATCTTTTGGTTTGGTATCAACTTAATTTTTTTGCATGCTTTAAACTCTAAACACTTTCTACTGTTAATTAATTTCTATATAATTTCTATATTTCTATTCCTTATACTAAAAAGTATGATTTTAATATATAATATATATTACTGGTTTTGTAGTGTATGAAATAACGCATACTTAGTTGCATGGCTTTCATATAAGTAAAATACCCATATTTATTATCAGATGTTACTCACATCATAATTGATTTGTATTTATTATCTGCTATTGTTATATAAAAATTATATAAAAAATTATGTAAAATTATATAAAAATTGCATATTTACCTTAGAAATTAATTAAAGTAGATTTACAAAACTCTCTCTCTATATTATAAATTCCATAAAAAATTTTACTTTCAAATGTCTGATATAACATATGGTGTTGTACTTTTTGCATTTGAATGTGATAATAAATATGGGTTTCTGGGAGTAAGATACATAATACTACAATTGAATAACATACAGCGATAACATTTTAGATGAGAAGACAAGGTCAAGACGTCATGCAGGTGAATCTGGCAGGAATCAGGCGAGATATTATGAATCTTGCCCATAACTACAGCAATGCTCAGGTAATTAATAAAATTTATGTTATTCGATATTCTTCATTCTTAATATGTAAAAATGATAACGAAACTTTTCAAAGTAACTATTATTTAAAGTTGAAAAAAAAATGAATTAAATCTAAATATATAAAAATTTTGGATATCACACAAAATTTGATTAATAACTTGATTAATTGATTACTTGATTAATTGATTATTCTCTTATATAGAAAGCTGTACGAAAAGCTACCAGCAATGATCCATGGGGTCCAAGCAGTACACTTATGGCGGAAATTGCTGACTTAACATACAATGTTGTAGCATTTACGGAAATTATGCAAATGCTATGGAAAAGATTAAATGATCATGGGAAAAACTGGCGACACGTATATAAAGCCCTAGTTCTCTTAGAATACCTTATTAAAACGGGAAGTGAAAAGGTAGCGCAGCAGTGCAAAGAGAATATTTTTGCCATTCAAACCTTAAAAGGTAACAAATACTGAAATCTTATTTTATAATATATGAAATTATTGAATGTATTTTTTTCACATATTCGATATATTATTGAATATTTAAAAATTTGTAGATTAATAAAATTTGCATTAAAAATCTGTAGATTAATAAATTAAAACATAAATAAAACAATTAAGAATAATAATGTTTTAAAGGCATATCTTTCTAACACAATTCAATCGTTTTTGCATAGATTTTCAATATATGGATGGGCATAAAGATCAAGGAATTAACGTGAGGGAAAAAGCAAAACAATTAGTGGCCTTATTAAAAGATGACGAGAGATTGAGAAATGAGCGAGCTAGAGCATTGAAAGCAAAGGAGAGATTCGCACAATCAGTTAGTGGCTTTGGAAGTGATGGTTTAGATACTATGTCACCTGTTAGTAGTGATGTAAGTAATATATTCTCCATAAATATTATTTCGATTAACTATCTAAAATTTTAATTTATAATTCATGCAATATTATTTTGTTCCAGTTTCAAGATTGGGAACCTTGTCACTTATCCGATTTATCGACTAGACGTGCAAGTAAGTTTTTTTAACATATAAATATTAATTCTTTTATTATCTCAGAATTAATCTTTTATCTTTAAAATTAAGATTGTTATGAGAATTCTTGTATCTGCCCTAGTTTTTCTTATCATATCTTACATATTCCCCTTTACATGCCTATATTTCTTTTTATAAGTATGATAAACAGAAACTACTTACTTATAAAAATTATGTGCGATAAATAGAACTGCTTTGCTTTATACAAAAATTAATACAATAAATTTATCTTTCAGCGGAACTGGAAGCCGCTAGACCGCAAACGGTAGGCGAAGAAGAGTTACAACTACAGCTGGCCTTGGCTATGTCCAGAGAGGAAGCGGAGCAGGAGGAGCAAAGAAGACGCAGTGACGATGTTAGATTGCAGTTAGCTCTCAGTCAGAGTCAGCAAGATTTTAAGTGAGTAATCATAAATCAAAATTTCCAGTACAATCTAATAATTCGATACGAAGGAACAGTCGATTTTACATTTATGTATCAATGCCACGAATTTCAGAACTCCGCAATCCGAAAAGCAAAGTCATATGCTTGATTTACTCGATGTAAATCTTGGGGAAGCGAGCGGTCCTTCAGTACAAACTGATCCTTGGGGTATCCCGGTAACACCACCAAAACCACAGGTACCTGTTCATTATTCCAGCCAGTCTTAAAATTAAACGATTGCACTTTGCATGATAATACGAGATCGTTTTTGCATGACGCACCACAGTCTTTGGATTTATCTGAGTTTTATGAGTACAAGGTATGTCCTTGATGAATGTTAGAGGACAGTGTATTTAAAGTAACGTGTATATGTGCGTGTATGTGTGAGATAAAATAATATCTTTATAAAATAATTGAATTTATTCTTGAATATATTCTTGTTTTACAGCCGCAGAATGACCCATGGAGCGTTCCAACAACGAGTAGCGCGTCACCTGCGGTAGATCCGTGGACGCCCGTTCCTCCACAACGACCAAGTGAGTCTCATTATCCTGGCAAAGAAGATTCTAGATATGATTAAATTATAAACTTTTATTTAATTCTCGTATTTTTATTCTTTTTGCATGTTCTTACATCTTTAATGATTTTGGATAATGATCTCAGGATCTTCAGGTTAGATATAAATTAACAATATTAATTTATAATTTTCTTTTCACGTTTTAGCAAAATTGTATTTGAATTGAATTTTTATGGAAAATATATTTAATGAAATTTAATAAAATTAAAGAAAATTGAATTTTTATGGAAAATATATTTACTCTTTATTTTTGATGAACGAATCACTTTGAATAATCGATTACAGAAATTATCATTTTTAATTCTAGCGGCCGCTATCGATCCATGGCGTGCACCTGCTCCGTCTCCTGCTACAGTCGTATCCCCTCCTCGCATAAACGATCCTTGGTCACCAGTATTCGCTGCTGGTACTAATGAATCGGAGACAAGCAAAGTGC
Source organism: Camponotus floridanus (assembly GCF_003227725.1). Taxonomy (NCBI): domain Eukaryota; kingdom Metazoa; phylum Arthropoda; class Insecta; order Hymenoptera; family Formicidae; genus Camponotus; species Camponotus floridanus. Next base: position 424,261 of record NW_020229503.1, read on the forward strand.
AGGTAATATAAATTTGTTCTTTAATTGGAGTTCCACGATTCATAAATACTCATCTGTGAAATTTTTTTATCACAGGCAGCTCAAGATGACATAACATCCTCATCACCAGCTTTCAACAATTCAACCTTGACACAGAATATCGGCTTTGCCGCGCAATCGCCTCAGAATATAGGATTCAATTTGCCGCCGGTGTCTTCGGTTACCACTTTTAGTACTACTACCAATGGTTTTAATGGCACAGGACCAGGTTTTAATAATTTTTCCACTCAAAACAACGGTACTGCCGCCGCGACGAGTCCGCTTAGCGATTTAGACGAATTTGATGTGATTACCAACAGGGGAAAACTCGGAGCCAGTCCACAGACGGTTAATAATGGTATTTGAATTATTAAATCATGCAACTTTTTCCAATAATTCTTCATTAAAATTATATAATTGAAAATATTATATAATTTAAAAAATATTATATTATATAATTAATTATAAAAATAATTAATTATAAAAATATTATATAATTTAAATATTATATAAAATATTATATAATTGAATAGGTGCTACTACAACATCAGGGGACCCTTTTGATCTGGAAAGCATGGCTGAAAATCTTTCTGCTAGTACTGGTGCTGTAAAGAAGACACCACAATCCTTTTTAGGGGAGAACTCGGCGCTCGTTAATTTGGACAACCTTGTTAGTGCTTCGGCAATTAAACCTACGGCTCCCACGCCTGCAGGTAAACTTTTAGTCGCACATTTCGTATAAGTAGAACGTATAAATATCGAGAAAGAAAAGTCCAGTATTCAAAATGAAGATACAGAGAGTTTTATTGGTCTCAAAAACATATATATTTTTTAATATATTCCACATTAAAACCTAATTAAAATAATATTCATCAAATAATATTCATCAAATAATACAATAATAATATAACTCTCCCTCTCATGGAAAATATATTTTATTCTGTAACATACCCTATGTCTGCAAATAGCATTTCATTGGAAATAAATTTGTGAGTATGAATAATATGATTAAGAGTATAGCATGGTTGCATGATTATTATATGCAATATAATTTACTATGCTTGTTATATATAATGATGTATTTTATATATTGTTCCAATCTGTTATTCTTTTTTAAATTAAGAGAGTACTGTGATTTAGATCTTTCTTTGAATATATAATGTTTTAATAAAATAAAATTCTTTTTCATTACAGATAAGTTTAAGTTTAATTTTAGATATATATATTCTTAATTTCTGTAATTATACATATTTTTCTTTCCTCTAAAATATATCTATTAATATAAAATGAGACAATATATATTAAACTATAATAATTAGACAAACTTAAAGATTGAAGAATATATTAAAAATATGTAAAATTAGGAATAACCAATATAACAATGAAAAGCAAAAAATGGAAAATTTTATATTTTACGTATAAATATAAAATATTTATTCCTTTTTGTACTTTTACAAAATGACATTTGTTATTTTCATTCAAGATATTGATAAAAATCTTGAATATTGATACATTAAAAAAAAACGTTTAAATGCCTGAAACAAATTTTCATAATGAGTATCAAAAATTATTGTACATTAATAGTCAATATGAATATATTTGCAGCAACTGTGTCATACGCAGCAAATCCATTTGCAACTGTGACTCCACCACCCCGTCCTTCAATCAATCAGATTCGACAGGATCCATGGACAGCGAATACAACTTCTGTGGCTAATCCGTTCCTCTCGTAGCCTGATCGATTAATCGAAAGCTTCATAGTTATTGCGATTTACGAGACGTGGTTTGCAATTCTACATGTAACTATGTACGGTATAGATTTCGGTTACAACGGCAAAACATGATTTTAATTATATAGCAATTATGCATGGAGAGACGCAAATAAGATCAATGTGAGACAAAGAAAGCATTTTCATTGATGAATATTTTATCAATAACTTCAAGCATTACTTTTCGATGGATTATATTATTGCAACACACTTATATTCGTTATACAAGTTTTTTCCTTTTTTGCATGTATTACTCGCTTTTTAAAGTTTATCGTGGAGTAATCACCTAAACAACACTAACAAGTAGAGTGTGGCATACGCGTAGTTAAGAAAATTGGGTGATTAAAAGAGATACAATACATAAATCATGTTTTAACTCAAAACGCTTAAACGATCCCAAGGTGGCGACTGGATTTTATATATATACACTCCTTTCTCTATATAATCTATATTTTCTATGTGTATGAATTGATTCGAAGGAAGATTGCTCGGCAATATCATTTTTGCTGCTGGGAGAGAATGTAACGTAACGCTGGCGTTGAGATCAGTTTATGCGTTTTATATTTGTACACACGTTTTCTATAGTAAAAAAAAAAAAAAAAACCCAACAAAACGAGATCGTGAGACTGTAATCGTAATTTGCAAAAGCACTATTATATATCGAACATAATTCCGTTCGCTGTTATACGCTTAAAATGTGTCGATTATAAACAAATCAATGTTGTGGCTTGCTTTCTCAAAAAAGAATCCGTAATTCAAGAGGCAGCTAATATGTTGCAAAGTGTACGCAATTTTCTTACATAGCCAATCATATACTGTATAGTCAATCATTTCTACAAATTACTTACTGCGACCTATGACACACCAAGGCACATTTAAATGAAAATGCAACTGTGAAAGTAGCATTCACGCTAACGACACATAAGTACTAATGAAAAAAAACTGCATTATTTTTATTATCTCTCGATTTTGGGTTTTAATCGATCATGAGACATATTTTATGCAAATTTGGCATAGCGAAAGAATCAAATTGAAAAAAAAAAAAAAAAACGATAATAAGTGTGTCTATTCGAGAATCATTGATATTTAAATGAATTGAAATAACAATGCGTTATTTCTAAAGTTTTTTTGCAATTTAACCGTTTGCATCAACACCCAAAGTCATAAAAATGAAATTATTTGTAAGATAAATTTATAACAAATTTACAAGATGTTCTTGCCTATTTGCTATCATGTTTTTTTTTTAAACACGAATGACTCGAAAATATGAATCTTCTTTTCTTTATGCATAAGACAAATTATAGACAGATCTTGATTTATATAGGAAATGTACATAATATTATATAGCATATCGTTCTCATTTGTCAAGTATTTGTATAGTGCCCTTAGAAAATATAGAAAATTATTAATTAATTTTTATTTAAGCTTTTAATGATATTAAAGCTGATTTTTTTCAATATTATTGTTCGGGTTTTCTGCCTTTGCAGAAAAATTTGCTGAGCTATTCGTTTTTTTAAATTATTTATCAGTTACATCACCGATACTCTTCTGATTATAGAATATTTGTTTCTTAATATATCCACTCAGGGATAAATGAAGATTATAATATTGTTTCAAATAAAATGAATTTTTTCTTATATGACCTCAGCATCTTTTTCTTCAAAAAAATGATGCATTTTACAGTTTTATACAAAGAACTTTTTCAACTATACAAGATTGACAAAGGGGGACTATATTCGCTTATCTCTACCCAAGTAAATCAAGTTGCACGAACTGTTCTAAGTAAATGTCAAGAAAATAATTCCAATGTATTATTTATCGTTAAATCTATAATTTCTGTTGGTTTTATGCAATTTTAATATACTTGCTTATATGAGTGAAATTGTATATTTAATATGTATTTATCCAGCTGTTCGCCAGAATATGAAGTTAAAATGTATGATACATATAATGAGTGAAAATTTGATTATACAATTTGTTTTTCGAGATTTGGAAATACAAATGATTTATTAGCCATTGTGCCTATTGAATATATAAAAAAGTCACAGTATTCTACATATCTTTCGATTTCGTTTATATCTTTCTTTTTATAATTATATCTTTATTTATTTTATTTATTTTAATAAAGATATATAAATCATGATATACTCACAACACTTCATCTCTGTGCGAACAGTGGAATATATTTAGTTTTTAGAGCTAAGATGTAATAGCAAAAAAATTCAAAGAACATTTATATAAATAAATATTATATATTTTAGTAGATTATATGATATACTTATTAATATTATACAAATAAATATACAAAATTTTTAAGTTTTCTCTTCTCTAAATTAAATATTTAAAATTTCTTGGAATTTTATTTTCAACAGAAGGAAATGTGTATATACGAATTTATACTTATATTAGTTGGAATCTATATTTAAGCAGAAGTATTTAAAAGTATTCTGTAATGAAATGGGGAAAGAACATTACAATATTCTTATTACTCCTTTCATAAAAAAAATGTTATTTATCTTTACACAAATACCCTTACTAGAATAATATATATAAGTTTAACATTAAGTAATGATCAAATAATTTTATATATATATATATATAATTAATTTGTTAAAATATTAAAAAAATACATATAACAAACGAGAAGTGAAACATAATATATCAATATAAAATCATAAGAAATAATAATAAAATCAAATGATAGACTTTAAAAAGCAAATAATAGATTTTGTTTCTATATCGAAACATATATTTCGATATAGAAACATAAAATCTATTATTTGTTTTCCTAGAAATGCATGTGATAATTTTCTCAATTTGTATAAGTTATTCTTATTTATGCTGTTGAAATAGTTTTGAAATAAATTAATATATGTACGCAAAGATTTTTCCTATCATAATAATTTATGTATAAATATGATTCAACTGTTCTTCTAGAGAGACGCTTCAGTCGAAGAATTTATTGTAACCGGTGGAAGGAAATATGAACGGACTTGACTATGTAATTGTGCTACTTCGGCATCTTCTCTCTCTAAAGCTCTAATGAGCTGTGCAAATTGTACAGTTCCTGTTTTGTATACACACAATAATTAATTCTTATTCAATTTTATCGATATATATATTTTCATATAAATACGCACCTTCTCTTCCTTCTGGAAAACCGTAATTTTTTATGACATCCATTTGAATCTGCGTCACTAATGGAAACACAAACTGCATCATTTTCAACATTTCGTTGCCGGAATTTTCCTTTGCCTCTGTAATCTTTTGCAAGTTCTCTGGTGTATTTAATGCTGTCAGAATATCTGTCAATATAGCTGTAAAAAAAACAAGAAATGTTTGCTTATATATTGATATAATTTTCAGCTATAATATATGATTTTAAAATAAACTGTTAAAATTCCATCTACCTTTCGCAGTTTCTAACGTAAAACTCGGGACACTTGCCATCGCGTGCACTATTTAACGTAACAGATGGAAGGTTATGCTTCAGCCACTTGTTATTTTATCGCTGTTTTAATATTAATTTAATAATTATAAGCAGTAAATTTATTACACCGATCACTGAAATGATTGTTGTAATTAAATTGATTAAAATATTGTATAAATATCAGAGATATTTTATACAACTTTCAACAGTGATGATAAGTATTGTCTCTTTCCAGACTATCACTCACAATCTAATACATTTTTATTCGATAACAGCTGACAGCTATTTCTTTTTAGACAATATTAATGCAATTACGATATTTTAATTTGTTTACATTTGCTCAAATGACAGCCACGCGCATTTGACGTTTCTTATGTTATATGTTTCAAGACTGCCAAACTAAAAAAAACTATTCATAAAGGTGCCATCACATGCGACGTAACTTGCGAAATGGCCATCACACATAAAATTCCATAAGCATGCAAGAGTAAGGAAATTGATCAATCACGGTCGAGTATTGGCCCCTTGGAATATGATCATTTGATGTAATATATTAAAATATAAAATATAAATATAAAATGTTATATATATATATATATATATATATATATATAATATATATAAAAAATATAATAGGAAATTTCTTACATGTAATCTTTAGTATTTAGTAACAGCATATAAAGATTAATAAAATGAAGAAAAAAAAATAAAACAAAATAAAAGAAATTAAACATGCAAAACATTGATTGAAATATTTTTTTGTATTACAAAATATTGTAATTAAAACATTGTATACATTATAAAAAATTAATTAAAATATATTTTATACATCACAGAACATTTATTAAATTATTATCTTCATGATATATCCTTCAGCTAGAGTTACAAAACGATGCTGCATTAATTATTTAACTTTTTCTAATATATTTTCTAATATATTTTACAACGTTGTACATTGTGACTGTCATGAGCATGTGTGAGCGCATCAACCAATAGCAAGACTCTTATTATAGGATCTCTAGTACGAGTTGGTCGTTCCTGAGATAGATTATTAAATGTCACTCACCAATCACAATCATTCCTCCGAAGACTGGTAATGTTTTATTTGTATAAAGAATATAATATTAGATTTCTGTATGTAATATTAGATATTATAGAATATAAAAATGTATAGTAATATATAACGCTGCATAATAGTCTATAAGAGGTGATTGATAATAAAGATCGCCAACTCGCCAGTTCAGAAACTTTGAGGAACTTTGACTCTCATAATTATTCGAGAGAGAAGTCAAAAATTAATACGTTTTTCTCTTCGATGTAACTACATGCTACTCGGAGTCGGAATCTGATGTTACTGAATGCAAATCATTCTCTTTTAAAATGTTATATACCATGGTTCGCGTTATACCGAGTGTACGAGCTATGCGGCATACATTCCTTGGTTTTTTCTCAAGCTCTCGCAGAACTCTTTTGTCGATAGTTTTGTCACGGTGGAACGGTGTATCAAAATATCGTTTCGATCCGAGAAGTCCTGTTTCTCTTACTCGATGAATACAATGCAATATGGTAGAGCTTGACGGATGCCGCTTACGATTGGGAAATCGTTCTGCGTACAAACGCATCGCTGCAGCGGCATTTTCCCCAGCCATCCCATAACAGATAATCATATCTGTATATTCTTCTGCCGTAAAACAACCCATTATGCACGTTAAGTAAAGCCTACAAATCTTCTTCTTTAATTTTTTGGACCGGCTAGTCCACACTGCCAGGGAGCGGACTCAAAATCCTGTTCTTCTTGATTTTTTTAAATGATAAATCTTGCATAAATCTTAAATCTACAAATTAAAACACATCAATGTCAGAGCCATATCACTGTCAGATTACAGATGCAACGGTTTTTATTCTCTCTACTCACGCAAAGCACGGAGTTCTCTTCTTCTTCTTTTATTTCTATTTTTTTATTTCTTTATTATTTATTTATTTCTTACGGAACTAGAGGGTTCTCGTTCATACTTCGGCCATAACCCTTGGTCCATCATTTTATTTTCATTGAGTCGTAAAAAATTAACTAACCATAGTTGAATGTGAGAAGAATAATTAAATACGATTGGTTAGTTTCTTATGATTCCGTCAGTTAAAGCAAGATGGTGGACCAAAGGTTAGGCCGAGTCTACAATAAGTAATTTAAGTCTTAAGCCTTAAGAGATTGATCAATCACAGTCAAGTATGAAGAGAATACTCGACTGTGATTGGTCAATTTCTAGGCTTAGGGCTTAAATTATCTATTGTGGATTCGGCCTAAAGCCGGATCTACATTGGTCGTATCGTAACGTCGCAAGTCGTAAGCAAATTAACCAATCATAGTGGATTATTTCAAAAATAATCAAATAGAGGAATTCTAATATGGCCGATGCACCACATGGATACATGCGAATAAATGAAAAAATATTTATAAAATACGACTTTTAATTTTAGTTAGTTCTCGATACATTAAAATAAGATTACATTCCTATGCGAAATATTATTTACAAGAAATTCTCAAACCTTGTAGAAAAAGATTTCAATTAACAAAACAAATTTTATTTTACAGAGAATAATATATAAAGCAACTTTTTTAATTTTATAATTAATTCTCGATACATTAAAATAAGATTACATTCCTATGTTAAATGTTATTTACAAGAAATTTTCAAACTTTGTTGAAAAAAGTTTCAATTAACAAAACATTTTATTTTATGGAGAATACCCATACAGCACAGAAGCTTGCATCAACATTGCTGCAATGTTACAATATTGCTCACTGCAGTGTAATGTTGCAGAAATAATGCAGAGATATTATTTTGTAATATTACTTTGGCAATATTGCAGCAACGTTTTAACATAGCCAAAATGTACATGTGTTAAAAATAATAACAAATAATTTGTTTAATAATCTGGATCCTTCATTGGGTTAGGTTTTAGAATATTAAACAGATTTTTTTTTAATTGAATGGGGTAAATAGGAAATAATTCATTTATTGCACGCATTAAAATATTCTGGTGTCGAATGTATGTAAAATAATTGTATGTAATATTATTAAGATAAATATTTAAGAAACATCTAAACACTAATAGAAACACTAATCTAAACACTAATAAAAACACTAATAGATGTTTTTTTAAAGACATTTTTTCCTATCTTTCTTAAACATTTTTTTATATTTTCAAAGTTTATTTATTAAATTTAAAACGGTGTCTGCATTTATAGCAAAACGCGTTTTAATATTATAAATACGTTGCACCGTAATATTGCTGCAATGTTGCATTGCAATATTTCTACAAGCGGACATTTTACCGTTGCTGCAATATTGCAGCAATGTTGTAGCAACATTTTGCAACATTTCTGCAATGTTGCAATTTTGCAAAGAAATATTTCTGCAATGTTGCTGCAATATTTCTGTGCCGTATGGGTATTTTGCAACACAAAACAAAGTTTACTCTACATTTAATGATGACCCTCGCTATTTATTAAACATATATTCCATCAAATATACCTTGGCAAAATCATATTATATTCATTAAACTTGTTTCGTTAATAACTTTTTAATAAATAGTAAGCGACACTTAAAACCTTTTGACACATACTCGGGAGAGTGAGCTTGACAACACATGTCAAGATCATTGAAATCGGAGGTCATCCGTAAAGTTCATAATTACCTCTTTTTTTTATTCTTCTTTTTTGTTCTTCTTTTCTATTCTTCTTTTTTTATTCTTCTTTTCTAGCTGATAAAAAATAATCATAAATAAAATGACGATTCATTTTATATAATGGTACACAACGTGTAAAAAGCAGTTAGTATCTGTGTCGCGATATAGCATCTATATCGTTTTCCCGTGTTCTGCTTTATTTTCAACGATATATATCTCGATACTCCGAAAAACTCTCGAATTATCCGTTTTCTTTCACTATTTATTGAATCATTCCTGGATGATATGAAATTGATCAGGCTCATGTATTTGCTATCGTTTTGTAGTTATCTTAATGCGGCTCCAATAAATGTGATCTCTCAGATAAGTATGCTTATTAGGAGAATAATATGGACTAATTGGAATCAGTTCAACATCGAATTCAATCCTGATTCCATTCACGACACGGTAATGAATGTTTTTATTCATAGAAATGAGGATCAAAATCTTTAATGTTTCGATTAATTTCTTTAATGTTGTTGAAAGTGTGTAATGTTGATAAAAAGTAATCTGCTGTTATTGGCCGCGTTCTCTTATTCAGAACAAAAATCGCATTGTTCTGCAAAATTATATTATATCATAGTCTTTAAAAATACATAGAATAGTATTTTTATATATGTTTGTTGCTTTTGGAGAGTTGATTTAATATTTAATTATTAATACTTAATTAATTAACGTCGAATTTATTTTTATTTGTTTTTATGTAAAAAAACGTAAAATATGTATGATTACATGCCTATGCCTATGAAAATAAATATATTACGCATTTCTTGTTACTCAAATTTATTGCAAGTTCAGATCAGTATTTCCTCTTTTTTACACAGTCTTTTTTCAGCCGGAGATGATAAGAAAAGCGGGTTATCTTGTGGAATCTCACGTTGTAATGACAGAAGACGGCTATCTCTTGACGTTACATCGTATCCCAAGTGGCAATGATTCTTTACCCGTGCTGCTGCAGCATGGTCTTTCTATCACCTCCGCTGTCTGGCTTTTTCTTGGCAAAGGCAAAGCATTCGGTATGATCGTCAATTAAACTCATACATGTATCGCACAACCGTTATCATAACACTAATTTCTTTCTACACAAAAATGCCAAAAAATTAAAAGTTCATGTTATATGTATGATACATGAAATTGTAAATAATATGATAAATATTGTAAAAAACACACAATTTTTTTTAAATTTTAGCTTACCTATTAGCGGATCAGGGATACGATGTTTGGTTGGGAAATGTTCGAGGTAATATATACTCGAAGGCGCATATTTCCCTGTCTCCTTCAACTTCGACATTTTGGAATTTCAAGTATAAAATAATATAAAATAAAATACTAGTATAAAATAGGAGTAATAGGAGTATTAAAAATAAAATAATAATAATTTTGACAAATATTTGTTTTAATTTGACGCAAGGATTTGTTTAACTTATTATACATATATTTTTTTTTCGAAAATGCATTGTTTTCAAGATATCTCATCTTTTATTCTCTAGCCAATACAATGCATTTGCTATTTGTCTTGATTTTTGTCTTAAGTCATTCTTTGTGCAAAATTCTATAATAATTTCTGCTTTTACAGAATACTTTATATATCATATACATATGTATGTAATATATTTATTTTCTCTATACATGTGTATGTGTGATCGTGTTTATATTTATATATTTTACGATATATAAATGAATTTTTCATTAACTTTCACGAAATGGGCATCTATGATTTACCCGCGATGATTACATATATCACGAATATGAGATCCCAACCATTGCACACATCTATTGGTCATTCTATGGGCGCAACTAGTTTTTTTATAATGGCATCAGAGCGTCCGAAAATCGCTCAAATGGTGCAAATGATGGTCGGTCTCGCGCCAGCAGTCTTTATGAACTACATGAAGAGTCCGATTCAATACTTCTTCCCATTTATAAGGGAATTAAAGGTAAAGTACAATGGTGATATAAGTGTTAAAGGATATATAAGTTATTGTTACATAATAACAGTTAAAAAAGTATAAAAAAATAAAGTACATTTTTATATTTTTTGTTTTACAGATAAAGAAAATCTGAAGAATGAAAAATAATATTAACAGCGTTAGAAGTTAAATGTTATGACACATAAAATAACATAAACAATATAATGTTAGTAACAATTAACCTAATATTGCTGATTAACTACTTTACTACTTAAATCTAATAATCGATTTATAAAAAAATACTAGACTGTGATTAATCGATGTGGTTATTTATTGCTTATATTTTTTTATGTTATTGACTTAATGTACTATTTCAATTCTTATTTTATCAATCAGAATGAAACAAATTCCTAGTAAAATAGAATAAAAGTATTAAAATCTTCGGAAATTTTGTAAAAAAAAGAATCTATTGCATTTCTAATTTATATTTCATTGTCTATTACAATTTTAATTCTAAACGTTAACAAATTTACATCTCTTTTCATGTTTGTTTACTGTCCATATTCAATTTTTTGGTTTCAATTTTAAGATACCTTGGACGAGTTAAAATTAAAATATCTCTTGAAGCTTTTATTAAAATTAATTTAAATTGTTAAAAAAATTTGTTAAACATTTATAAATTCATTTTGAAAACCGTTAAAATTCTCGAAGAAAGAAGAATTACAAATAAATTACTTCACGATTAAGAGATTTTCAATTACAGATACCGATGCAATTGCTCTTCCACGGTGAATTCTTACAAAGCGACATTGTGAGATTTTTGGCGAGAAATATATGCAATGATAACATCATCGCAAAGATCATCTATTTCAATTTGCTGTTTATGCTTGTAGGTGATGATCCCAAGCAGTTTAGCTATGTAAGTAATGATTTACAGCCGAAATACAACTCCGATCGAATTTTCGATCATCGCATCCCATCGTTTCACGATCGCGCGATCACGCTTCAGACCGAACTTCGCGCATATATCATTATTATTTTCTACTTATTGTTATAGTCTCTGCTGCCTGTCATCTTGAATCACTATCCAACAAGCGCCTCTGTTAAAACGCTACTGCATTACGCCCAAATATTTGAATCGGGCAAGTTTCGTAAATACGATTACGGTCGCATGAAAAATCTGTTTATCTATAATTCTACAGAACCACCGAATTATGATTTATCGAATATTACAGTATCAGTCGCGTTGTTTTACGATAATAACTGGATAATCAGCACAGAGGTATGCAATGGAAAATAGGTATTTATTTAAATAATGGAAATGTATATGTAGTAAGGAATCACTTGACTATATATAAATCGAATTTTAAATTATTTGATTGGGGAGGTAATTTAAAAGAAATTGCATACGATAGCTCACAAAAATATTTCTTCAAGGATATAAAAAGATTGTGCCATTCACTGCCCAATGTAGTGGATATGTACGAAGTGCCGTGGTCCAAATTCAATCACGTGGATTTCATATTGGCTAAAGATGCGTCAAAACTCGTATACGACAGGATTCTCAAGATCATGAGAAGAAAAAATCCAAACAACATTACATCAGTGAAATAATATTGTCAGCAATCAAAATTAAAGATAAATGTTACACGCTAAATCTTCGGTAATATTGATGATTGTAATCGTTCATTCAATGAAATGTAAACTTATAATATCTTAGTATTATTTACAATATCCAAAAATGTTTATTAAGCGTTTAAAGATTCGGGAGCATTGTTTTTATAAATCGTAGATGGAACAACTAATTTAGAAACATTTAATTCCCAGTTATTTTTCACTTGTCTTGTCCTATACACAATTATTAGATTTATATATTGCATTTCGGTAATTTACCTTCTACAATATGTATTTTTGGAAATACGTTATGAATATATTAATAAGACGATAATGTTATTTCTTTACTTCCTTCATCGCTAATTAAAGAAAATCGTTAATAGAATAAAGATTTATTGTAACATAAAATAATTAACTATTACGAGCAGTCGTATTTATCTCACTTTTACTTTTATACTTATTTTTTTCGATAATACGTCGCAAAATTCTTACATCGTTCATTTTTTAAATTTTTTATTGAATAAAAATCACTCTATTGATCGATGCTATGATATTGATCGTGTATATGTATTTTATTTAGTGACATATTGCATTCCGATTCAGCGCTGTTAAATGTTATTACACTCGAGTCAACGCAAGAGAATATTTTGAATTAACTGGATTTGACCGAACAACAAAATCTCTATGTAATTCTCAAAACGGTAAGTGTATCTTTATAATTGAAATAGAACTTATCATTGAAATAGAACTAAACTTTTTATTTATCTTAGTTTTTTTTAATGCTGTTAAGAAATGGTTGAAAAACATTTGCCGCTTTTTAATTCAAAACTGAAATTTAGGCGAAAAGTTAAAACGCGACGCATTGACGAAACGCTTGCCATCCGCGGCACGTTGACGGCACCGACGACGCGAAAGGGTACTTAGCTTCCTATTCAGGCACTTTAAGATTTATCATAAATTGAAAAATTTAAAATAAACCTCAAGGCACCATCCAAGTACTAAGCCTTCCCACCGCGACAAGGTGTACCCCATGGGAGGGTTATATTATATATATTTTATATATAATATAATATATAATAATTTTGTATTATACTATATAAATTTTAATTCGCAAATAAACAATAAATAAAAATATAAAAGATATGAGAAAATTTATTATTATATAAAGCAATGTTCAAAATAATTGATTTTAAAACTAATTATTGCGTGCAATTAATTTTTAAATAAATATATTTTAATGTTATAAATCGCGTAATTATAAAATAATTTATATTTTTTATACATATAAATTTTAAAAATATGATAAATAAACAAATTTATATTTGTTTATATATGTAATATTTAATATAATAAATATATTAATATGAAATGTTTTATAAAATATAAGAAGTATCTGAAAATATTAATTAATAAAAAATTTTATAAAAGTTTTAATTATTTTAAAATAAAACCGAATATTTTTTATAAGTATATGTATTAAATATGTTACAATTTAAAATCACTATTGAATCACTATCAAAGAAGTAAAACGAAACGAGAAATATGTATATTTTGAATATACTATTGATAATTGATTTATATATTATTGCATCCGTGGAACGATATATATCGAACGTGCGCGACACAATCGGCATACACTGACGTTCGTGCACTCGTAAATAATAACACAATTTAAGATGCACAAGAATTTTAATAAATCGCGAGTAACATACAAGAATTCAGAATAATCGTAAAATGGACACGAGTTCGCAAAACTTGACAGCTGGGCTCAGACATTTTGCCAATCGTTGTTTTAACAATACCTTGACAACGTGCGCGGAAACTATCTTCTTCAAAAGAATTCAACGAGTGACGAATACAACAGGACGGGACAGGACGCAACAATATAATAAATAATGAATGTGATAAATAATTTATGACTTACATCATCTTATTAATGACTTACATCATATCTCATTGGTCCATCCATTTCCAAAACCTCCTTTTTTCTTTTGTTTTCTTTGCTTTTTCCTCGTCGCACTTCAATCCTCGTAGTACTCATTTGAATTCCTCGTTGCACTTACATTCATTCGCGAAAAATTCCTCGTTGCATTTGCAATTGTGTACAAAGAAAGAATTTAATAATATATGATACATCTCACATCACTGCTTCACTGCTCAAGAGCCACTGAGCGAATGATCGTAAGTTAGAAACATTACCGAGTTACTGTTTATATCGCCAAGGTTGACTATGTAAAAAAAGAATTTGATAATATGTGAAACGTCTCTCACGTCACTACTCAAAGCCACTGTGCCAATGATAAAGCCACGTCACATATTAACAATAGCGCGATACTGTTTATCAAGGTCGAACACGGTGTTATTGATAAGTCTCTCGTTGCCGAAATATTTTCTTTATTATAAAATATTTGCGTGAGGAATATTAAATTATAGAAATAGTTTAATTTATTGATTAAGATTAATTGATTATTTATTAAACTATTTATCAAACTATTGATATTAAAGTTTTTTGTTATGCTAATTATTTGCATTTATAATTCGATTATTTTACTTCGTGTTTTCTCACAATCCCTTCCCCCCAAATTATATTTAGATTGTCAAGTAAAGTGATAAAGTAACACGGATGGAATATATTTGTGACTCTAAGTATTAAAATAATAATTATTGTCCGTAAAGTTTGCAAACATCGAGGTAATTATTTAATATCTCGGATTTCTTCACATTAAATCAATTTTCGATTAAATTGTATATTGTTTAGTTAACCAGGATTGAGAAAATTTAAAGCTTTGGTCGAAATATTTAATTCTAATATTGTTAAAGAAATATTATAATAAGCATCGATGATCAAAAGATCATAATATATATATAATTCTCTTCTTGTCCCCTTTTATGTATCCTCTGTTTCAATTTTTATTCGCGGTAATGAATGATTACGATTCGATAAAGATTTATCGTTGCGATATACAGTTTCATATCGTTTATCAAAAGTTAATTAATTTTTAATTATTAATATTTATAGCAAATTATGTTTCGATACTAATTGTAATTGTGTTTATTACAAAAATTACAATATACGAAGCGTTTCTCATCACTATTTTATTACTCGAGAGTCATCGTGCGAATAATGACAAAGTCGTAACGTATAATGTGCTATTGTTTATATTTTATAATGTCAAAGTCGAACACAGTGTCATCGATAATTCGTTGAAATATTTGATATGTTATAAAATATACATATAAAATATACATATAAATATACATATAAAATATACTAACAATATACATATAAAATATACATATAAATATACATATAAAATATACTAACGCGAAATATTAAATAGCAGAAATACTCTAATTTTTATTGATTATTAATTAAACAATTTATCACGGATCATTTCGTTACGTTAATTATATGCATCTATAATTCAATTGTTTTACTTCGTGTTCTTTCATAATGCAAATTACATTTAGATTGTTAAGTAATACGATATCCGTTAGCTTTATTTATTTATGAATTCCATATCGCACAGAACTGAATATTCTTAAAATAAATTATTAAATTAAGATTCCGAAAATACCGTGTTCTTTCCGCGTTCTCTTCGCGTCCTCATACAAGATTATCATTTTAACAGAAAAATTTTATCGCTGTCCCTCTCGTCAGATAATATTTCTAAATATTGCTAATTAAATATAAAGAAATGTCGAATAAAAGAAAGTGAAGATTCGATATGATAAGTCAACGATTAAATATTAGTTTCGCAAATTTTAATTTTCGATCATCTTCGATATTATAGAATCACGAGTTAATTATTATGGATTTAATAATTTGTTTTTTCAGTTATATTTGTATTTACAAATTTTTTTTTCGTATTGGAAAATATTCATAAATAATAAATAAATTAATAATTAATAAATTATCGTTGCGAAAACACCGTGTTTTTATCGCGTTCTTTCTCGCGTTTTTAGACGAGATTGTTTTAATAAAAAAGTTATCATTGTTTTTTCTGTTAAGTAAAATTTAATGAAAGTTGCGTGGCTCGTACGAGTACCGCCGAGGAGTCGAAACGATTTATTATCGTTTTCGGAGAATTATTTCTCACCGATTCTTGTGAGATCCATTCGCAACGTCTAGTTCGGTGCCCTGTTGAAAATTGGGAATTTTTATTGTAAGGTTGAAGGAACTAATCTCAGGTTTTCCTGGCAATTTCCGAAAGCAATGATTTCGGTAGTAATTCAACGACAATACACTTCTTTAACGTCAAATTAAATTAAATAATATATATTTAGATGAGAGAAATGTCTTCTTGAAATCTTTTCTTTTCTTCGTTAAAAATGTTCTATTATTATTAGAATTGGTATTATTATTGTTTATATATATAATGTCAAAAAGATTTAATAGTAAATTAAATATGGATATATAGCGTTGTGTATAAAGTTGAATTTTTCAAGTAATTTTATATTGTAATTAATTTGTATAAGTTTTTTGATAAAAATGATTACGATCAAATATATTTTTATTTAATATAATTTGTCTCTTTTGAAAAATTATTTCTAGATGCTAGGGATATTAACATTAATTTTTAGTTTATTTTAAGAAACTATTTGCAGGTGTTGAACATCCATCGCCATTTTGAAATATTAGTTTTTAGATATATACCATTATATATATACATATATGTATAATAAAATACATGCACAAGATCATGTATCCAAATTATTTTTATAATTTTTAATAATGTTATATATTATATATACGCGAAATTATACAATACATGAATGTTACATAAAATGTGCGAATACTTAAAAATTTCGAGACAAATCGAATGGGTATCCCTATATCAGTAAGATATTGGAGGATATTAAAAGAAAAGAAATTATTAATTTAAACGTAATAAGAATAAGAATCTAGAGAATTAATCCAGAATTAATTGATTAAAATTATTTGATTTATTTTATTTTGCACACTGTCCGAATTGAAATTTTTTAAAATCTTGCTGATATCGGATTCGATTAGTCTCGCGCGCGCAAACGGTACCCCAAATTATATGTGTTCGCACATTTAACACAAACTCCAATGTATTTTATTATTTATAAATATTATTTATAAAATTTTATACAAACTCCAATGCATGTATTTTATTATTTATAAATATTATTTATAAAATTTTATAATTTATAATTCTTTGTAATCATATATCATTTCAATAAAAAAGATCATTATATTCATTTAATTTTCAATAAAGAAGTATATTTCTTAATAATGGAAGAACATGTTTTTTGATGTGCATCAATTTCGTGTATTGAAGATAATGACGAGAAATAATTGTCGTTAAATTATTACTGAAATCATTGCTATCGAGAATAGTCCGGAAGATTCAGGATTCGTTCCCTCCTACAGTGAAGTTCCCGACGTTCAATGGATCACTTAACTTTTCGTCGCAGATTGATCTTGCAAAATCTAATGTAAAATCAAGATGTTAATCGTTCTCCATTTTTAAGATCGCTCCTTTTTTTATCGGATTACCGGTATGTCACTTGCGTATCTGCAATTGAATATTTTGAATATTATCGATTTATTTATTCATTGCGTTTTATCGCGAATTTTAAATCGCGATTTATCTTATAATTTAATTGTTGACTTATACATTAAAGCTTTGTTTATCTTTCCACGTCTTTGAATATTGTTTTTTATAGTTCGTGCAAAATGCTGGTAGTGAAAATATTTTCTTCTATAATATGACAGACGATCGATAACTTTATTAATAACTGTTTTAAACGTGATTCTTTATTTCTTCTTTATTTAAATCTTATTAAACTCTACAATTACATCTATTATTAGAGGGACTTTGAAAATCATTCGTCCCGTTACCTTCTATTAAACGTAGCCATAACGCGATTTTTAATTATATTTTAAACTTATAGAGCTCATTTCATCTTATTCAGCTAATCATGCGCGAATTAGGATATGTGTTTTATTTTCAATCGTGAAATTCATATAAAGTCGCGTATATTAATCGCAAATAAATCGGACAGTGAAATTTATGTAATTAAACAATACGGACCACAAATGTTTGCCAAAATATCTTCGTTTGTCATCATTTGTGTAATAATTATATCGCACGCGTGTCTATTGATGGTTTCGATTATTATATTATAAAAATTATGCGTATCTCGCAATCGATTATTGTAGATTTATTTATTCGTCGCGTGTTCTCGCAAATTTTAAATCACGATTTACTTAGTAATTTAATTCTTGATTTCGAAGTTTATTCTATTTATTCATTTTGAATATTTCCTTTGATAATCTATACAAAATGCGCCAGTAATGCAAATACTTTCTTTTACAATCGAAGAAACGATCAATAATTTTAATCATGACTCTTTTGATCACGATTATTTACGTTATATAAAACTTATTAAATTCTATTCTATGTAAAAATTTTTAGTAAATTTTATTTTATACATATATTTTAGACAATTTCGTGTGATAAATTATTCCATGTAATAAGTTATTTTGTATTAAATTTTGAATTATATTATTTAGAAATCCAAGAAACGCAAATATAATAGAATAGTGTATCCGATGGAATCAGGCATAATTGATACATATGCAAAGGAAACAAAACTCATCGATATGTTAAAATTTATCTCGTGCCTATCTCCGCGCTAGCAGAAATTTTCGGCTCTAAGAGAAATTATTTCCGATCCTTATCTTCCGCGATATCGGCGATACCTAATGAATGTCAATGAAAAAAAAGATTGTCCGTACGACAGAAATCAATTAGGAGAATATAGAATGTTACGTACTTGAATAATTAATGGCACAATTAATACATTTTTTTTTCTCTGGTATGATATTTGTAAACCTCAGCTTTCTCCTTTCGCAGCGAAAGGAAAAATAATTTATCCGTCCGCTAAAGATAACGATGGAATAAAGATGCTTCAAACACGAGTAAAAAATGTAAAAATAGAGAACAGAGGAAAGCATTTTTCTATAAGAACTCTCCATATTATTAAATTCGAGAAATAAGCTCTGAAGAATTTGATGATCTTATATAAAACACATTTAATTCCTTCCAAGAGATCTTATATTGATGAATAAAAGATATTTTCTAAGCAAAATTAAATATTACAGTAATTTCTTCCTGTTTTCGAATTATCTCTGTTCGAATATTGGAGTCAAGAGCACAAATGTGGACCATATTAGAAGTGTAATTAGATATAATAAGTGTTATTATTTAAGCAAGAGCAATTGTGCTTAAAATATTTTTGATATTTTATATATATAAATCAACTAAAAAGCGTTTCTTCGCGTACTATTAAGAGCTATACTCTGTAAGCGTAAACGCGTCGCATGTTTGCTCGCGCAAATGTATGTGCGATTTATAAGCTGCGAAGACATGAAAGTAAGAATCCAGTATTACTCTATCCATGTTCCATTAAACTTGATCCAGTCTTTGTCCCATGATCTGACACCTATAACTTCGCATACATTGGCATCATTTCACCTCCTCCTTTATCGAAGTACACCTACGCAGCGGACATAAGCTGTCATAAGAGTTACCTGCAATCAACACAAATAACGTCATATATTTCTTAACTAAGTCAAGTTCGTTCCGGAGATAATATAATAGACGGAAGTCTTATTTTATCACGGTTATAATCGTGCTGAAAAAGTATGTAACATTTCCATTTAACATTTAAATTTACTTGGAGTTAATGATATTTATCTAATTAGAATTTTCTGCTGGTATAATTTTAATAATAATTCTAATAAATATTTATATTTACTTTCTACTATTGATTTTGATCTTGATATGTCAGGTCAACATCATGATCCTGAGTAATAAACAAAATAAAAAAAATGCGTTTTAACGTCTTAGGATTTTAATTATACTGGATAGGACTTAAATTATCCTGCAATGATACCCGATGCGTTTGTATTATAAGAATACTTTATAATACAAGCATAATTACAGAATTTCTTATCGTTCTGCAAATCTGAGATATTTAAATTGTACTATTAATTATACAAATGAGAGAAAGTTATTTTTTAATACGTAGATTAATATATTTTGTTAACATTACAAAAATAAGCTGAATTCTGAATTATTAATATAGTAACACAATAACTATAAAATTACATCTTAATATTTATTTATTTTAACATCTCTAAAGTTTTTATTATGTTAACATATCAACATATGTATATTAGTACTGCATTAATTATTACTTGCTAATACACATAAATTAATAAATGTACAATATATTAATATGTAATATATATATATATATATATATATATATATATGATTTAATAGAGGATAATATTACAGATATAGAATATAATTTTAATATAATGTAAAATTCTTATGAATGTTGTACATAATAAAATATTATATGTTTAATTAATATTGTAAAATACTGTACATATAATTAATATTTAAATATATTTATATATAAATATTAACAAATTAACAAATAGTTATATTAACATATGTTATTAATATTTTAAATCCTATAAAAAGTATTTTTTACGAATGTGGTTTATTAATATAGTATTAATATTTTTAATTTAATAATAAATGATATGGCATAATTCTTGGAGTACGCTATCTCTATAATATTTTTATTCCACATTATAAAAAACCTTTCTTAATTTTAATTTAAAAATCTATTTTGTGAGAAAAACACGATTATTGATTTGATCGATTAGAACGATTTTTCGTCGTTTTAGTTATATATCCACCATATAAATTTGAAAGAGTGAACAACAACATAAAAAATTTATTATATTCTCTTATATACAATACTGTAATATTATATTCTAGTGTTAATAATTTACGTTTTTTTATTAATTTGCTTAAAGATAATTTACCGATACAAACTTGTAATAATATAGTTAATAAAATTTTATTTGAATGTATATTGATAATTGTAAAAATTATCAAATTTTTGGTAGGAATATACTACTTTTAAACAGTATAAAAGAATTCAAATATATATATTTACAGATATTTTTGCATTCTACATAACGGCCTCTTATGCTTTAGACCTACGCGAAATAAACTGTTCTGCCATCTTACAGCGCTCGATCGCTAGCACGAATTTGGAGTGGGAAGAACGGCACCGTGCTTTGCTATTACATATCATTTCTCGATCGAAACGTCTGTTAACGACCTCAGAAGTTGTGTGTTTACATATGGCATACACATTTATTGTAATATCGCCAAGTGTTATTAGTCTTTGGAAGTTTCTCGAAATAATAAGAAATCACAAGTGCGCATGTATATCTTTCATGTTACAATGATAGTGGATAAAACATTAATTTATTGCAGCTAATTATTGTAACGAAACATACACTTGCTTAGAAATTGTAGTATATCTCATTATACAGAGTAAGTTATTCAAAATTAAGTTTATTTTTATATATTTGTCTTAATTCCATCTTTTTTCCATTAAATCATGGTAGAGACAGTGCTGTGTCTAATTTGTCCGTTTGTACTTTCTAACAAAAATATATTTTTACAGATATCTAAGATAAAAGTAGTATCATGTTTCTTAAACTATTGTTAAGCAGCAGTTTAACTATCATCGTCGCTGCGGCTTTTTTAACCGACGAGATAATTAAAATAACTCAGGAAGAGTTAAACAGGCATTCAAATTATATATTTCCGCATCGTTATGATATCATCGTTACACATATCGAAGAAAATATTCTTGTCTGTAACTGCATTATACGTACAGAGATTAAACATCCAACATCAAGCATATTATTGTATTATTTACACGTAAAAAATATTAATCTAACTATGTTTTATTCTTCATATTTTAAAAATGATACTCAAGAAGAGATCATTTATACATCGGTAAAATTTATGTATGATGTTGAGAAAAACATTGTCAAATTTATATTCCCTAATGATCTATTGCCAGGGTATTACAACATAAAATTAGTTTATAATATAACTGAAGATACAGGCCTAAAAACCTTTTATAAAAGAGATGAGCGACAATGGTAAGTAACTGTTAAAATGTTAAATATATAGTAATTTCACGATGTTTATGATCAAGCCCTGGTAAATCATTTTTCTATTTAAAAAGTATTTTCTAAGAAAAACACATTTATACATAGACACGTACGTATTTGAAATGTTTCCATTCTTAATTATATGTTTCTTAAATCATCTTTTTGTAAAAAATTTTGCAATTTAATATTATCATTATTATTAAAATGAATGTAAGCTCCAAATAAAAATTAATTTAATTAAAGTAGGCAGCAATAATACACGTCTTATACAGCATTTTATTGTCAACACTCGAACGAAATCAAATATTCCGGTAGAGGTTTGAATTGTTTTCAAAATATAAGTAGATTTTGAAGGATTTATATTTTTATAAAACTTGCTTATATGAAAATTGAAATTTTGAACAAACACTTAAGTTTTACACTGTTTATTTTGACAATATCAAATTTTAGGAAATTCATTTCTAATATTTAAAACAGTCTATAATTTAGAAGGAAAACATTTCAAAACACATGTTTATATAAATTTTTTTTATCCTTATAGTTCATAAAAGTCATTATCAAAATTTGATTAGATCATAAACACTTACATAATACAACTTTCATAAACACTCTGCATATAATACATACAATTATACAGGGTGTTTCATTTTAATCCTATCATTTAAATTTCTCGGAATCTAAGCAAGATAGAGAAAAATGTTTTAGACAAAAGTTGTATGGTTTCAAGGGGGACATAAGATGGTGTCATTAGTTTGATCTTGAAGAGCCACCTGAAGGACAACTCCAACTTTTTAAATGGGGCACCCTATATGCTTTTGCATATTCTTGTAGCTCATCTCAAGAGCTTTTCAAAACACTATAATTAAGTTAGTTTTTATTAAGTACTTTCCAAGTTATGAGGCTTGAAATCATTTTTTAATTTTACATAAACCGTAAAATATCTTGTAAAATATTCATTTTTCGATTATTTTACCTTAATACTTTTATGTACAAAATAATGAGAGGAATCAATTGGTGTAAAGAAAAGACATAGTTATTTTTAAGAAAAAATATGTAATTGTTAATTGCAAATTACATATTTTTTTTCGAAACAACTATGAGTTTTCTTTACACCAATTGATTCTTCTCATTATTTTGTACATAAAAGTATTAAGGTAAAATAATCGAAAAATGAATATTTTACAAGATATTTTACGGTTTATGTAAAATTAAAAAATGATTTCAAGCCTCATAACTTGGAAAGTACTTAATGAAAACTAACTTAATTATAGTGTTTTGAAAAGCTCTTGAGATGAACTACAAGAATATGCAAAAGCATATAGGGTGTCCCATTTAAAAAGTTGGAGCTGACCTTCACGTGTCCTTCAGGTGGCTCTTCAAGATCAAATTAATGATACCATCTTATGTCCCCCTTGAAACCATACAACTTTTGTCTAAAATATTTTTCTCTATCTTGCTTAGGTTCCGAGAAATTTAGGTGGTCGGATTAAAATGAAACACCCTGTATATATAAACTACACTTATGCTGTTTCATGTATTTAAACGTGTATTTACACACACCCATATTATTTAAAAATATTACTACTTTTACTAATAACTAAGACATATATACATATGTGTTTCATTTAATAAACTAACACTAAAATAAGCAGTTTCTTTCACTTGTATAAAATTATGTACAAAATCGTTGATAACATATCAATTAAAATCAATTTAATAAAGCTATTATTCCAATACTATTTTATATTGAAATTTATTTTAATTTTATTAAACGCATTAAAATTTTGATACTAAAATATTAATTATTAAATATTTATTTTGTATCTGTATATTCTAAAATAGACATTTAACGAATCCCGCACAACTAAAATATATACAACTTTTATACAATTTCATTGAAACCACTTTTGCATCAGGTATTGCGGTGTCTTTTATTATTGTTAATTCATATTTCTGAATGTGATAGGTTTGCAACGTATGTTAATCATATTGGGATCCAACACATGATTCCGTCTTTGCCCGAATCTTTAAGCAGAATGCCATATTATAATCCCAACTACAATATTATTATCGAACATTATCAAAACTATAAAGTTTTATTAAGTCCACTGATACAAACAACAGAAAGGAATGATAAAACATGATGAAGACATATTTTTATACGTTTGTAAAGCCTATTTATCTACTATTTCTCAACCGAATTAATTTATCTTTTATGCCTGGTACAAATGAAGGTGTCAGAGTTAATATGTGGTGTAGAATGCACTGCGAATTTGCACATCAATTTGCTGAAAATATAACAACGTACATGTTCGATAAATGGAAACGTTTGAATCAAACTTGGGAAATAAATCATATTGCACTTCCGGATTTTCAAAACGAAAGCATTATAAATTTGGGACTTATTCTTTACAGGTAACTATATAATTAGAAAAAATTTACATATCTTTTCTCTATTTTTAAATTATTTGAATATATTATTTGAATATATTTTAAAAAATAAGTTATATTGTATGAAGCACAATGAGAGGAGAAACATATCTAATCGTTTATTATTAGTCCAGTTTATTATTGCCCAGAAAGTTATTGCGATTTTTGTTATTTAATATTTGACGCTTTTTTCATGTTGTCTTTCTTTTGTATTTATATTATATCAATGTAAAAGCGCAAATTTCGCTCTACATTTTAATGAAAATAACTGTGTTTTGATATTGGTTTCCGTTTTATTTAAACTATGAAATTAAGAATGATAAAATCGCAAATTCTACGATTTTTTTATATAAATTCAAAATGAGGCGTAAGTAAAGCAACTGAAGGCGCTCAATATTAACGATGCATTTGGTCCAGGAACCGCTAATGAACGTACAATGCAATAGTGATTTCCGTAAATTTCAGTGGAGAGTCTTGAAGTTGAAAAGTTCTGGACGACTGCGATTATTGACGACGACCACTTGAAGGTGTTAGTTGAAACAGAGTCACGCACATCGATTCAAAAACTAGCGGAAAACTTGGCGTAAACAAGTCACCTGTTTCTGATTACTTGGAACGAACTGGAAAACAAAAAACCTAGACAAATGAATGCCGCATCAATTGAGCGAAAATCAAAAGAATCATCACTTTGAAGTATGTTCTGCACTGATTTTGCACAAACAGAATAATCCGTCTCTTGATCGCATTGTAACGTGTGATGAAAAATGGTTCTTGTACGATAATCGTCGACGTTTTGCACAATGGTTAGACCATGATGGTGCGCCAAAACGCTCTCCGAAACTAAAATTGTATTAGAAGAAGATTATGGTGACTATTTGGTAAATGTCAGCCGAGATAATTTACTATAAGCTTTTTAAATTCGGGTGGAATTATTACGGGAGAGAGGTACTGTCAAGAATTGACAAAATGCATCAGGAAACTGACAAGTTTGCGTTCGGTGTTGGTCAACAGAAAAGATCCAATTGTTCTACAACAATGCTCGACAACGCCGCACAACGACGCTGCAGGGGAGAATTAATTCATTGAGCTATGAAGCTCCATGAAACTCTGTCTCACCCATCATATCTCACCCAACTGACTATCACTTCTTTAAACATTTCGACAATTTTCTTGCAGGGGAGAATCTTTAACAA